>NW_024412424.1:5921728-6012813 GCF_014898765.1 Herpailurus yagouaroundi
CTCTCTCTCTCTCTCTCTCTCTCTCTCTCTCTCTCTCTCTCTCTCTCCCTCTCTGCCCCTCCCCTGCTTACACTCTCTTTCCCTCTCTCAAAATAAATAAATAAACTTAAAAAAAAAAAAAAAAGAAACCTAATGAGTGAGGAACATTTCTATACAATTAAACTGCTCACAGTTCTCCAGGGCTTGTCAGTTTTACATAATAAAGTCTAAAGAGGGGCGCCTGGGTGGCGCAGTCGGTTAAGCGTCCGACTTCAGCCAGGTCACGATCTTGCGGTCCGTGGGTTCGAGCCCCGCGTCGGGCTCTGGGCTGATGGCTCAGAGCCTGGAGCCTGTTTCCGATTCTGTGTCTCCCTCTCTCTCTGCCACTCCCCCGTTCATGCTCGGTCTCTCTCTGTCCCAAAAATAAATAAAAAACGTTGAAAAAAAAAAAATTAAGTCTAAAGAGTTTCCTCAAATTACCTGATTTGGTATCCTCACTAACTTCACTGTCCTGCTCCTTCTCACTATGTTTTTCATTTTCTCCATCTTGTGCTTTATCACCTTCATCTGTTTCGTTTTCCCCTTTGTTTTCTGCCTGAACGAGGAGGTATAAAAGAAGAGAACAGAGAGTGAGCAAAAAAACCCAGTCCTTCAACTAGTGATATTATCTAAGAGTAACAAAAGATTCCATTATTTTGGGCAGGGAGTGCACTAGGGCCTTGGAGGCCCAAGGGCCTTGGAGAGAAGAGCTAGAAATCAATACATTCAAAGAAACACCTTTCACTACCTCCACACCTGAGTGCTCACATGTTAATACGCCTCCACAACACACAGTCCCTGCACTCTTTGTGCCCTGTGCTATAAAGCCAGGGTCACAATATCCAAAGGAATGGCATGGAAATTCATTTATGTTATTTACTGGTTAAATAGAGAAATACTTAATAAACAAATGAATTACTGATTACCTGTCCAAAAGAATCAAGAGCATTTAAAATGTACATTATCAACCGAGAAGATGGAATACTGCCAAAATTAAAAGCTGACAAAGCCTTTAATACAGTCATTTGCTAATGGTTTTTAGTAAGAGCCACAATAGGGCATCAGTGATTATGCTCTGGGGACTGAAAACTTCAATTCTTCTGGTTAGAATTTGGTTTCATTTACTGACTCTGAAATCCTTGTGACTTTGGACAAATCATGTAACACTGTCTATAAAATGAAGAGATCATCATTGACTTGATGAGACTGTTTAGGAACTAGATGAATTCACAAATGGGAAGTACAAAGCACAGTATGTTGAACAATGTAAGAATTATAATTAATTTTACTCTTATCCTCATCCTGTCCTTATCTATATACAATTTTAAAACAACACACGTAATCAACACCTTAAACCGCATATTGTATATGTTCACTCAAATATTGAGTGAATGTCATCAAGGCTTCTAATCTTATCTTTTTTAACTGAAGTATAGTTGACATAAAATGTTATATCAGGTTCAGATTTACAACACAGTTGACAATTCTACACATTACACAATGCTAACTATGATAAATCTACTTCCTGTCCATATATTACAGTACTGACTATATTCCCTATGCTGTACTTTTCAGCCCCTTGACTTATTCATAACTGAAACTTGTACCTTAATCCTCCTTTACTTATTTTGCCCATCCCACTAACCCCCCTTTCCCCTCTGTCAATCACCACCTTGTTTTCTGTATTTATGGGTCTATTTCTGATTTTTTGGTTTAGTTTTGTTTTTCAGATCCCATATAGAAGGTGTTTTTTTTTTATTTTATTTTTTAAAATTTACATCCAAATTAGTTAGCATATAGTGCAACAATGATTTCAGGAGTAGATTCCTTAGTGCCCCTTACCCATTTAGCTCATCCCCCCTCCCACAATCCCTCCAGTAACCCTCAGTTTGTTCTCCATATTTATGAGCCTCTTCTGTTTTGTCCCCCTCCCTGTTTTTATACTATTTTTGTTTCCCTTCCCTTATGTTCATGTGTTTTGTCTCTTAAAGTCCTCATGTGAGTGAAGTCATATGATTTTTGTCTTTCTCTGACTGATTTCACTTAGCATAATATCCTCCAGTTCCATCCACGTAGTTGCAAATGGCAAGATTTCATTCTTTTTGATTGCTGAGTAATACTCCATTGTATATATATACCACATTTTCTTTATCCATTCATTTATCGATGGACATTTGGGCTCTTTCCATACTTTGGCTATTGGTGATAGTGCTGCTATAAACATGGGGGTGCATGTGTCCCTTCGAAACAGCACACCTATATCCCATGGATAAATGCCTAGTAGTGTAACTGCTGGGTCGTAGGGTAGTTCTATTTTTATTTTTTTGAGGAACCTCCATACTGTTTTCCAGAGTGGCTGCACCAGTTTGCATTCCCACCAGCAAGGCAAGAGATCCTCTCTCTCCACATCCTCGCCAACATCTGTTGTTGCCTGAGTTGTTAATGTTAGCCATTCTGACAAGTGTGAGGTGGTATCTCATTGTGGTTTTGATATGTATTTCCCTGATGATGAGTGATGTGGAGCATTTTTTCATGTGTCAGTTGGCCATCTGGATGTCTTCTTTGGAGAAGTGTCTATTCATGTCTTTTGCCCATTTCTTCACTAGATTATTTGTTTTTTGGGTGTTGAGTTTGATAAGTTCTTTATAGATTTTGGATACTAACCCTTTATCTGATATGTCATTTGCAAATATCTTTTCCCATTCCATCAGGTGCCTTTTAGTTTTGCTGATTGTTTCCTTTGCTGTGCAGAAGCCTTTTATTTTGATGAGGTCCCAGGAGTTCATTTTGTTTCCCTTGCCTCTGGAGACGTGTTGAGTAAAAAGTTGCTGAGGCCAAGATCAAAGAGGTTTTTGCCTGCTTTCTCCTTGAGGATTTTGATGGCTTCCTGTCTTACATTTAGGTCTTTCATCCATTTTGAGTTTATTTTTACTTTTGTGTATGCTGTAAGAAAGTGGTCCAGGTTCATTCTTCTGCATGTTGCTGTCCAGTTTTCCCAGCACCACTTGCTGACAAGACTGTCTTTATTCCATTGGATATTCTTTCCTGCTTTGTCAAAGATTAGTTTGCCATACGTTTGTGGGTTCACTTCTGGGTTCTCTATTCTGTTCCATTGATCTGAGTGTCTGTTCTCATGCCAGTAGCCCATATAGAAGTTAAATGTTAACGGTAGTTGTCTTTCTCTGACTTATTTCCTTATTCTAATACCCTCTAGGGTCTATCCATGTTGTCATGAATGGCAAGATTTCATTCATTTTTAAGGCTGAGTAATAATATTCCTGTGTGTGTGTGTGTGTGCGCGCGCGCATGCGCGTGATACATACTTCTTTATCCATTCATTTATCTGTGGACATTTATGTTGCTTCCATATCTTGGCTACTATAAATAACGTTGCAGTGAACATAAGGATGCACAGATCTTTTTGAATTAGCATTTTCGTTTTCTTTGGATAAATACCCAGTAGTGGAATTGCTGGATCATACGGTGGTTCTATTTTTAACTTTCTGAGGAAGCGCCACAGTTTTCCAGAGTGGCTGCACCAATTTACATTCCCATCAACAGTGCACTAGGGTTCATTTTCCCCACATCCTTGCTAACAGTTTTTGATACTAGCTTTTCTGATTGGTGTGAGGTGGTATCTTGTTGTGGTTTTGATTCGCATTTCCCAGATGATGAGTGATACCGAGCATCTTTTCATGTGTCTGCTGGTCATCTGTATATGTTCTTTACAAAAATGTCTATTCAGGTCCTTTGTCCATTGTTAAATCATGTGCCCCTGATCCTGAAGAGGCTGTAAAGTCCTATACTGCCTCACTCACCTTGTGTTTATAGCCTCTCTGAGTCAGAGATCAAGTCACAAACACATGGGGCACTTTGTTGCCTTCTGCACATTAGCTTCAGTGTCTCCTCCATGCCAGTGGAATCTTCAATTCCCTCTCCTCTATTTCAATTTTTATAGTTCTACCTGCTCTTTAATACCTACTTCAAATGTCGCCTTCTGATTAACACTTTTCTAACTATTTTCCTGCTGGCAGTTAAATCTCCTACAAAATTCCTTAGTATTCTATAGTTTTCTTCTGGCACAAATATAGGACCCAACCCTATAATTCAGTATCTGTAAAAACCACAATTTTGTATTCATTTCCCCAACTGTGCCTAAAAGGGATATAAAAGAAGAGGCTAGGGAGTGGATAAATCTTCCTCGAATGAATAAGTGAAAAATGTCCTATGTTATGCTTTGTGAAAATTATACCTTATACCAGCAAAATCCAAATGGCTGACAGAATCATCTGTAGTTCCCTGAGAGGGATCAAAGACAAAAGACAAAATAAACCCAAACCGTTATGCTACGAAAGGCATGCTCTCTCTGTGTCTTTTCTGTTGTAGAAGAATTCAAACAGACTTTCACCTTTTCAGGCTGCTGAACATCGGTATCTGTTTCCATTTTTTCCTCCTCAGCCCCTTCTACGAACAAAAGAATAAGAACAAGTAACACAATATGGAAAAAAGGTAAAAGCTTTCACACACAGCTGTATCTGAAATACAACTATGCGCAATGAGTCTCACAATTGTAAGGCTCACAGAAGTCCAGCATAAAACACAAACTTCATGATTGTATTAATTTAAAGTTCAAAAACAGATGAAAGTAATAGTGTTAGAAATCAGGACAGCAGTTAACCAAGGAAGGGGTGGGCAAGCAAAAGTGGGATAAAGGAGGGGCCTGAGGTGCTGGTAATGATTTGTTTCCTGATCCTGGGGCTCTTTACATGAATGTGTTTAATTTGTGAAAATGCATGGAGCTGTCCAATGAGGGCTTTTATTTTCTGTAGGTATAAAAATAAAAACCTCAAAAACATTTCAAGTAAAAAAGAGCAAAAAAAAAAAAAAAAAAAAAAAAGCCCCAAATAATTTATTTAACCAATGCTTAATGAGTGTGTGCATGTGTATATCTTTTTAATTTTTTTTTAAACATTTATTTTTGAGACAGAGAGAGACAGAGCATGAACGGGAGAGGGAGAGAGAGTGACAGAGAATCTGAAACAGGCTCTAGGCCCTGAGCTGTCAGCGCAGAGCCTGACGTGGGGCTCGAACTCACGGACCACGAGATCATGACCTGAGCTGAAGTCGGTCGCTTAACCGACTGAGCCACCCAGGCACCCCTGTATATCTTTTTTTTCCCTGTATTATCTTTTTTTATGTTTATTTATTTTGAGAGAAGACAGAGACAGCGTAAGTGGGGGAGGGGCAGAGAGAGAGGAGCCTAAGCAGGCTCTGAGCAGAGACTGACTCGGGGCTCAAACTCATGAAACTGTGAGATTAGGACCTGAGCCAAAACCAAGAGTCAGATGCTTAACTGACTGAGCCACCCGGGCGCCCTGTGAGTATGTATTTTGAGTCAAGCACTGGAGAAATACTGCAGAGCTAGGTATTCACTGAGCATCCAGAGCATCACATACTGGCCAGAGAAGACACAAACCAACAAGTCTACCACATACATGCACACATGAGACCCTGTGAGAAGCACAGAGGGCACAACCGTTTCAATCAGGGAAGGATAGATGGTTACGTGAGCATTTTCTAGGTGGACATGGTTGACAGGGTGGGTAATACAAATATAGAGAAGGACATTTCAAGGAAAGAGACTGAAAGACTCAAGGGTGCCAGGGAAATGTCGTTGGTGATGACTTTCAAGGGGAAGGCAGATAGGAAAAATCAGCAGGGAGATAATGCTGGTAAAAGTCGCCTGAGGAAGAGCCCTTAATTTGGTACTAAGGGAGTCTTAACTATATCCTATAGGTAAGAAATTAATCAAGATTTCTAAAAAACAAAAACAGTATAATCAGAAATGTGCTGACAACTCAGAGCCTGGATCCTGTTTCTGGATTCTGTATGTCCTTCTTCTCCGCCCATTCCCAGCTCTCATTCAGTCTCTCTCTCAAAAATAAATGAATATTAAAAAAAAACCCCAAAACAAAAACAAATATTTTACATATGATGAGGGTTTGCTGTGGTTTTAAATAAAAACATCTAAATAACCTACAGCTTAAGTCTTTATAGTATCCTCTTATAAATGATAAGACTAATAGTATTTATCATCAATGAGAGTATTTAAACATATTTAAACAAACATATTTAAAACTAACAGTGTCAAAGTTATTGAAAAGGAAAATCCCTCTTGCTCTAAGTCTTGCAGGTGGAACCAGACCTCACTTCCAGAATTCTGACTGACCAGGAGCTCCAGGGAATATGGTAGTTTGGGATGTCATGAATCTCACATAAGGTAGAAGATTACAACCTTCTAAAAAATGCCAAAAGGCTACAGTACCAGAAGTGAGACCAGAGTGTGGAAGAAGTGGGGCCAGGATCTATAACTTGGATCCTGTATCTGGGATCAAGTATTTGGAAAACTGGAGGGGAAGGGTCACACCCAAACATATTTGCTTGTAGTAGCTCACTGTCAGGAAGCTGAGCCCTGGACTAGCCAGCTCAAGGGCAGAGAAAAGAAGCCAGGATTCCTACACAGAGCCAGCCATAGGGTTGGCCAATGGGATCTCAAGCCAATGGCAAAAACCCCTAGCTATGAGAAGCAACATCCTCTGCAGATAGTCTTTCCAATCCCAATTTTAGCCGTTTAGAGCAAATGCCAAGAAAGGAAACCACCACGACTGGGCCAAAATATTAATCAACAGTTTCAGCACTCAAGGACTGCCAATAGGAGATCTGAATCCCGAACCTTGGCACAGCCATGGATGCAACAGATAAGTAAAAGAGAGAATCGTAAAGATCTCTAACCAACAAAAAAATATTAGAGATATGCAGAGATTTTTTAAAAAACCCTAAAGATCAAAAGTTTTTCTAAATGCTTTTATCCTTCAGTCCAGTCGTCTGCAGAGGCAAAAAACCAAAATGAAACAGGACACCTGGGTGGCTCAGTCAGTAGAGCGGGCAACTCTGGCTCAAGTCATGATCTCACGGTTCAAGAGTTCAAGCTCCACGTTGAGCTTGCTGCTGTCAGCACAGAACCCACTTCAGATTCTCCATCCCTCTCTCTCTGCCCATCCCCTGCTTGTGCTTGCAAAAATAAATAAAACATTAAAAACAAAATAAAACCAAAAAAATTTTTTCTAGAAATGAAGTCAGAGAAAAACAGATTAAACTGGGTGAGAAGAAAATCACAAAACTATAAAACACATCTAAAGAAATGATCCACACAGAGACTACTGAGATGGGAAATATGAAAGCATGAAAGCTAAGCTAAACAAAATCAACACTGGCTTTCTTCCATAATACAGCCATCAAAAATAGAGCATTATTAGAAATAAAGGGTGACAATGTATGAGAAAAAGGTTTAATTCACTAGAAAATGATTAACTTTTTATACTGTTAAACCTAATAAAAGAGTGTCAAATGTGTAACACCAAAACTGATAGAATGGTAGGGCAGAAATGAAAATGTGCCTCACAATAGGGATTTGAACATACTTTTCTCAATTTCAAGCTCATGTGCAACATTAAAAAAATACTGATCACAAATTAAGTCAAAATGCAAGTTTTAACAAATTTTGAAAAGTCAATGACACACAAGCCAAGGTTTCTCACCATAATACAATAAAACTAGAAGTTTAAAATATACACGTAATTTCTCTGTGCTTAGAAATAGAATTTTGGAAATCAGTAAATATAGCATGAAAAGGGAAATGTAAAGTCTTCTTAAACTTACATTAGAAAAGAAAAACATGCTCAATGTTTACACATTGTGTTCTTGATAAGCAGGAAAATGGTAACAGAATATAGAAGGTACACAAACAACAAGAAAAAATCAAAGAAATATAAAGCAAAAATACAACAGAGATAAAACATACACAATAGAGAGAATCAATATACCCCAAACTTGGTTCTTTGAAATAATAAGGGCAATAAATCAGTGTGACACATCGGGAAAAGAGAAAGAAGTCACAAAATAATTATATTAGGACTGGAAGAAAGGTCCTAACTATTAATAAGTCAAAATGGAAGTGACAAAGTACTACGAAAACTTTAATGCCGAACAGAAAAATTAGATTAAATGAAGAAATCACTGGGGCACCTGGGTGGCTCTGTCAGTTAAGCGTCCAACTCTTGGTTTCAGCTCAGGTCATGATCTAACGGTTTTGTGAGTTCAAGCCCCACATCAAGCTCTGTGCTGACAGTGAGGAGCCTATCTGGAATTCTGTCTCCCTCTCTGTCCCTCCCCACTTGTGCTGGCGCGCGCTCTCGCTCTCTCTCTCTCTCAAAACAAACAAACGAATGAATGAATGGACAAATTATTAGAAAGTATTTTACCAAACAGATTCAAGAAGAAAACCGAAGTCCTGAGGAGTCCCATAAAAAACAAAAAACAAAAACAAAAAAAAAACTGGAATAATTAAAAAATTTAAACCAAACCACCACAGGTCCAGATGTTTTTACTGGGGGAATTCCACCAAACTTTTAGGGAAGGGAGGATTATAATGTTACTTAAACTTTTCTAGAGAAAAGAAGAGAGAATACCCCTCCCCATTCTCTGAGGCTAGTATAACCTTGATTCACAAATCAGATACAGACAACAAATAATGAGTATTAGAGGCCACTAGGCTAAATCTCATTCATAATCACAATGAAAATCTCCTAAGCAAAAAATCTGAAAACAGAACATGGCAGTGTATAAAAAAGGCAGTACATTATGACAAAATAATAGGATAGTATCGGAAAAGTAATTTAAAATTTATAAATCTGTAAGTTTATAGACTTATTTGATCACACCCATTAAGTGTCTGATAAAACTCAGCATCTTTCATGACAAGCTCTTGGAAAACCAGGGATACAAAAGAAGTTCCTGAGCCCTCAAAACTGTTATCGATAATCCTAAAACGAATGTCATCCTTCCTGGAGAGATGCATACAGTATTTCCTTTGAAATCAAGAGTAGGACATGGGTAACAGTATTACTATTTCCCTTCAATACTGCCATGGAAGTTGTAGCCCAAAGTGTCATTTAAAAAAAAGAAGAAAAGTAGTCATGATTGCAGAGAATGAAACTGTATACCTGAAAAAATCTGCAGAAAAGTTACTAGAAATAATCACAGGGTTTAGCAAGGTGGTTAGCTATAAAATTAACATACAAAATCAACCACATTTCATATGTTAAAAATCAATTCCAGGTAAAGACACATGAAAAAACAAAAGCTAAATGGTATCTTAAAAGCGGTAATCATAAAATAAAGAACTAACTTCAGTCAATTAAAATTAAAGATTTCTTTTCATTAAAAGATGCCAAAAGGAAAGAACATGTAACCGAATGGTAGAAAACACATGCAGTACAGCAACTAGATCAACAGTTCAGATTTCTAAAGGAAATCATAAAAACTATTAAAAAGTGACCAAATAACAAAAATAGCTGTGTTACAGAATGATATATGTATGCCCAGTAAATAGAAGATACTCAGATCAGTTATACAGAGATGTGTAATTTGAAACCACTATGGACTTCCAAGCCTCCAGAACAGAGACATAAATGTTGTTTATAAGGCAAATAAATAAATAAATAAAACCACAATGGAATGTCACTTTATACCTACTATTATCAGCAGAGATTAACACTAGAAGTGTATGATCAAGTGTTACTGGATGAAGTGTCAAGTGATACACTTGCTTTGGGGAAAAAACCCAGAATTTCCTAAAACCCTGTAACTCACAGATTGATCCACAACAAAACAAGTTATACAAGAATAATCAAGGTTCAATGTTCAAAATATTCAATGCACTAACGTTCCTTTATCAAAAAATTTGCCTTACGAAAAAGCGATACCCGAATTAAACGGAGGGCTGAGTGACTCCAACTCCTTGTCTCAGTTGTGGCAACTAGTCCACCAAGCACACGTCAAGGAGCAGTGGTGCCCTGTGGGGCACGTACAAGGTTGGACACGTGTCTGAGAACAAACAGGAACAAACCAAACTGCCTACCAGTAATAGAAAAATGGATGATTAAACAGGGCTGTAATCACACAACAAAATATTTTACAGCAGTGGAAATAAATGAACTGTGCATATGTGGATAATGTAACTACATGGATATGCACTGAAAACATAATAGTAAAACAAAGTCTCAGAAGTCTAAATAAACCATGTTTTATAAAGCTGAAAAACAAACAAAATTACACCTAACATGTTAAGCGCATCTTTCATCTTTTTTTTTTTTTTTTTTTTTTTGGCAGTAAGGGGCAAGAGAGCAAGAGACAGGGAGAGAAAATCTTAAGCACGCTCCACATCCAGGACAGAGCCCGACACGGGCTCAATCTCACAACTGTTAGTTCATGAACTGAGTTAAAATCAAGGGTCAGACACTTAACCGACTGAGCCACCCAGGCGCCCCAAGAACATCTTTTCTTTGTGATACAAGTCACTTTTAAAAAGTAGTAGAACAAGATTCAAAATTTAGGATTCTTAGTGCTGGCGGCAGGAAGGTGAGAAGATAAGGGAGAAAGAGATGAAAATTACTGCGAATGCTCTAGTTCTTAGTTCAGATGAAATATGTAACACGCATTAAGACACATTCAAATATTAACAATGAAGAGATGTGAACAAAAACCAAACACAGGTGGGGTTAACAAAAACACAACAAAACACCCTAACTTCCTAAGTTACTATTAATTGAATGTGCACTGGGCCACCTTTGCTTAGTCAGCTTAATTACAGACTGGGTATTATGTGGGAGAAATGCAGTATTTTTCAAAAAAGACAATCTGCTTTTAAATAACTACCCACAACCTACAGCTCCAGATTCTAAAAGATTACACACTCCCTGTGTCTACTGTAAGGCAAGTCCAACTTGGTATTAACTCTTTTAATGAGCTAGGAGTCCAAGATGAACAGTTACATAATATTAATATTTATTCACATAATGGTGGTACAGTTAAATATACCTTCTCTAAGGGGAGAAACCTGAAGACAAGCACTCAGACCTTTAACAAGACATCTATTAAGAGTTAATTATGAGTTGTGTATTCCTCAAGATGCTATGTGGAGGAGTATGTAAAGTGGTTTCTATCCTACAAAACATTTTTTCAAGCTGCTTTCAGACATCTTGGAAAAAGAAACGCAAAACAACAGCTTCTCTTTGGTCTGAATTCTGGTTGGAACTGTAAATGCTTAAGAGGCTGCAGTCCCTCACATATGCCATGTCATCTTGTTGATGTCTACAAACTAGATGGTTGGAAATCTTTCCCTACAAATGTGTGGTATGACCCATGTCTGCAAAGATAAATGAAGAGGATACTAGAATGAATAAAATAAAAATCCCAACTTAAGCAAGTAGACACCTAACATAAACCAGTGGACCATGCGCCCAACATAAAAAGGAGGAAAAAATAAAAACTCCTTTGACTTGTAACTGAGCTATGAGGGGAATGCCCGGTCCGCTAGGGGAAAATAACATCATAGCTCACAATCAGACCTTATGCTAGAGCAAGGGCTCTGTAAAGAGCAGACAGACAGTAACTATGCTCAGATTTGCAGGCTGTGTAAGTCTTAGCTGCAACTATTCACTTCTGCCACAGGAGCACAAAGTCAGCCATGAAAGCAGCCTGAAGATGAATGAGCATGGTTGTGTTTCAATAAAACTTTACAGACACTGAAATGTACATGTCATATAGTTAGTACGTGTCAAGAAATAACATTCTTCTTTTCATTTTTTCCAATCATTTAAAACTGTAAATACTACTCTTATTTATTCTGGGCTAAATAAAAACAGGTGGCAACCTGGATTTGGCCCAAGAACCAAAATTTCCTAACCCCTGCTCCAGAAGAAGAGGGTGAGTTCTGGATCCAGACTGTCTCGGTTTGAATCCTGTCTCTGAATTTACTAGCTGAAACGACCTTGGTCAAGCTACTTAGCTGCTAAATGCTTCATTCTGTTTATCTACAAAAGAATAATAATAGTTCATAGTGCTAACGATTAAATTATTTCATGCAAAATGCTAATAACTGGCTCATAGTAAGTACTCAACAATATTAATATTATTAATAAATACAGTAGGCTGGACCCCAGACTTATCTATTAGCATAAGCCCTTGCAGTGGCCTTTGGCACCGCCTCAGTGACAACAACAGAGGGCTGTCATTCTGCCCTGAATTTCCAAAGGTCCTTCCCAATCTGGTATGTCATCTGTGACTTCCGGTTCCTGTGACTTTTTTTTTTTTGGTTGTTGGAAGCTGATTTTCTTTTTTCAAAATTTTATTTAAACTCTAGTTATTTAATATATAGTGTAACACTGGTTTCAGAAGAATTCAGTCATTCATCATATATAACACCCAGTGCTCATCTTAACAAGTGCCCTCCTTAATACCCATCACTCATTTATTTTTTTTTAATTTTTTTTCAACGTTTTAATTTATTTTTGGGACAGAGAGAGAGCATGAATGGGGAAGGGGCAGAGAGAGAGGGAGACACAGAATTGGAAACAGGCTCCAGGCTCCGAGCCATCAGCCCAGAGCCTGACGTGGGGCTCGAACTCACGGACCGCGAGATCGTGACCTGGCTGAAGTCGGAAGCTTAACCGACTGCGCCACCCAGGCGCCCCAGCCCCATCACTCATTTAACCCATCCCCCATCGACCTCCCTCATCAATCCTCAGTTTGTTCTCTATCATTAAGAGTCTCTTATGGTTTGCTTCCCTCTTTTTTTTTTTTTTTTTTTTGAGAGAAAGGGGGCACAAGTGAGGGGCAGAGAGAGAGAGAGAGAAGCGGTGCTCACCCAGGGCTCATGTTTTTACCTGAAGTGGGGCTCGTGCTCACCTGATGCGGGTCTCAAGCTCACCAGAAGCAGGGCTTGAGCTCACCCAGTATGGGACTTGAGCTCACCCAGTATGGGACTTGAACTCACAATTTGTGAGATCATGACCTGAGCCAAAGTCAGATGCTTAACAACTGAGCCGCCGAGGCACCTCCTCTTTTTTTTTAAGTTTATTATTTTGAGAGAGAGTGCGATCAGCGTGGGGGCAGAGAGGGAGAACATCCCAAGCTGACTCCTCATTGTCAGCGTGGAGCCCAATGTGGGGCCCCAACTCACAAGCCTCAAGATCATGACCTGAGCAGAAATCAAGAGTCAGACGCTTAACGAACTGAGCCACCCCGGTGCCCCCCACCCAACTCTTTTTTCCCCTTTCCCATATGTTCATCTGTTTTGCTTCTTAAATTCCACATGAGTGAAATCATGGTATTTGTCTTTTTCTGACCTACTTATTTTGCTTAGTATAATACATTCCAGCTCCATCCACATCATTGCAAATGGCAGTATTTCGTGTATTTTGATGGCTGAGTAATATAGATATACACACATACACACACATCTTTATCCATCCAACACCCGATGGGACACGGGCTCTTTCTATAGTTCAACACCCAATGGGACACGGGCTCTTTCCATAGTTTGGGTATTGTTGATACCATAAACACTGGGATGCATGTACTCCTTCAAATCTATATTTGTATCCTTTGGGTAAATACCTAGGAGTGCAATTGCTGGATCATAGGGTAGTTCTATATTTTAACATTTTGAGGAACCTCCATACTGTTTTCCAGAGTGGCTGCACCAGTCTGCATTCCCACCAACAGTGCAAAAGTGTTCTCCTTTCTCTGCATCTTCGCCAATACCTGTTGTTTCCTGTGTGGTCAATTTTAGCCATTCTGACAGGCGTAAGGTGGTACCTCATCATGGTTTTGGTTTGTACTTCCCTGATGATGAGTCATGTTTAGCATCTTTTCATGTGTCCATTAGCCATCTGGATGTCTTCTTTGGAAAAATGCCCATTCATGTCTTCTGCCCATTTCTTAACTAGACTATTCCCCATGTGACTTCTGACTTTCCTGTAAAGGGTCAAGGAGTGTTACAGAAGCACATGCCCTTGTCCCATTCTTTTAAAATGTTACTAATGGGTCAGGGATAGCCGACCAATCTGACTTACCAGGGGTCAGCAAACTATAGTCCTCCTGCCTATTTTTGCAAATACAATTTTATTAGAACACAGCCACACTCATTTGTTTAAATATGGTCTATGGTTGCTTTTGCACTACAAAGGCAGATCTGAGTAGTTATGACAGAGGCTGGTATGCAAAAGCCTGAAATTTTTATCATGTGGGCCTTTATAGAAATGTCTGCTGACCCGTGACAGAAAAATTCATGCTGTGATAGTTCTGCCTATGAATGAAGATACTCAGGAGAGGTCTACTCTCAAATTCTCAGTTTTCAATGTTGGGAATTGAGGGACAGTGGCAAATAGGGGATGTGACCAGAACCCATGAAAATGCCTACCAAGGTGGTCATATTCTAGGGTGGACCTGTTCATACTTGACTCATGGTTTTCATATCCTTTTACAATCCCCTTCCCGTGAGTGTGAGGCAAATGTGATGGGATTTTCATTTATATAAGATCCTGTCTTTTTACTACACTCACTCTAGACTCTCCTTGCCAGCTTGATGCAGCAAGCTGCCACACTGGGGAAGCCTACATGGTGAACAACAGCGGGTGGCCTCTAGTAGTTTAGGGCAGCTTCCAGCTGACAGCCAGCAAGAAACTGGAACCTTCAGCCCCACACCTGGAAGTAAATTGATTCTGACAACAGGAGTGAACATGGAGGCGGATTCTTCAGTAGTCAAGCCTCCAGATGAGAACACAGACCAGTCACCACCCTGAGTGCAGCCTTGTGATATCCTCAGCAGAGGACCCAGTAAGGCTGTGGCACAGACTCACGGAAGCAAGGAGATATATATATCTTGTTTTAAGCCACTAACTTTATGGTAATTTATTATGCAGCAATGGATAACTATACACCTACTGAACTTCTGAATGAACCTCAACCAAAGATGAGAGGTAAATTAGCTGGCATCTGTGACAGCAGTATCTTCAGACACTAGGAACAGGAAATGGTACTGCCAGTCTGGTTCCACTCTATCCCTTGCCCTGTCTCCCACAGATGCAGCACTGATACCACAACTGGCTCCGGTCCTCTGCCTCCACGTTTGCTCTGTGCCCCCAAACATGCTTTAGCTTGAGGGGTATGTGTTGCTCTCATCCTTAGAGAGCTGAGCTTCTGTCTCCTCCGGTCACCAAGCCAGAATGCTGTCCTTCATGGGCACCATATCTTTTTCCTAGCTTCTGCAATCAAGTGCTTCCTGCTCTAGTGAGGATAATACTGCCAGCAAAACCAGAATGAGGAGATCTAGACACCATCTCCTAAAGAGTTGAAAGAACTGGGAAAGTTAGTGTGGAGGACAGAACAAAATGCTTGCAAAAGTAATAAATAACGAAGATTTGGTGGGAACTCTTCTATTTCCTGCACGTCATCTGTAAATTGTCAGCAGGTAATTTCTAAAATAGACTGAATCCGGGGCGCCTGGGTGGCTCAGTCGGTTGAGCGTCTGACCGGCTCAGGTCACGATCTCGCAGTTCGTGAGTTCGAGCCCCACGTCGGGCTCTGTGCTGACAGCTCGGAGCCTGGAGCCTGCTTCAGATTCTGTGTCTCCCTCTCTCTGCCCCTTTCCCGCTCATGCTCTGTCTCTCTCTCTCAAAAATGAATAAACGTTAAAAAAAAAATTAAAATAGACTGAATCCTGTTATTTCTCTTCCCTGGGGACTTTTCAATTTCCATGAGGTAAAAGCCCTTCAAAATCACCACCCCCCCAATACATCTATACAGCTGCACCTGGTCACAGTACCTGCTCCCCACAGACTTCTTGGCATTATTTCCAGAATATGCCACACATGTTCATCCTTTTTTTCCTTTTTCATTATTGTTTAAAAGGTTACCTCCTCTGTGAAGCCTTCCCTAACTGACCCAATCAGAACTTGTGTTTCTTCCACATGCGCCTCTTTCTATAACTGTATTCGTTTCTTTCCTTTCTTCTTACCTACCTTACCCACCTACTTACAATGTCTCCCCACCCTAACGGAATATCCTTCAAGGACAAGTGTTTAATTCAGTGATTCATAAAGTGTGGGCCAGGTACCAAACCCCCTCCCCTGGTCATGGAAATGTCCCCAAGGTAAAAACTATTTTTATAACAACACAAAGATTGTTATTTCCCTTTTCACTCTCATCTCCCGCAAATGTGGAGTGTGGCTTCCCAGAGGCTGCATGACACATGATGATGTCAGCTACAGCGGACGTGCACCTGTGTATTGTTCTGGTTTAAAAGTTTCTGTTTTAACTTCTGATACAGTAAATATCAACAGATAGAATTCAAATAAATTAACACATTTTGGGTTCCTCATTATTTGTAAAGAATATAAAGAAGTCCTGAGACCAAAAGAGCTTGAGAACTGCTAGTCCTATAGATTTTGTCTTCTCAGGGAAGAACAAAATAAGGCCCATGGTGGGAACTCACTCAACCCTTCTGGAATCTGATCGTGTCATTCTCTGCATTAAAGTTCAAGCATTCCATAGAGCTGCCAATATACAGTCCAAGCTTGCATCACCCTGTCACTCTCTGTGACTTTGCTCCAATCTAGCTGCGCACCTGATCTCTCCATGTCCTTATTTGAACTCTGGGTTGAGGCTAACCTGGTTTACACGTCCCACCCTCTGTACAACCTTCTGTTACCATCTTTGTGCCTTTGCTCACATTGTCCTACAGAACCGAATACTTGCTCCAATATGGCTCAGTGACCTCCTAAATCTTTTTCAGCGTTCAGCTCAAATCCCTTCTTTGTAAAGTCTTCCCCAGTCTAAACTTACATGTCTCTTTGTGCTAACTCTTACAGCACCTCCCAAGTCCAGTCCCCCTTGAACAATTAATACTATGTATGCTTCATTACATCCCGAATCCTCCCAACACAGAATGATTTTTTCCACGTATGTGTAGCTCATCACAAAAAAACAGTCCCAATTAATAGAGGATCTACTTATGTCTTATATAGTAGCCCACAGCAAGAGATCTCTAACAAGTAACCAAAAAGCCTAACTTGATAAAGTCCCCAAAAAGCATTACATAATTGTACTACATAATGGAAGCCAATTTCTCCCTAAAAATATGTATCCTACCATTTAGTAAATATGGGTCATTAGACAACTCACCTAAATTCTAGCCAGTACGAGCTAGTCCCTAGATGTTAAGTGTCCAATTATGAGCTCCTCAGAAGTTTGACTCTATCCTTCACTGCCTCTTGAAATAGGTCTGAAAGAGCCCTTCAAATAGAACCTTGACAGAGAGAAGAGAGAAGCCACTCCACATGATGGAAGTCTGATGATCAAATACTGTTCTACTGTTTTCTTAGGTTCACTAGCTTCGCATGTTTCACACATGGTGTTTTAGAAGTGCCTGATTTGTAAAATGGTATGAAGTCCTCACAGTGAGAAGAATGAGGCTATTTATAAGCGATGAATAGTATCTCAGGCAAGAACTGTAACAGTCACTTCTGGGCTTTCAGTTCCAAGAAAGTGACCCTTTCAATATTATCACTTTCAAGATGTTCTTCTTAATCTCCTGATGGGTTAGAGACTAGTTTTTATCCTTCGTGAAAACCAGAAGTGATTAATTGGGTTCCTCCACACAGAACTGTGACAAATGGCTCAAGATGCGTTCTTTGGAGTCCTGTATTCCACAGGATGTCAAGGAACCTGGTGGACAATCCACTCAGTGACATAAAAGAATGTTCTCTGAATATTCTATTTGTGACTCAATATCCCTACAGCATACACAGTCAACTGTAAGGAATAAACATCATTTAACATAATCTTTCAAATTTCTCTAAGCCAGGATTAAGATACATAAATCAATTCACAGTAGCAAAAAATTAAATAAAGAAAACCAATACCTGAGATCATGAAATGGGAAGTTACCAAGGTTAAGTCTTTGACAGACCCTTGAACATGCATGTAAATTCCAACTCCCTGGGGGAAGGACTGACAACCAAAAACGGGACTAAGATGCACTGCACTACGACAATCATACAGGAAAACGTCCTTATTCCTAGGAGATGATGCATGCTGAGTGATCTAGAGTGCAAAGAATCATGGTATCTATAACTTACTTTGAAATAGTTCACCAGAAACAATAAAATAAAAATCATTTAGACTGCTGGATAAATATGGCAAAGTTGAACCTAACTAGTAGGCACATGAAATATCACTGTGCTACAATCACTATTTCAGTATTGTTTGGCTACAAGTAAACACGTTATTAGAAAGGCTATTTTGTTTAGACCCCATGTTAATTAAAGAAAAATCTAATAAATGTGTTTAATAAAAGTTTTCTTAGGGGGCAACTGGGTGGCTCAGTTGATTAAATGTCCAACTCTTGATTTTAGCTCAGGTCCTGATCTCATGGAGACTGAGCCCCAAGTCAAGTCTCGAGTTGAGCTCTGTGCTGATGGCTCGGGCCTGCTTGGGATTCTCATTCTCATTCATTCATTCTCTCTCTCTCTCTCTCTCTCCCCCCCTCCCTCCCTCCCTCCCTCCCTCTCTCTCTCTCTCTCTCTCCCCCTCCTTCCCTCCCTCTCTCTCTCTCTCTCTCTCTCTCACACACACACACACACACACACACACACACACACACACACACACACACAAAGATAAATAAACTTAAAAAAAAAAAAAAGTTTTTGTGGTGCCTGGGTGGCTTACTCAGCTGAGCATCCGATTCTTGATCTCGGCTCAGGTCATGATCTTGCAGTTCAGTGGGTTAGAGCCCTGAATCGGGCTCTGCACTGATTGCACAGAGTCTGCTTGAAATTCTGTCTCTCCTCTCTGTCCCTCCCCCACTTGTGCACGCACACACTCTCTCTTAAAATAAGTAAACTTTAAAAAATAATAAAAATTAGGGGTGCCTGGGTGGCTCACTCGGTTGAGCAACCGACTTCAGCTCAGGTCATGATCTCACAGTTCATGAGTTCAAGCCCCATGTCGGGCTCTGCACTGACAGCTCAGGGCTTGGAGCCTGCTTCAGATTCTGTGTCTCCCTCTCTCTCAAAAATAAATAAACATTAAATAAAAAATTAAATACAGTAAAAAAAATCTTTGATTTTAAAATATATTACATAAGTTATTTGGAAAATAAATCAACTTAATTCCTAGATGTGTGGTATTCTCAGCCTAATAGAATGAGTTTTAGGGGCGCCTGGGTGGCGCAGTCGGTTAAGCGTCCGACTTCAGCCAGGTCAAGATCTCACGGTCCGTGAGTTCAAGCCCCGCGTCGGGCTCTGGGCTGATGGCTCAGAGCCTGGAGCCTGTTTCCGATTCTGTGTCTCCCTCTCTCTCTGCCCCTCCCCCGTTCATGCTCTGTCTCTCTCTGTCCCAAAAATAAATAAACGTTGAAAAAAAAATTAAAAAAAAAAAAAATACAGGTCAGACTCATGCTCTTCTGCTCGAACCTCCTCCCCCCATTGGCTCCCCCCTACCTAGAGTAAAAACTAAAATGTTACAGTGGTCCACGAGGCTCTCATCATTTCCCATGACCTCCTCCTCAGTGCAATCCAGCTACTTGTCCATGATACCCCCTTGCTATTCCTCAACTATGCCAGGCAGCTCCCATCTCCTATCTGTACAGTGATTGCTCCCAATGCCTAGAGCACTCTGACCTTCCTTTGCCTCATTTACAGCTTCGTCCAAATGTCACTTTCTTGATAACATATTCCCTGACCTTTACTTGAAAATCGCAATTCCACACACTTCACAATTTGTCTTCATACCCTGCTTTAATTTGTACCATACCACTTATCAACCAACAGTTTCTACATATTTATATTTAATTTACACAATCTATGTTTTTATATACCATATATTTCATCTTCCACCTTGAAAAGATACAATCCTGGGGCACCTGAGTGGCTCAGTCAGTTAACCTTTTGACTCTTTTTCGGCTCAGATCATGATCTTGAGGTTTGTGAGACAGAGCCCTATAGCACAAGGAGTCTACTTGGGATTTGCTCTCTCTGCACACCCCCCCCCCCCCGGCATGCACACTCTCTAAATAAATGAATAAACAAACAAACAAACAAACAATTCTTGCAGTTGCAGGTGGGGATTTTGGTCTGCTTTGGTCAACAGTACCCTAGCATCTAAAACACAATGAAACAACACAATAACATAACACATTTACAGTCTTATTTATCCCTATGAGTTAAAAGAAAAAAAAAAGTCTAGCTTAAGACGGACCTCCCATTCAAGAATGCTTATGCGATATAAGCTCATACACTGAATCACTCTGATGAAATTTTGCCGTGGGTTTCTTAGCACTTGATCTTGTAGAGATGAATCCAGCTGCTCTTCCTGGTACATGTGCCTGTCTCCTTATACAGCTCCTATAGGTTTATAAGAGGGTCTGGGTCTTTCCCCATTATATTTCTCATAGGATGTAAGGCAGGACAGTATGATGGAGCTATCAAGTCTTTAATGATCCTTCTTCAATGAATGAAAAATGCACAGACACACCACATATGCTACTTCTGGCAGCATGCTACAATAAAAAGAGGGTGAGCTTTAGGATCAGAGATTTAGGTTCAAAATGTAGCTCCGGTTCTCACAAGTCTATGTAACCTGCCAAAAACTTTCTTCCTTGGTTTTACAATAAAAACAATACCGCTTCCTCCAAAGAGTTATCCAGAAAAGAAACTCAAAGGATTAATCAGAAAATTCCTATATAATGTGTCATGGATATAGATACTCAGAAAGAAATGATGATTTTCAGCACCTTCTGAAAAATGTTTAAGAATTCTTCTTTTTTTTTTTTTTTATCTTAACTTCCTTTACCTTCCCCTATAACCCAGGGCAAATAAAACCTGATAAATAATTTTAGGTAAAAGCAAGAGGTCTCAAATATCAGTATTACTTTTTCTATTCCTAGAATGGTCTCTGACCAAACAAAAACAAAAGACCACACAAATTTAGAGACGTCAGAAGACACTGGTAAATGACTAGAGTGAAAGAGGACAGACAAGCCCCTCCTGATAAGCGAGCACTCGTTTCTTAAGTGAAAATAAGAGATGTTTCAGACCTTCATCTATTTTTACTTTCATTTTACCAAACGCTCCCCCCAATACAAACTCTCAATGAAGTTAGATAGGTTAATGGGAGAAATCCAAGAGTTGTCCTGTATTTCATAAGAAAACTTATTTTTTCCTGTATTATCATTTACCATTGTTAATACATACAAGTTAACACATGGGGAACATAGTAAAATAAATATCACAATAAACAGTATGTGAACCTCCCACTCAAGTACATCATCTTGATAAGAAAAATCCTACACCATTCTATTTCAAATCAGCGTGCCATGTGATAAGGTGCTATTTTGTTATACCAAGTGTCAGTTTAAATGTAAATCTGAGGGGTGTCTGGGTGGCTCAGTCAGGTAAGTGTCCGGACTCTTGATCCTGGCTCAGGTCATGATATCACGGTTCACGAGATCAAGGCCCTGCATCGGGCTCTGTGCTGACAGCGCAGAAGCTTCCTGGGATTCTCTCCCTCTGCCCCTTCCCTGCTTACGCTCTTTCTCCTCAAAAAAATGAATGAATGAATGAATAAATAAATAAATAAATAAATATTTATGTAAAATTGATATAGGTAAAGCTTGGTATAATTCCTTCTGGAAACATGCTTGTAATCCAAAACATTTGTGTATCAAAGCGAATTTCAAGAACCACTGGCTCATACAGAGAAAGACAGATACCATATGGTTTCACTCTTATGTGGATCCTGAGAAACTTAACAGAAACCCATGGGGGAGGGGAAGGGAAAAAAAAAGAGGTTAGAGTGGCAGAGAGCCAAAGCATAAGAGATTCTTAAAAACTGAGAACAAACTGAGGGTTGATGGGGGGTGGGAGGAAGGGGAGGGTGGGCGATGGGTATTGAGGAGGGCACCTTTTGGGATGAGCACTGGGTGTTGTATGGAAACCAATTTGACAATAAACTTCATATATTGGGGGGAAAAAAAAGAACCACTGGCTCAATTGTAATTGTGTGATGTTCGGTGTCACGTACTACTCATATTGCAAGATACCACTCATTTATCAAGTTACAATTTATTAGAAATGTTTGCTCATGTTGTGGAACACTCGCAGAATAAGCTACTTGCAATCCAAGGTTTTACTGTACTTTCTTTCCTCTATCTCCCCATTTGAAATGTGAATGAGGGGGCGCCTGGGTGGCTCAGTTGGTTGAGCGTGCGACTTCGGCTCAGGTCACGATCTCACGGTCTGTGAGTTCGAGCCCGCGTCGGGCTCTGGGCTGATGGCTCAGAGCCTGGAGCCTGCTTCCGATTCTGTGTCTCCCTCTCTCTCTGCCCCTCCCCCGTTCATGCTCTGTCTCTCTCTGTCCCCAAAATAAATAAACATTAAAAAAAAAAAAAAATGAAATGTGAATGAGAAGGAAAGGAGGTACACTGTTAACTTCACGTAATTTTGTTGAGCCAAGTCCACAGCAAGAACCATTTGTTATCTCCTAATTGATTTTATTAGTCACAGCCCAATATAAATCACATTAACTATCATAGGTCAGTGTTAAGTTATAGAATTCTATTTACAACACATCCCGAAACATTCATGTTACGCTGGTATTTTCTTTATGCCTTACTAAATGGTAAAAGGACTCAAATTCTGTTGCTGCAACTAGTTAAGTATCCACTGCAAATCAGAGAAGTTATCTGATAGGCTATTTCCAGACACTATGAATGAATTTTACTTTTCATGCCATTCAAAGAATCATCCCCTGTCACCTCCAGTGCTACCTGCAGCAGTCTGATCCAAGCTTTGCACACTGTGAAAAGCATACATTCACTACTGGGTCAGACTGAGGTTACTAGATTTTGTTTTTGTCCTCTTAAATCCTGCTAAACTAGAAATAGCTAAGTTTGCAATCTGTTTTTTAACCACTAATTCTCTAGGGTGTCACCTACCAAAATTTAAAAAACAGATTTACATGTAAAAACATGTCCCTCATTTTGCATAGTACAGAAACTTCTTTGAATCAAATTAAGAAGGCTGTGCCAATCCTTTTCAATTCCATGACCACAGGGAACCAAAAGACCCTACAAATGAACCCAAACCACAAAAAAGTCGAGGAAAGTGACACATTTCCCAGGCATTCAATAGGCTCAGGCTTCCCCTGCCTGAGCTGGGCACTGCCTGCTGGTGCAGAATCAATAAAAAGCAACAGAGATGTGGCTTGGCTTGCTGATTTGGGTATCTATCTAAGACAAAAATAAGTGAGCTTTCAAACTAAGAAATAGTGTACATACTCTGCTAAGAACAGGTCAATAATTTGCACTTAGAGTTAGAGAGGTTTTTGATAAATCTGGAAATCTATTCCCAGACATTATCTACAAAATGTGACAGCAAGACTGACACTTTTAAGAAAGCAGAGGGAACAACAGTGGAAGGACCTATGCAAACCCATGGAGACCATAAAATTTTAAGTTTGAAGAGACCTCACTGATGTCGACTCAAACCACCCAAAACAGAGCACCAGGAGGCAAATGTATCATCTGTGGAGTACTGCCCAGCAATTTTAATTTGTACTTCACATTACCTTTATCCTATAAGAATGTAAGAGACCAAAAAAAAAAAAAGTGACTGTAGCTGAAGTCTAAGTGTATAAATTGTATGTGACTGAGACAGAGATGGAATCAGGCAAGGTTGACAGCAATAAACGTTTAGCTTGAGTTATTCATCAGAAATTGTTTCAGAATGGGGGTGCCTGGGTAGCTCAGTTGGTTAAGCATCCAACTCTAGATTTCAGCTCAAGTCATGATCTTACGGTGAGTGAGAGAGACCAAGCCCCATGTCAGGCTCTAAGCTGACAGCATGGAGCCTTCTTGGGATCCTCCCTCTCTCTCTGCCCCTCCCTTGCTCATGCTCTTTCTCTCAAAATAAATAAATAAACCTTAAAACAAAAAAAGAAACTGTTTTGTAATGAATGAAAAGAAAAATATTAATGCACAATGTAAGAAATGTTGGGAATTGGGTGCCTGGGTGGCTCAGTTGGTTAAGAAACATTGGGAATCAACTACTGATAATTCTATACAAAATATCTTACTTGGTGTGAAAATTAGCCTCTTTTAACCTACAGGAACACTGCCATTTGAGAAGCCAGGTACTGCTAAGAAGTACTTTACTAAAATTTTACTGCTCTCATGATAAATTAAATAAAAATAGATGAGTAAAGTCCTTAATAGCAAAAATGTCATCTGTCCAATATCAAAGACTGGCATAGCTACAGCAATATGTTATAGAGAGTACTTAATCATCATTTTCACATCACAGATGAGAGAACAGAGCTAATGAAGGTAAATAGCTTTTGAAAGTCCTATGCCTCTACAGGGCAGAACCAAAGGTACAATCAAAGTCTGCAAAATCCTAAAATCCAACAGACAATATGCTGTCTATAAGAGACCTATCGTAGGTCCAAAGACACAAATAGACTGAAAAGTAAATTAATGGAAAAAGATATTTCATACAAACACAGTAACCCAAACAGAGGTGGAATGGTATGTTAGTATCCGCTAAAAGAGACTTTTAGGCAAAAAAGATTACAAGAGAAAAAGGGGTTATATAATGATAAAAGGGCCGATCCACCAAAAAGATAGAACAATGATAATATATGGAACTAACAACAGAGCCTTAAAATATATGAAGCAAAACCAGACAGAACTGAAGAAACATAGATAGTTCAATAATTGTTGGAAATTTCAAGACATCATTTTCAATAAAGTAAAGACCAACCAGAAAAATGATAGACAACTTGAACAACACTATAAACCAGCCACACCAAACAGACACAGAAAATGCCATTCAACAAGAACATAATGCAAAAGGAATATTTTCCAGGACAATGTATTAGGCAACAAAAGTCTCAGTGAATTTTAGAAGATAGAAACCACACAAATTATCTTCTCTGAATACGATGGAATAAAATTAGAAATCAGTAACAGAAGGAAATCTAAAAACTTCACTAATTGGTATATATTAAACCATTCATTCTTAAAACAACCCACAAGTCAAAGAAGAAACCAAAGGGAAGTTATAAAACACTTTGAGAAAAATGAACACGAAAATGAAATATGTCTAAATTTATGGATTGCAGTAAAAAGGAGTGCTGAGAGGGATATTAATATGGAAGTCAACATTAATAAATTTCTCAAATCAATATCTCATCCTCCAACGTAAGGAAGTATTAGAAGAGCAAACTTCAGCAAAAAGAAGAAGGAAGAATGAAGATTACAGTGGAGATAAATGAGAATAGAAAAACAATAGAAAGAATCACTGAAATCAAAAGTTGGTTCTTTGAAAGATAAAATTGACAAGTCTTTAGATTGATGAAGGAAAAACAAAAACAAAAACCAAGAGTGGACCAAAGTACTAAAATCAGGAATGAAAATATGGATATTACTACCAAACTTACAAAAATAAAAAGGAATGTAAAAAGACACTGTGAAAAAAAAAAGCTTTACTGCCATATAATTCATATACCATATGACCAACCCATTAAAAGAGTACAATTCAACGAATTTTAGTATATTCCCACATACGTGCAACCATTACCACAGTAAATTTTAAAATCTTTCTATCACCTCAAACAGAAACCGTATACCTTTTAGCTATCATCCTCCTTTGCGCCTCTTCCTCCTAGTCCTAAGCAACCATTAATGTACTTTCTGTCTCTACAAATCTGCCTGTTTATATTTCATATAATTAGAATTAAATAATATATTTTCTCCTCTCACTGTTTTTTTTTTTTTCAATATTTATTTACTTTTGAGAGACAGAGAGAGACAGAGCATGAGCAGGGGAGGGGCAGAGAGAGAGAGGGAGACACAGAATCCAAAGCAGGCTCCAGTCCCCAAGCCGTCAGCACAGAGCCTGATGTGGGGCTCGAACTCATGAACAGTGAGATTATGACCTGAGCAGAAGTCGGACACTCAACGGACTAAGCCACCCAGGCACCCTTCCTCTGTTTTTCTTTCTACATACCATGTTTTCAAGGATGATCCGTGATGTCACATATGTCAATACTCCATTCCATTTTATGGCTGAATAATATTCCATTTTTTTTTTTCAACGTTTATTTATTTTTGGGACAGAGAGAGACAGAGCATGAACAGGGGAGGGGCAGAGAGAGAGGGAGACACAGAATCGGAAACAGGCTCCAGGCTCCGAGCCATCAGCCCAGAGCCTGACGCGGGGCTCGAACTCACGGACCGCGAGATCGTGACCTGGCTGAAGTCGGACGCTTAACCGACTGCGCCACCCAGGCGCCCCCCAATATTCCATTTTAATACCACATTTTGTTTACCCATTCATCAGCTGATGGACATTTGCATTGTTTTCACTTTTGGTTGTTATGATCTGTGTTTGTGTGTCTGTGTCTGTGTGTGTGTGTGTGTGGCCAATAAGTGAGACAATGTATATGAAATGGACAAATTTCTAGAAAGGCACAAACTATAAAAACTGACTCAAAAAAAAAATAGAAAACCTAAACAGACTTGCAACAAGTACATAGATTGGAATCAGTTCTTAGAAAACAAAACCAAACAAAATAACAACAAAAATAACCCATGGGACGCCTGGCTCAGTCAGTTAAGCATCCAACTTCAGCTCAGGTCATGATCTCATGGGTCATGAGTTTGAGCCCCTCACTGTGTGAGCTGGAGCCCTGCTCTGGGCTCCACACACTCTCCCACTTCTCTCTGCACCTCGTGGGAGTCTCTCTCTCTCTCTCTCATGAATGAATGAATAAATAAATAAATAGAAATGTGAATACAGTTTAAAAAAAAAATCAGGACTTGATGGTTTCCCATGTGAATCCAGAAAACACTTAAAGAAAAATGAACATCCATAATTCTCCTATTCTTCAAAAAAAATAAAATAAAGAACAATTCCTGACTCATTCTTGGAAGCCAGTATTACCTTGACATCAAACCAGATAAAAATACCACAAAAAATGAAAAGCAATAAACAAATGTCCCTTATGAATATAGGTGCAAAAATCCTCAACAAAATACTAGAAGCAAACTAAATCCAATGGAATATTATAATTCCCATAATCAAGTGGGATTTATCCCAGAAACCCAAAAGTGGCTCAACAGGCAGGAATCAATTAATACAACATATATAAAGAATAAGGTAAAAATACCACATGGCCATCTCAACTGATACAGAAAAAGCAATTGGCAAATTCCAACACATTTTCTGGATAAAAACATTCAACAAATTACAGAGAGAATTTTCCAAATTTGATAAAAGGAATCTAGGAAAATCCAACAACTAACACCATACTTAATAACAAAATGCATTCCTCCCAAGATCAGGAAAATAATCTCATTTACAATAGCATTCAAAAGAATAAAATACACAGGAATAAATTTAACTAAAGGAAATATAAAACATGTGTCAAGAACATACAACTAGGGGCGCCTGGGTGGCGCAGTCGGTTAAGCGTCCGACTTCAGCCAGGTCACGATCTCGCGGTCCGGGAGTTCGAGCCCCGCGTCAGGCTCTGGGCTGATGGCTCAGAGCCTGGAGCCTGTTTCAGATTCTGTGTCTCCCTCTCTCTCTGCCCCTCCCCCGTTCATGCTCTGTCTCTCTCTGTTCCAAAAATAAATAAACGTTGAAAAAAAAAATTAAAAAAAAAAAAAAAGAACATACAACTAAAAACTTCAAAACAATGCTTAAAGAAGACCTAATTAAAGGGAAAGGCATCCTGTATTCATTGAGACTTCATACTGTTAAGATGGCAACACTCCACAAATTCAATGCAAATGAAAACCACAAGATACCACTTCACATCCACTTGTGGTTTATTTTTTAAAAGGGTGGGGGAGGGGGAACCAAGTGTTGGTGAGGATGTGGAGAAGTTGGAACATTCATACATTGCTGATGAAAACCTAAAATTGTACAACCACTATGGAAAACAGTTGAGTTGTTTCTCAAAAAGCTAAACATAGAACTACCAATTCCATTCCTACCAAAAATCGAACAAACTATGTTCACAAAACAGTAGTCAACGTTCATAGCAGCATTATTCAAAATAGTGAAAACGTGACAACAGTACAAATACACATGAACTCATAAATGGATAAGTAAAATGGAATATCCACTGAAAGAATATTATTCAGCACAGAAAGGAATGAAGTACTGATTTTACACTACAACATGGATGAACTTGAAAACCTTATGCTAAGTGAAGTCAGACTCAAAAGCCCACATAATGTATGCTTCCATTTACAGGAAACATACAGAATAGGCAGATCCATAGAGACAGAAAGCAAATTAGTGGTTCCCAGGGCTCATGAGAGAAACAAATGGGAAATGACTGCTTAATTGGTATGGGATTGTCTTTTGAAGTGATCAAAGTGTTCTGGAATTAGATACTGGTGACAGATATACACCACTGTGAACGTACTAGAAGCCACTGGATTCTATACTTTTAAAGGATTAAAATGGAGGATTTTATGTTATGTGAATTTTACCTCAATTAAAAAGTAATGAAAAACAACAATGAACTTAAACCTACCCAGCAACTTATAAATTGAAATAATCACAGAAGTCCTTTCAGTATTCTTATGTCTATGTGCTCAAAAACTAGATCTAAAAACAGTTATCATGAGGGGAGCCTGGGTGGCTCAGTTGGTTAAGTGTCTGACTTTGGCCCAGGTCATGACCTCACAGTTCTGAGCTTGAACCCCATGTCAGGCTTTGCGCCGACAGCTCAGAGCCTGGAGCCCGTTTCAGATTCTGTGTGTCTCTCCCTCTCTCTGCCCCTCCCTGGCTCATGCTCTCTCTCCTTCAAAAAAAAATAAACAATAAACAAACAAATAAATAAAAATAAAAACAGGTATCACGAGGTGCCTGGCTGGCTGAGTCAGTTGGTGAAGTATGTGACTCTTGATCTCAGGGTTGTGAGTTTGAGCCCCATGCTGGGTATAAAGATTATTTAAACAAACCAAGCAGCCAACAAACAAATAAATAAATCTTAAAAACTGGCATCAAATACTTCACAGCTGTGATGTTATTAACAGTTCTGAAACAGCCTTTAAATTCTATCTACCATAACAGAAAATGATAAGAGAAAAAAATCAAATGTTAATCTTAAGGACAAATTGATACTGATCATTGTTTTTGCTTTTAAGCACAAACAAACCCAATTATTTTAGCAAGCTGAGAGGAAAATACAGCATCTACTACCCTTGCCCGTGGGGACAGCTGTGACTCACCAAGCTTCTCTGGCTCATCAGGCCCCGTGCCTGCAATGCAACTGCTCTCCAGGCCATACGTGGGGTCCACTTTCCCAGAGGCTCGAGCTGCTTCTTGTACTTTCTTGACGTGAGCTTCAACCAATTCCAGTGGTACCTCCTCTCGGACCCGAGAAAACTCCTCTGTACAAGAATCAAAATGCAAGTGTGACCTAGTATGCAAATATTTGCTTTAACATAGACCACTATGGACTCTGACACATTAGTGTCTTACAAGCACTGACCTTTCTGGGTGCTCAGGCTTATCTATTCCAGCAAAACAAGAATGCCAAATGAGGTAATCACGTACACTGATGAAATTCTAAGATTGTACATTTTAACTTATGTGTTGCAGTATCCTGCTGTGTAAGTAACAAAGATCTCTAAATTTCCATCTGTAACAATCAAAATTTCTGCCCAAACTTAACCTAACTCTGCAAGCTAGATTGATAGTAAAGAAAATAGCAAGGATTAAACAACCAGAAAGCTGAAAAAGAGTTTATAGTGTGACAAAGTTCTAACTGTAATAAAATCCAACAACGTTAAATGGTTCCTTTTGCTGGTTATGTCAAAGTCCAAATGAATCATAAAATATACGACAAAAAACTGTTTTGCCCCTCCAATTCTTAATAAATGCTCTTAATTTTAAAACTATGAATTTTAAGTGCTTTAGTTAAAAATGTTGTAATACTCTTTAATATGGTAGCTTAAAGAGGTAATGTCTGACTTTGTGCTAACTGAAATAAACATAGCAGCTGATAACCTGCCAGTCAGAGACAACACATATATAAAGGCAAGTACTAGGCTATTATCTGAAACTACTGTGCTGACAACACGGTTCAGGAAAGTCCATACCCAAAGCTGCTTTTGCTGCAGCAGATGCCACACGAGGGTCCACCACGGATGCCAAAAAAGCAACAGTGCTCATGACTGGGTTTCCTGACTGACTGAAAGGGACAGGCTGGTAAGCCAGGGGCCCCAGGGAGGCATCCGAATTCTCAAGGTACGGGTCCTCAATAGGAAGCCTCAGAAAGTGGAGGATGCATTCATCCTGAGTACGACTTCCGACATGCTCTGACACTTTGTTCCAATCATCCTTGTACATCTCCAGGGCCTACAACAGAAAAATCCAGTTGCTTTAGTATCAGGTAACAAGGAACTAATACGTAACAATATCAAAAGCCTATGACTGTTCTTAAAAACAGTTCGGGGTTTAAAAAAATAATAATGAAAATGATTATACTTTACGTAAGAAAATAGGTAGATTTGATTGCTTTTCTAATTACATTAAATCTCAGGCAAGAAAAATAAACACATATATAGAAGTCAGAAAAAGTGTCTTTAACGAATACACACATGACTGTTTACATAGAAAATCCTAGTAAGTCTACAGAAAAATACTAAAACTATAAAGTTTAGCAAGGTCAGAGGATAGACAGGTAACAAAAACTCAATTATATTTCTCTATGTATAAGCAATGAAAAGTTTTCAATAGGAAAAAAGTCTTTAAGATAGCACAAAACCGAAATAACTAGGAACAAATGTAATAAAGAATATGTAAGAACAACATGCTTGAAAAAAATAAAACATGCTGAGAGAAATTAAAGACCTAAATAAATGAAGAGATATACTGTATTCATCCATTAGAAGACCCAATATTATTAAGATGTCAACTCTCTCCAAACAGAATAGCAGGTTCAACACAATCCCATTCAAACTCCAAGCCTTTATTGTTAGAAATTAAGAAACTGAGGCTAAAATTTATGAAGTATATAAATTTCCAATTTAAAAATTTATTCTTCAGAGAAAAATGCTGAAAAACCCTCAAAAAGAGTAAAAGCAGTTTCTAAGGGGGAGAGGGACAGAAGGTTGTAAAGAGAATCAGAAATACATGGTACGAAGAAAGTCGAGGAATTAACTGGGTAAGAACCTATTCAGTAGCTAACCAAAGCTGCTGTTCTCACAGGATTCACAACCAGGGGCAATTCTGCCTCCTTGGGGACATTTGGCAATGTATGCATACATTTTGGGTTGACACAACTGAGGAGGTGCTACTGGCATCTAGTGGGTAGAAACCATGGATGATGTTAAACATTCTCTTTAATGCACGTAAGAAGAGCCACCACAACAAAAAGCTATCTGGCCCAAATGTTCATTGTGGGAAGCTGAAAAATCCTGTTCTAGAGCTTGATTTGCTTAGCTACACTGTGAGCTGAGCTTGTGATGACGATGGTTCTCTCCATGTTTACGTAAGTGAACTCCTAACCCAGGGCTCCAACTGCCGACCCAGGCTTGCCTTCTTTGCTGCAGTAGTAGAAGACTCCTCAAAACCCACACCAGAGAATGATCTTATTTCTTAAATCCCTTGAAAAATCAAGGCTAATTCTGGGTTTCCTCTGGATAGCCAGTGGCCTCAGGTAGTTCTAGAAGGAATTAGAAAAAAGACCTAGAATGTAACAAAAAATAAAAATCAATTTCTCTCACTAAGGTCGTTGGGGCCAGAAATGTGTAACTTTAGGGACCACCTTATGTATCTGATTATGGGGAGATTTTCTTAGGATACTCTATCACAGACTTTTCAAAGAAATTTACTTAAAAAAAATTTCTTTATTTTTTTCCTCATGAAGAAAGTTCAGGCAGTTTTTTCCAGAATAAAACTAAGGAACCCTTTGACATGCAAAAATCAACAAAGAGCATTCCAAAAAGCATAAGGCTGAGAAACGAGTGAAGTTCCGAGCTTGGGCACTAATGGCAGCATTACATAACAGGGAATCAAAGACATGTTTTCAAACAGAACATGGTGACAGACTAGCTGGGAAGGAGGAGGAAGGCTGATATATTAGCAGACATTTTACAGGAGTATAAAACACCTTCATTCTTCCTGCTATGAGCTGGCTCCTTACCTACATTCTCAGAATCACCCATCTTTCTCTATCCTTAAATTCATCTTTCTTCCTATTGCCAGAGTGAACTACGTTTCACACATGACACTGTCTCTCTCCTGCCTAAAATTATTTCCTTGCTCGTTATTATCTTACTGAATGAAGTCCACATAGGATCGGGACTCTGCCTACTTCTTCCACTCTACTTACTACTCTTTCATGTTCTAGGAATATCCAGAAATAGTCTTCCTAGTCATTGTGCCTGTGGACACTTTGCTCTGTACCCAAAATATCATATACTGGAGCCAACAATACAGCTGTCCCATTCCCAGGAAGCCATGCACTGAGTCTCATCCACCCAGCCTGACACACAGCCATCTCTATGTACTTGTCTTGGGCTCTGGGTACGGCTCCAATCGTGAAGCTGAGGACACTGCACTCATTTTTTTGTTTTAACCTGTTTCCGTTGAAGCCCTTACCTGCAAAGACTATGGCCTAGCCATCTCAGTCTACAGAGTCTGCCGCGGTGCCTTAAACACAGTAACCAATAAAATTTGCTGAACGTGACCACAGGGAACTGGACTAGACCAGAAAGGAATTTGTGTTTCCCATGGCTTCAAATGTAAAAAAACAAAACAAAAAAACCCCACACAAAACCTGTAAAAAAGGGCTCTTCCTCAAGACAATATTTTTTTTTAATTGGAAGACATACTCATCTAAAATGTAATTCAAAATTACACAGAAAAAACAACTCCTTGGGTAGCATATCAAGGAAAGGTGTATCAGGGACATGCACACTACGAGCAAATCTTTGATGCTGTTTACGGAGTATCTTCCAATGCTACTGCTTCTGTAATCTAGCCAGTACAAAAAACGTGGGGAACTCTTTCAGTGATAAACGTTAATAACCTTAATGGATTTTATCTGCAGGTACAAGATTTCATGTCCACTAATCATCTAAGGGAAAATAAACACAAGGCATGAGAAAACAAAGCAGGCAGGAGAAAGACTGAAGTTAACAAGGGAGGAACCAATAAGCTCCCAGACTCAGGTCTTGTCAATTTCAAGCCCAGGGACAATTATAATGACCAGGAAGACAAGTGTTACAAGCTGAGGACTTAATATTGTAAAAGCCTCTTTAAAAAACCCCCTTAATCACTATGAAATAGAATGCTGACATTTCTTCTTCCATTCTGGCACCCTGAATCTGTCAATGCAATGTCAAACTGCTCAGAAGACTGAGTTATCAGCCTTTTGTGACTTAAACTGGTGACACATTTTCAGGTGAAACCCCTGGAATTCCTCACACATCTTACAAATGAAATCTACTCAAATAAGTCTCCATCATCTTGATCTTACGCAATGTATTTTTTCAAAAAGCTAACAGAAAGCCTTATATAGCCTTCATGTCTACCAATTCATTCAAGGTCTTTTCAAATTCCATTTATTCATCCAGTGTGTAGATTCTATTTTGGTTATTTGCAAAGCTGAAACTATGCCTCCAATATATGTAATAAAACATTGTACTAAACAAAATCACACATAATAATCTGCAGCATTCCACAGAAGAACTGTGTGTGTTTTGATGAGAGACCATATCAAATAAGGTGTTTTTAAAATAAAAGCAGGTGATCTCAGAAATAATCTAAAATAGTTGGGGTGCTGCCTGTGTGATATACTTGTCTAATAAAATGATATGATTGGGGGGGAAAACAATAAACCTTAATGCATCTTCCAGATTTATCTATTTATTAGGAAAAAATTGACTGGTTTTGGTCATTTGGTTATAAATCCTTTAAAAAATTTTCATCTCGGGGCACCTGGGTGGCTCAGTCAGTTAAGTGTCTGATTTCGGCTCAGGTCATGATCTCACGGTTTGTGAGTTCGAGCCCCGCGTCGGGCTCTGTGCTGACAGCTCAGAGCCTGGAGCCTGCTTCCAATCTGTGTCTCATTCTCTCTCTGCCCCTCCCCCCCTTGTGCTGTCTCTCAAAATTAAATAAATGTAAAAAAAATTTTAAAAAAATTTCATCTGGCTTCATATTCTTAAGCTATTAATTATCAATAAGTAAACTACAGAAATAGAAGATGTTAGTGGTAAGCAATGCTGCTGGGGCACCTCTGTGTAAGCAGAGACAACACCTGTTGATTCAACTGCATGTTTAAAAGAAAAGCCAACCACTCTACAGGTTCCACCTGCAGGAGAAAAAAAAATGCACTATTGTGTAAGGATACTGTGGTTTTCTTGAATATGTTCAGGATAAACAGCAGCTCAGCCATTCTGTTCTCACTCTATTTACTATTCACTATTCTTAAACGTAGAAGAGGAGAAAATTTTGAGTGTCAATGTATAGAAAGAAAAAGAACTGATAAGAACGATACTCCAATTGGTGCTGTACAACTAATTACTCCCTAACGCCCAAAGCAACATGAAAGTATATTCCCCGCCAAGTACTAAAACTTTAAACACATTAAGTAAACGTCCAGGGCAAATATGACTAGACAAAACAGTCCTGAAATAAAAAGTGGTTCAGAAAAGAAGCTCTCTGCACATTACCGATAACAAATGAGTAGATAAGAGTACATCAAAATAGTGGTAAAAACTTGGGGCGCCTGGGTGGCTCAGTCTGTTAAGCATCCAACTCTCAGTTTCGGTTCAGGTCATGGTCTTGCAGTTCGTGAGTTTCAGCCCTGCATTGTGCTCTGTGCTGATAGTTTGGAGCCTGCTTGGAATTCTCTCTCTTCCCTCTCACCGTTCGTTCTCTTTCTCTCTCTCTCTCTCAAAAATAAATAATTTTGGGGCGCCTGGGTGGCGCAGTCGGTTAAGCGTCCGACTTCAGCCAGGTCACGATCTCGCGGTCCGTGAGTTCGAGCCCCACGTCGGGCTCTGGGCTGATGGCTCAGAGCCTGGAGCCTGTTTCCGATTCTGTGTCTCCCTCTCTCTCTGCCCCTCCCCCCGTTCATGCTGTGTCTCTCTCTGTCCCAAAAATAAATAAACGTTGAAAAAAAAATTAAAAAAAATAATAAATAAATAAATAATTTTGTTTTAAAGTGTGGTAAAAACTCAAAAAGAAGAAATCTTTTTGAATTTTAATGCAGAGATATTGAGAAGACAGCATAAGGAAAAGGAGAAGAGGGATGTAAAAAAGAAAAAGAAATAATTAATACACCACTAAAACTTCTTAAACCAAATACGACTGTTGGAAAAACTCAAAAAACAAAACAAAAACAATACAGAAACATGAACCATCACAAGTCCCGCTTTGGGCAAAACACAAGCCCTGGGTGAGTCCTGCTTCTCTCTGTCTCTGTCTCCCTCCCTCTCTCTCTGCCCCTTGTGGGATATTCTCATTCCCTCTCTCTCTCTCTCTCTCTCTGCCCCTTGCTTACTTGCTCCTTCTCTCTCTCAAAAAGAAAGGAAGGAAGGAAGGAAGATGAGCTATCAGCAGGTCCAGTGTATCTCAGTGTGGTTCGGAGACCCATGGGGCACCATATTTTTCAGGGGAACCAAGAGATCAAAACCGTTTTCACAAAAGCAACAAGGCACTGCTGCTTTTTCACTATGATGACACGTGCACGGTGGATGCTAAAGCAGTGGTGAGTGAACCACCTACCCTCAGCATGAATCAAGGCAGTGGCACCAGTCTTTTTTTTTTTTTTTTTTTTTTAATGTTTAGTTTTGAGAGAGAAAGAGAGAGCTCGTGCGTGCAGGGTAGGGACAGAGAGAGGGAGAAACAGACACAGAATCCGAAGCAGGCTCCAGGCCCTGAACTGTCAGCACAGAGCCCAGTGTGGGACTCGAACTCACAAACTGCGAGACTATGACCTGAACCGACGTTGCATGCTCAACTCACTGAGCCACCCAGGTGCCCCAAGAATATCTTAATAATCACCTTCTTCTTCACTGCCACACTCACAAAAATAATCCAACTTTACTGTAAAATTATTAATCTTACAAATTTAAACATCAAAGTTCACTTGTTTTTAATATTTGGTACTATGAAATGCGAGGTACACAAGAAGACTAAAAATCAACTATCCAAGCATGATGGCTGTCTGAAGGAAAAGCACTGTGTGATCATTTGAGTTTCAAGCTCAACTAGCCATTTTCATTGAAGATCATTTTTTAAAAAAAATTTTTCATGTTTATTTTTGACAGAGAGAGAAAGAGAGACAGAGCATGAGTGGGGGAAGGGCAGAGAGAGAGGGAGACCCAGAATCTGAAACAGGCTCCAGGCTCTGAGCCGTCAACACAGAGCCCGATGCGGGGCTCGAACTCACAGACAGCGAGATCATGACCTGAGCCGAAGTCAGACACTCAACTGACTGAGCCACCCAGGCACCCCGAACATCATTTTTACTAGCATGTAAATGCTAGCACACATGGCTAACACACCATGGTCTGTAGGCACAGATATCTGGCAGACATTTTCTGATCAGCACGGGAGTTCCGATCTGCTCCATTTCTGACCTGGGCCAGTTCACCCTGCCTTAGGCATCATGGTGGTCCCTCGCTCTAGGAAGTCATCATACTGATGCCAAACTTAGTGCAGACACCCAGCTAGCACAGCACACTCCAGTCCTGAACCTAAGACTTAAGCAACCCTCCTGCCTCAGCCTTCTGGGCACCTGGGACTAACAGGCACTCACCACCACAACAGCCTGGCAAATGTTTTCTTAAAAGCAAACAGGATTGTCAAAAGTGTCACTTTGAAGAAAACAACTGAGTGCTTTTTGCCAATGATTAAGTGAAAATTAGAATTCTGAAAAATACATACCTGCCATGAAAGCCTCTCCTACAGGATTATTTATAATTATCTGAAAAGGTCATTAAGATATTCTTTGTGTTTCCAAATACAAGTCCAGATGATACTAAATAGTCCTAATGTATTTTAACTAAAACAACATATATCATGAAAAAAACAAATATGAAAATCCAGCTGTATTCTATTAAGTCAAACATTATAGATATGGCTAACGGGTGACACCACACTTTTTACTAACACACTTTTGTTTTTCAAAATCTATTTCTGATAAAAATTTTTCATAAAAACTTGCAATGGGTTTATTGTTATTTTTAAGTAAATTAGTTTCCTCAGTTTTAATTTACAATACAGAAAATACTGATTAACTCACAAAAATTCTTTGAAACCTCAATGTAATTTTTAAGAGTAGAAGTATATCCTGAGACCAAAACGTTTGAGAACTGCTGACCTAGTCTAATCTTCTATTTGATGCTTCATTTCTAAATTGCAAATGTTACATATGATATACAAGTTTGGATCAGATGAATACTCCACTGAAAATGAGCTCTCTTCCTCTGCAAGTTCTTTGCTCTAAATGTTATAAACAGAGCAAGCACTAGAAGTTACCAGCAGCAATCATACCTCCCTCCAGGTTGACCCCATTAATGAAACTAGAAAACTCGTTCTTTTCCCAGCACCACCTGCAATACTTGGTGACCAGGAGACCCATTTTGATTACTGAGATAGAAGGGAAGACTGATGAGGGGCTTCTGGTTAAGCTTTTCATCCCAAGAAGAGCCCCAGAAGAGGCCCCAGAAGTGCCATTTCCAATTTTCTTACTGTTTTGAACAGGGATATGAAACCAGTGAATCAATCACCCTTGCTGGGAGCAGAAGAGAACACAGAGAGACAGAATGCAGACAGCTAAAGAAGTAAAACAAAAGAAGAAAGAAGCTAGGAACCTGATGATGTACTTGAGTAGTAAAAAGTATGTTGGAATTGCCAATCTAAAGATAGCCAGTTGAATGTCCTTTTTGGTTTAATCTTTGCTAGTTACATCCTGTTCTTTGTAGGCAAAAGCGTTCCTAAGAGATCTAACAGTACACTTCCTCATTTGGTCCTAATTTGGCTCTCACACGTACATTCTACCCACAAATACTATGTAGTACCATGCAGTCTTCATTTTACCCAATCACTGTTCTGTAACTAAAGATAAATGGTCCTCTTCAAAAACGGTTGACAAATATGGAACCTAACATTCTCTTACTCTCCACAGTAGAAATAATTGCTAAGAGTTACTTGTGTAAGTATTTTCAAGAATCTCCAAAGACATGAAGAATTCCAAAAAGTATTCAACAAGCTGACTGACATATCTTGAATTACCACTAGTTTACAACGGTGTTCTACTTTCAAGAACAAACAGTATTTTCAGTGGCAGGCATCTTCATCTACTTCTCTGGAATGCCTTCTGGGAAATATGGAGGTTGTACAAATGCACACCAGCACCAGAGAACTCATCTACAATGACCAAGGTGAGCTACGTTACAAAAACAACAACTGGAATCTGAAGAAACATTCCACTTCAAAGTAACATCTGCTACTCAAGGTCAGCAAATTATTGTTACGTGGGAATGAGGTGCCAGAAGTGCCAAATCTTCCAATTTTGGAGGAAAAGTTACAGATCTAGACTACTTCTGCAAAGCCGTAATAATTGTTTAATATTGGCAAAGATTTAAAATGAAACACCCCAACCTGGGCCAAAATAACACATATCCAGGTCTGATCTTCCCTACTGATAGCCAGCACATCACTTCTAGATAGGATATTTAAATAATGATGGACCAAGAAAATTCTCTTAAAACTCAATACATGGTTCAAAAAACTTCAGGATTAATTCCAAAGGTGTACTTCAAATGCGAGTCACAGAAACTAAGCACCCACCTCCTGTGTGGATAAAGGGGCTCCACTATTAATGTGCTTACCTCCAGGAGCAGAAGGGTCTCCTGTTCAGTCCATTCTCTTCCAGCACTAGCACCTTTACTCTAAAGAAACAAAACCAAAAATTAGACACTCACTCCTAAAGGCTGAGCATGGAGCTCAGCAGGAGTTCCTTCTAAGTTCAGGGGGCTGTTTTATGCACACAACCAAGTAAGTCCCTAAGCAGTAGGTGGGGCACCTGACTGGCTCAATCAGTACAGCATGCAACTCTTGATCTTCGGGTTAAGTTGGAGCCCCACACTGGGTGTAGAGATTACTTAAAAATAAAATCTTTAGAAAAAAAAAGTCCCTGAGCAACAGAAATAAAACACTTGAGGATTCTAAACTTCCAACAGAAAGGCAGACCTATTTCAAAGATTTCTTGTTTTCTATTAAGGACTCACAGACCATTTAGATATGTTGTTTCTATTATTTTGAGATTTGAAAATACTTTTGAAGCTACAAAGGCACAATATTTTAATGCATACCATGAACTGGTTGGATATCATAAACGTAACACAAACATTTGGTATAACTTGAACACAGTACTTTTTCTAAGATTCAAAGACAAATTGTACTACATATAAATTACTCTGGAAGATTCTTTTTTTTTTAATATTTTCATGCTTATTTATTAAAAAAATTTTTTTTAATGTTTTTATTTATTTTTGAGACAGAGAGACAGAGCATGAACAGGGAAGGGGCAGAGAGAGAGGGAGACATAGAATTCAAAGCAGGCTGCAGGCTCTGAGCTGTCAGTACAGAGCCTGATGCAGGGCTCCAACTCAGGGTCTGTGAGATCATGACCTGAGCTGAAGTCGGACACTTAACCGACTGAGCCACCCAGGCGTCCCTGTTTATTTTTCAGAGAGAGAGAGAGACTGAGTAGGAGAGGGGCAGAGAGAGAGAATCCAAAGCAGGCTCCAGGCTCTGAGCTGTCAGCACAGAGCCCGACATGGGGCTCGAACCCCATCCAGGAGAGAATGATCTAAGCTCAACCAACTGAGCCACTCAGGCACCCCTTGAAAGATTCTTGATTCCAATTGCAACAACTTCATATTTTCAACATCTCTTGAATAAAATAATCACCAAGTAATTCCCTAAACTGCAAATCACTCTTTCCTTAAGAATCCCTTTAACTGGGGGTTGAGCCCTGGACTGTTGATTTTGGCTCAGGTCACGATCTCAAGGTTGTGGGATCAGGCTATGTGGGCTCCATGCTAAGGGTGGAGAGTGCTTGGGACTCTTTCTCCCCCTCTCTCTCTGCCCCTCCCCCTCTTCTCCCTCCAAAACAAACAAACAAACATTTTTAAAAAAAGAATCCCTTTAACTGACAACTCACATGAGCATGGGGAGGTATAAGAAAACCAACTTTGTGTTACCTAAAAACTAAGATTTATCAATTGATTCATACTTCTTGATTTGTACACCCTGCTCCCTTCAGAGACTGTCAGAAGACTGGATGTGTGTATACCTGACATTATTCTTTACCTGCAAATGTTATTAACTCAGAATATACATTCTAACATATCCCTTCTCTGTAAACTCTATTTGGGTAGATTATAGTTTTAAAAATGAAGAGAAAATTTCTATAGTCTGTGATTTCCTTGTTTGTGACAACAAAGCCTCTCAATTTGTTGACTCAACCTTTCTGCATACTGTGTTACATATTGTGGGTAAAAGTTAAATTATGATTTGCTAGGTTTCCATGGTATTCAATACATATTCTGAAATTTTTGCAAAAAACTGTACTAAAAATAACTACTTTAACTAGAGAATAAAGAGGAATTGAAACATTGTGGAATTAAGCATTGTAGAATTAAGTCTTAAAGCAGGACTTTGTGAGATGGACAAAAAGGCATGTAGCTAGAACTCATAATACATTGCTCAGATTCCTTAAGGATTACTTTCTTTTTAATGACTTCTATTAAGTTTACTTATTTATTTTGAGAAAGAGAGGGAGAGAGCATGCAAGCGGAGGAAGGGCAAGAGAGGGAGAGAGAGAATCCCAAGCAGGCACTGCACTGTCAGCACAGAGCTGAATGTGGGGCTCAAATTCACAAACCATGAGATCATGACCTAAGCTGAAATCAAGAGTCGGACCCTTAATTGACTGAGCCACCCAGGTGCCCCATAACCCTTAATGATTACTTTAAGACAACAAGTTTCATCTTTTAATGAACTAATCTCAGAAATGACCGTCAATCAGACAGAGGAACAAAATTCCAAGAGGAACAACATTCATTAACATTTCATCTAAATTGTAAGGAAGGAAAACCTGAATAACAGGAAAGATCTGTACAACCTAAACATGACATTTGTTAGGTAGGTGTGTGGCAGTGAGCATTTCTCCACGTCTCAGCCACAAAAGTACAGTTTCTCCTCTTGATAAAAACTAGTTCTGAGAAGGGTGCATAATCTCATCTCATAATCCTTGAGATGTTTGTGGGGGCTGTGCATGGTTTTAGAAATGCTTTCTTTGGTGTTTACTAAGGCAGAATGTATGTTCAATAAAAAACCCAAACCTTAGGTATACAGTTAGATACAATTTCACATATACACCCATATAATCACCTAAATCAACATCTAAGGGTTCTCTCCTTTAAACCTCAAGTTGATACCAACAGGAGTACACACTATTCTGACTTCTATAATCATAGGCTAGTTTTTCTTGGATCTGAACTTAGTAAAACCATTCAGTATGTAGTCTGTGGGTCTGGCTTCTTGTTTAATAGTAGGTCGATGATATTCAACCACACTCTTTATGAAGTCATTTCTTTTCATTTTTGTGTTAATATTATATTGTTTGAATAAACTACAATTTATCCATTTACATGACTGATTGTTTATGGTTTTTGGCTATCTTGGATAAAGCTGTTAAGGACAATCATGCATATTCTTTTATACATTCATTCTTTTTTAAACTTATTTACATTGTTTATATAGCCAGAAGCTCAGTGACTGTGTGTGTGTGTGTGTGTGTGTGTGTGTGTGTGTGTGTGTGTGTGTATTTATATTTAACTATAAAAGAATATAATAGTTCTCTCCACTTTTATTTTCTGGAAGAGTTTATATAGGTTGGTATTATTTCTTCCTCAAATGTTTGGTACAAATGCATCAGTAGAATCATCTGGGCCTCGAGTTTTCTTTTCAGAAAGATGTTGAAATATATATAGATATAATATATACAAGGCTATTCAAGTCTATTAGTTCCATATGGCTACTATAATCAAATTCTCACAAACTTGATGAAACATTCAAAATAACAAAAATTCATTCGCTCATAGGTCAGGGGGCTAGAAGTCCAAAATCAATACAACCAGGACAAGAACTGAGGTGTCACCAGGACCGTACTCCCTATGCATGCTCCAGAAGAGAATTCATTCTCTGCCTCTTCCACCTTCTGGTGGCTGACTCAGAACTCCTTGGTTTGCAGCTGCCCTATCTGAACCTCTGTGCCTGAGGTCACACTGCCTTTTCCTCTTCTGTCTTCAAATCTCTTTGGATTTACCTCTTAGAAGAACACATGTCATGGCACTCAGGGCCGACCTGGATAATACAGCGTTATCTCATCTTCAAGATCTCTAACTTAATCACATCAGCAAAAGAACCTTTTTCCAAATGAGGTAATGTTTACAAGTTCCAGGCATCAGGATCTGATTTCTTTGGAGGACATTTTTCAAGCTATTACATTAGGTTACCTATTTCATCCTGAGTAAAGTTTTTTATTTTGTTGCTTTCAAGGGGTTTGTCTGTCTTATCAAAGTGTCAAACATATTATCATCAAGTTGTTGATTATATTTTTAATATTTTTTTAATGTACAGAGAATCAGTAATATATTCTTTCTTTCCTGATTTGTAATTTGTGTCTTCTCTTTTCTTCTTGATCACTCACTCTGGTCGGAGGCTTATCAAATTTACCGATCCTTTCCTTATTTCGTTAATAACCATCTCCTTATTTCGTTAATTTTCTGTATTGTTTTTTTGTTTCTGGTTTCTAGTTTCATTTTGTTGTGGTTAGCTAACCATATTTATTTCACGTGTATGAAATCATACAACCACATTTTATAGTATCATTCCTTTAAAATTTCTTGAGAGTCATTTTATGGCTCAAAACTGAATATACTTTGGTGAATGTTCCCCAAGAACTTTAGTCTTATCTTACTGACCTAACTACCTACTCATTCTATCAATTACTAAGAGCAGACTATTGAATCTCCAACTACAATTCTATCAGTTTTGCTTTATATATTTTGGAGTTTTTTAATGAACTATACACCTAATTAGGGCAATCATGTCCTTTTGATTAACTAACTCCTTTATCATTATGAAATGTTCATGTTTAATTCTGGTAAAATAATTTCTAATGTCTATTTTCACTAGTATTAACATAACTGGTATTCCTTGGATTAATGTCTAGAAGGCATGTCTTCTCTCATTCTTTTACTTTATAATTAGATTTCTTACAATTTATGATTCTTAGTTTTTTATGCAATTTGATGATCTCTGTTGCTTAACTGAAATATTACAACCATTTACAAATAAGGTTATTACTATCCCCATGGTCATATGTAAACCTACCACCTCCCTATTTTCTACTCATCACATCTACCCCTTCCTTTCTCATTTATTCCCTCTTATGGGGTAACTTTTTTTGAGAAGTAACTTTTTTGTGGAGTATTATTCTGTTTTTATCTCCATTACTGACTTATTAGCTATAGGTCTTTAAATACTCTGTGACTTAGAATCCTCATCTCTAACGTGTCATGGTGTATCCTCAAATACCGTATTAGGTGCCATATATATAGCATAAGAACTTTAATATAGTGTACTTCCATTTCCCTCTGCTGTACCTTGAGCCATGTTTGGTCCTTAACACATATTGAAAACCTAGAGATATACTGTTAGCATTTTTGGTTTAAGCAGTCTATTACCGTTTTTTAAAACTACAAATCAGGAGGGAACATCTTTTATTCTGACCCAGGTGCTGACCTCTTCTGGCATTCATTGTTCTTCCATGTAGATCCAATCCCCTTCAAAAGTATTTGGAAAGTGTTTGCCAAAGTATTATATACTTTAACCTGAAGCAGCATTTTTTATCACATTTCTAAATTATATCAGGAGTTTAACTCCATGTAATTGTCTTTCTGCCATTTTGGTCATTTCTACATGTTATAAACTCCTTAAAATGATCATTGCTTAAACAGTCTATATTTCTTCATATTTAATCGTATATTCATTCGTCTCCCTAGACATATACCTTCCTAGTCTTGTGGGTCCATCAGGGATCAATATCCTTCACCCAAAAAAACTTCCCTCAGTTTTCCTGTACTGCGTGCTAGTGAAAACCTAACCCCATTCTCAATGTCTGCCCTTTCACTCCTGAAAGGTATTCCTACTGGATACAGAACTCCAGACCGACAGCTTTACCTTCAGCATTTAAAATGTTACTATAGTGTTGGAGTGCCTGGGTGGCTTAGTCGGTTAAGCATCCGACTTCAGCTCAGGTCATGACCTCACGGTTCATGGGTTCGAGTCCCACGTCAGGCTCTGTGCTGACAGCTCAGAGCCTGGAGCCTGCTTCGGATTCTGTGTCTCCCTCTTTCTCTGCCCCTCCCCTGCTTGCATTTTCTTTCTCTCACTCTCAAAAAATAAACAAACATCTGGCTTCTGTCATTTCTGCTGAAAAGTCAGACATCAGTTTTATGATTATTTCTTTGAATTTAATGTGTTCTTCTCCAACGCCACTCACTGCCCAATGTGATGGCTACTTTTAAGGTGTTAGTTTTTTTGTTTTCTTTTGTTTGAGAGAGCATGCATGTGTGTGAATGGAGGAAAGGGGCAGAGAGAAAGGGAGAGAGAAAATCTCAAGGAGGCTCCACACTTATCATGGAGCCTGAAAGGGGAACGATCCCACAAGACCCGAGCCGAAATCAAGAGTCAGATGCTTAACCAACTGAGCCACCCAGGCGCCCTGTTTAAGATGTTAGTTTTTAAGGTAAGTTTAAGCATGATGTGCCTAAACATGTTTTCCTCTGTATCCAAATGTGAATCAGTTTAGACTCTCTACTGAGTTGGTATCTTTTTATTATTTATCAAAAATGATTAGCCATTACATCTTCAAATATCACTTCTGTTTCATTCTTTCTCTTTTTATAGGTTTCTAATGATAAACATGAATTCTTTTTACCATTTCTCACGTGTCCTTTAAAGTCTGTTCTCTTTGACCCCCTCCGCCACCTTGATCAAATTTATTTTTCTCTTGGTGCTTCAATTTCAAGGTAGCTACTAACCTGTCTGAGCTCACTATTCCTGTCTTCTGTTGTGTTTAGCCTGCTGCTAAAACCACCCAACGAGGTTAATTTCAGGCACATTTTTCAATTATACAATATTCCTTTGAGTCTATATATTATGTTGAAATTCTCCACTTTTTCCTGTTGAATTTCTCCACTTTTTCCTGTTTTAACATATTATTCATCATTACTTTAACATACCTACATTCTAACCATACAGAAAAAGTGGTAAGATAAGTGATTGTGGTTTTATGAAATGCCAATAGATTAATTAGAATGCTCACATTCTTATGCCATAGAAAGTTACGTTTCTTATGAAAACTGATAACTTCTTACAAAGAAGAATAAAGAGGACATGCTGCATTGCAGCCCAGGTGGGTCTAGAAACAAAGTCCTTACTTTTGCTAAGGTTTTCTTGGAGTAAATGTCAGTTCGAAGACCAAAGTTCTGCAAATCAATTGGTTTTTCCTTGTTCTTCTCAGGAAAATTTAACATCTGCTGAGCAGCAGGGACCTAGGAGTCAGAAAAATGATGAATGGCTTTATTAATCTCTACAAAGTTAAAGGGATAGAATTTTTAAAGCACTGTATAATAGTGACACGTAGAGAGATTTCAGAATAAGATAAATAACCACACCTTTGCCCTACACTTCTAACAACATTTCAACATAGGCAACAAATGTTGCATATAAGCAACATTTTTCTGCCTCATTTAAATCCCAGAGAAAATCGACAATAAAATTTCTTTAATATGCTACCCCATTTCACAGTGAAGAACAATTTACACCTTAGACTCATGTTATTCCAACTTAAGGCTATATAAGATCTGGTTGACTTAGTAATCTTTTCAAGAACATGTGTTTGTTCACTTTCCAAATGTTAGGAAGGGGAAGAAGTTTCATACAGTGTATAATTAGTCTAATATTAAAAATGCCTAATATTAGGTTATTAGAGTAATAATTACAAAAACCAGAATTATAATAATATTTGTGTAATCATTAATTTACCTGAGGTGATCGAAGATGTAGAGGCACAAGCCCAGAAGGGGTATCAGCTAATACATTGAAATGAGGAGTAGGAGGAGGTCCCATTGCCATGGGTCGACTTTCTGGATCCACTTGGTAATTGACAAGCCCCCACTGCTCTAAAAAGGCATGAACCCTGGAAGAGTAAAGCTCTGAAACTTAACATCTAGAGACGGTAACTCACTTCCTCCATTAACCATCATCACATTTCACTAAAAAATCAAAACAATAAAACAAGTAAAATGTTCTCTATAGGCTATGAAGCACCACAAAGTTAACTGACAATTTTGGTTTGTTGTATGAGGGACAATTTCTACAAACTCAACATCATGTTGATAACATAACACCCAAAACCTAATACAAAGCCTGATTATTTCCATCACAGAAAGAAGAAAACAAATGTTCACTTAAGTCCATGGTGAAAAAACTCACACACAGACCAAATTCAAACCAGGAGATTCCCATTTGATGTGTTTCTTTAGACAGATCTAGTGTAGAGAGTTTATCCACTCTCCAGATCAACCCACTCTCCATCCCTGGTCATTTTACGATTTTACCATAAAATAAAAGATATCAAGTGTAAAATCTTAAAAAGAAGAGAAAATGCCAAGGTATTAAAAATACTCAACCCCTAAATAAAAAACATTTGATTAAGGTATTTTATCAACAAAGAAAATATCCAGTTGGATCAATCAAACATTAAACAGCAATGAATCAGTAACAACCTGCAGTGAAGTGTCTAAGAAAAAGTCAGGCATTTTACCTCATCACAGCACACACATCTCCAGTCAAGTTTCGCCGACAAGCAGTGCTGGTTAAATATTCTTGGGGGTTTAGGCGATATGTGTCAATCATAAAATTTCGATATGCCAAGTATCTAAAAAGCAGTGGTAAAATTCAGAAGGTGAACACACATCCTTTCAGAAATAATAACTCATAGAGCCCATAATCTTCTGATTCCCTATAACCAAATCCAACAAAAAGTTTATATTCCAACAAATACTACTGAGTGCTCACAGTCATTAATGTAATTAAGGATAATAGCTAATATGCAAAACAACTATTTACTAATATTAACGATAAGTAACAATAAAACGATGAAGTTAACGTAAAGTAACATAGGGGTGTCTGGCTGGCTCAGCTGGTGGAGCAGGCGGGTTTTGTGTTTGGAGACAGGAGTTTGAGACCTACGTTGGGCATAGAGTTTACTTAAAAATAGATAGGTTAAAATAATAATACGAGCTAATATAAATACAAGCTTGGTCACAGGGGTGAATGGATAAATACCTGGTTATTTATGCTGTCTGCAGAACTACTGTGTATCCACAGTAATTCATTTAAACCTCACAATCTCTCCCTAAGGAAAGGTACACTATCATCTCATTTATGGATGAGTCAATTAGGCATCTGACTGTTGAGTTTGGATCAGATTATGATCTCATGGTTTGAGTTCGAGCTCTGTGCTGGGCTCCATGCTGACAGTGGAGCCTGCTTGAGATTCTCTCTCTCTCTCTCTCTCTCTCTCTCTCTCTCTCTCTCTCTCTGCCCCACCCCACCCACCAAAATAGATAAAATAAAAATTTTTAAATATATACATTAAAAAAAAAAGTGCCCTAGACCACAAGGCTGGTAAGTGTGGAGCCAGAATTTAGCAAACAGTGTGTGTGTGTGGGGGGGGGGGGGGGGCTGCTCTAGAATCCATGCTCTTAACACGTGCTGCTTCTCATTTCTATATTCTTAGTAGAGCCACATGTTGATCTGGCTCTGACAATGGCTATATACCCAGCCAGGTGATGAGCAGAACCCATGAGGCCAAAATCAAAGCTAAAACAAGAACAGATAAAAAAGGAGAGAAAAACTGGGATTCGGAGTCACAGGAGACTTATTTTACAACAAACCCAAACACTTCTGTGACAAAATATTCATTCATTCATTCATTCATTCATTTACTTATTTATTACTGTCTTTTTTAAGCAACAACCTTTTTTTATTGTGAGCAAGAGAGAGAAGACATGTGCAAGTGGGAGAGGGGCAGAGAGAGAGTGGGAAAGAGAGAGGGAGAGAGAATCCCGAGCAGGCTCTGTGCTGTCAATGCAGAGCCCAACTTGGGGCCAAATCTCACAAACTGTGAGATCATGACCTGAGCTGAAATCAAGGGTCAGATGCTTAACTGAATCAGTGACCCAGTCGCCCCTCTGCGATAAAATATTTAAAACAAGATTTTAAGAAGCTACAGACCTAGCCACAAAAGAAAAACAAAAGTTTGGCAAAGTTAAGGTGGGCTACATCAGAATAGAAAAGGTACACTGCTCAAAAAAGGTCTAGTATACGCATAGATGGATAAATAAAAACCGTAAATTTTCAGATTTAAGCGGACTAAAATGATAAACTGTGCTTTTAAACAGAAGACTGCCGGGGCGCCTGGGTGGCGCAGTCGGTTAAGCATCCGACTTCAGCCAGGTCACGATCTCACGGTCCGTGAGTTCGAGCCCCGCGTCGGGCTCTGGGCTGATGGCTCGGAGCCTGGAGCCTGTTTCCGATTCTGTGTCTCCCTCTCTCTCTGCCCCTCCCCCGTTCATGCTCTGTCTCTCTCTGTCCCAAAAATAAAATAAAAAACGTTGAAAAAAAAATTAAAAAAAATAAAAATAAAAATAAACAGAAGCCTGCCAAGAACCAGAAGTATTTACAAACGCTGGCAATTGGCAAATTAGCTAGAAGAATATACCATGTCTCACTAGATGGAAAGACTATCAGGGTTTCTTATCCCAAATCTTTGACTGTGGTTTTAAATGAATCCTTACACTTTTGTTATGGAAAGGCTAGATCTAAACTTACAACCTCAAACTATTGTGGACAATCTACTATAAGAAAATATTTATTATTCAATTATCTATATTCTGTCATGCGTTTAATGTGGAAAATCACCCTTCCCAAACAATTTAAGCAAAAGACATCTATTAGTGAAGTCACATGAGTATAACAAGCAATGAATTAATACTATAAAGATAATATATGGAAAAGTATTTATAGTATGACAGGTGTGGATTTATTTGGGGGCAAGTGTTTGCAGAAATGTGTACTTAACAGTCACCAGGCAAATATACAAAAATACTTCCCCAAAAGATTCTTCCATCTCCAAAAAGGTTTTATCTCCAATGCAAAAGCACAACAATGCTTTATGTAATTAAGATCAATTTATAGGCAGCTATGTCATCATATCTGGCATTCTTTCAATTAGTAATCATTCATTAAGAAAACAAGATAAAGATTCCACCGTCTCTCAGATTATCATACATAAATATACATAATATATAAATATACATACATAAATATACATACATAATATAATATATATAAATATATATATAAATAATATAATATACATAAATATAATACATAAATATACATACATAAATATATATCTATAAAATAAATTGGGAACTGTTAAGGAGAAAGCTCATTTTGGTGAATGACTATTACTAAAGAGCTCACATGCATATAGTTCAAGATACAAATGGAAGAAGAAAAAATGTAGAAAAAATTCCTTTACAGCATGGAATTCTGTGCGGCTGAGGTATGAACACTGTTCTGCAAGGAGTAACATATTTGCAAACTTCCAAACATTAGCAAAAATGAGTGTTCGACTCTTGGTATCAACTCAGGTCATGATCTCACGGTTTGGGAGATAAAGCCCCAAGTTGGGCTCTGACAGCACAGCACAAAGCCTGCTTGGAATTCTCTCTCCCCGCTCTTTATGCCCCTCCCCCACTTACATGCTCTCTCAAAATAAATAAATACTTTTTTAAAAAATTTAAAACAGGGGCGCCTGGGTGGCGCAGTCAGTTAAGTGTCCGACTTCAGCCAGGTCACGATCTCACGGTCCGTGAGTTCGAGCCCCGCGTCAGGCTCTGGGCTGATGGCTCAGAGCCTGGAGCCTGCTTCCGATTCTGTGTCTCCCTCTCTCTCTGCCCCTCCCCCGTTCATGCTCTGTCTCTCTCTGTCTCAAAAATAAATAAACATTAAAAATAATTTAAAAAAATAAATAAATAAATAAATAAAAAATAAAAAAATAAAAAATTTAAAACAACTTGAAGAAACCCCTGCCAAATACATGCAAATTAACAATTTCTCTACACTTCAGCCCCATTCTAAAGTAGTAGTATCAGGATTACATCTTTATATTTCACTCACATTTCTGGAGTCTTGGATTTGTTTTTCCCATTGAAAAATTCAGGAAGAGCACGCCGTTCAATCACGTGAATACTGGGGAATAAAAAACAGAGAGTCCTCTTAAAAAAATAAAATCTTAAAATTTAAGCTAAGTAATTTTTTTTTTAATTAAAAAAAAATTTTTTTTTCAACATTTATTTATTTTTTTTGGGACAGAGAGAGACAGAGCATGAACGGGGGGGGGGCAGAGAGAGAGGGAGACACAGAATCGGAAACAGGCTCCAGGCTCTGAGCCATCAGCCCAGAGCCTGACGCGGGGCTCGAACTCACGGACCGCGAGATCGTGACCTGGCTGAAGTCGTACGCTTAACCAACTGCGCCACCCAGGCGCCCCTAAGCTAAGTAATTTTCAAAGTAGAATTGATAAATCCAAAAGGCAAACAATTATTATTTTTTTTAATGCTTGTTTTTGAGGGGAGGGACAGATAGAAAGGGGGATAAAGGATCCAAAGCAGGCTCTGTGCTGACAGCAGAGAGCCTGATGTGGGGCTCGAAGCCACAAACTGTGAGCCGAAGTTGGACACTTAACCACTAAGCCACCCAGGGGCCCCTCAAGCATTATTTTAAAAAATCAACTAGCTTGCACAAGTTCCTATGTATGAAGAGCATATAATAAAGGTTTCCCTCTCTAACCCTCAATATGTAACTATAGTTTTTCTATTCCCATAACCAAACTCAAAAACTTCAATCAACACACTGAAAGCAATACATTTTATTATGTACTTGACATAACATATCATGACCACATGATGAACCACAAAATACTAAAAGCTCTTTGGATACTGGCTGACGCACATTGTAGCAGCTGGCACAGAAACAAACTGGTGAAGTGAACAACCAGCCAAAAGATGATGGAATTTACAATGATCAGTTTCTTGGGTTTTTCATATCAATGCAACTTTTTTCCAGCCCTCAGAAACTTTGTGATAAACTCTTTTTTTTTTTTTTTTTTTTTTTTAAGATTTCAGTAATCGGGGCACCTGGGTGGCTCAGTCGATTGAGCGTCCGACTTCCACTCAGGTCATGATCTTGTGCTTCTTGAGTTCGAGCCCCGTGTCAGGCTCTGTGCTAACAGTTCACAGCCTGGAGCCTGCTTTGGATTCTGTATCTCCTTCTCTCTCTGCCCCTCCCTTGCTCACACTGTCTCTCAGAAAAAGAAAAAATAAATAAACATTAAAAAAAAAAGATTTCAGCAATCTACTGCCTTTATAAAGATCATAGAACAAGGGATGCCTGGGTAGTTCACTCGGTTAAGTGTCCAATTTCAGCTCAGGTCCTATCTCATGGTTCGTTGAGTTTGAGCCCCACATGGGGCTCTCTGCTCTCAGTGCAGAGCCGACTTTGAATCCTCTATACCCCCCTCTCTCTGCCCCTCCACTGCTTGTGCTCTCTCAAAAATAAACATTTATAGGGGCGCCTGGGTAGCTCAGTCAGTTAAGCATCCAACTCTGGCTCAGGTCATGATCTCATGGTTTATAAGTCTGAGCCTCACATCGGGCTATATGCTGACAGCTCAGAGCTGGAGCCTGCTTTAGATTCTGTGTCTCCCTCTCTCTCTGTGCCTCCCCTGCTCACACTCTCTCCCTCTCAAAAATAAACATTTAAAAAAATTTTTTTAATTAAAAATATAAACATTTATAAACAAAGAAATCAATCACAGAACCAATTTTTACTATTTAGGTAAAGGCCCTGATAATTTTGCAAAATGTTACAGATGAAAGCACTATAGAGACCATGTAAAAATCAGGCCTCATGAACTATACAAATGACCCACCTGTGTATCTAGTACAAAGGTTTTGACACTACTACAAATCAATGTTTTTACTAATGACACTTTCTAGTTTCTCAGTGGCTTTCCAGATATGCAACATGTACTGGTTACACAGAGAAGAGCAAATCAGTAATCTGTGAATATAACTAAAAGCATCGTTTGGCTGGTTCAGTTGTAGAGCATGTGACTCTTGACGTTGGGTCATGAGTTTGAACCCCACATTGAGTTTACTTAAAAACCATTCATTCTTGCATTATTTGGGAACATATAAATTGTTTGAACTGGATCTGTACTGCCAAATACTATAAATACAATGAATTACCTGGAAACTTCTAGGAAGATAATCCCTAAGACAAATTAATGCTATATACGTATGTGTAATGACTTTCCAAGTTTTACTATGAAGAGAATAGCTGTAAGCAATTAATTATATAGTTCTAATATACCTCTCATTGTTTTATTGTTACAGGTTAGGAAAGGCCCACAAAACAGAACAAAACACACATGAATGCTTAATCCAAAGAACTTTCTTTTCCTTACGTGCAGGCAGCTAATTGCTTAGGTTCTGAAAATGAGTAAGGAAGTGGGGTATTCAGAATCAGAAAATCTGAGTTCTCCCAATTGTCAAATGTGACTCTGAGCGCTTACACGGACACTGTATTTACCTTTATCTACAAAACAGGGGTGTGACACACACCTCCACTATCCACTAGAGCAAGCTTTATGACACACAATGGTTATGATGCAAAGGAGTGTTTCTGTAACCTATAAAAACTTACCAAGTTATGTAGTATTAAGACTTTTTTCATTTTAGAGGAAAGAACACTAGTTTCCTCAAGTGTGTCCTTTTCAACTGTTCTGAACCTGAACATGTAATTATAATTAATAACATTGATACTGAGACACTTCCAAATATAAAAATAATTTAACACAATCAATGTAATGAAGATTGACCTTCAAAGAAGAGCTATATACTTATTCTGTTCCAGCTTCTATTTATTCAAAACATTTAGGAACTGCATTCAGAAATGTTAAAGGCATGCAGAGAAGTCTCAATATTAGAGTCATATTTTGTGGTTTTGGAAAAAAATATAGCTCCAAATGGATCATCTACCCTTTTAAATTGGCTTCTAAAGATGTATATATGTCTAAATGCCATGTACAAAGACACACATACATAAAATCACACCTATCCTTAAAAAATGATAATGTATAATTATTGAGAGCAGGCAACAGATCCAAGTAAGACCACAAGATTCTGAGAAAGGGCACCATCCATCACTTAAGCGTAAGTTATATATATATAACTTTCCAATGAAAATACCTTAAAGAAGCTAACTATTTGGAGGGGTAAGTTCTGGAACATAAATTAAAAAATAAAAAGCCAGATAAAAATCAGCCTGACATGAAACAGTCACACTTCATAAGTAATCAATAAATAAAATATCTAGGACTAGTTATTTCCAACCACACTCCAATGATGTCAAACGGTTTTGGTAAAAGTAACAGGGAAGATGCTGAGGAGAGTGTTTTCTTGAAATGTTTATACATGAAAAGCCTAATGTGGGGGCGCCTGGGTGGCGCAGTCGGTTAAGCGTCCGACTTCAGCCAGGTCACGATCTCGCGGTCCGTGAGTTCGAGCCCCGCGTCGGGCTCTGGGCTGATGGCTCGGAGCCTGGAGCCTGTTTCCGATTCTGTGTCTCCCTCTCTCTCTGCCCCTCCCCCGTTCATGCTCTGTCTCTCTCTGTCCCAAAAATAAATAAAAAAACGTTGAAAAAAAAATTAAAAAAAAAAAGAAAAGCCTAATGTTAAAAATATTTCCTACTGGGGCACCTGGCTTGTTCAGTCGGTACAGCATGTGACTCTTCATCTCAGGGTCATCAGTTCAAGCCCCACATTGGTTATTAGAGCACACTCACACACAAAAAAATCATATTAAAATGAAGCCATTACTAAAGATTTTATTTTTATTTATTTATTTTTTTCAACGTTTATTTATTTTTGGGACAGAGAGAGACAGAGCATGAACGGGCGAGGGGTAGAGAGAGAGGGAGACACAGAGTCGGAAACAGGCTCCAGGCTCTGAGCCATCAGCCCAGAGCCAGACGCGGGGCTCGAACTCACGGACCGCGAGATCATGACCTGGTTGAAGTTGGACGCTTAACCAAGACTGCGCCACCCAGGCGCCCCGTTAAAGATTTTATTTTTAAGTAATCTCTATGCCCAACATGGGGATTGAACTTACAACCCCGAAATCAAGAGTTGCAGGCTCTACCGACTGGGCCAACCAGGCACCCCTAGTGTTTCAAAATCATGTAATGCCAATATTTTATAATTATTAAATATTTAACTATTTGCCCATCTGAATCATAACTGATTCTAAATGAATTAAGTCTAAGCTTACAAAATTTTACACCCCCAAGTTACAACACAACTTAGTTTCCATCCCTAAACTGCTTTAAAGAACACATTCCAGGGGAGCCTGAGTGGCTCAGTCAGTTAAGTGTCCGACTCTTGGTTTCAGCTCAAGTTATCATACATAACGGTTCATGGGTTCAAGCCCAGATTCAGACTCTGACAGTGTGGAACCTGCTTGGGATTCTCACTCACTCCCTCGCTCTCTGACCCGCCCCCACTCGCATGCACAAAGTCTGTCTCTCTCTCTCTCTCAATAAATAAATAAACTTAAGAAAGAAAAAAAAGAACACATTCCAAAGTTAAAATCACTTTCCATCTTCCTTCATCCATCTGACAATGATTAGTGACAAGAGGGACTTGGGCAGAAAGGCATAAGATAACTTCAAGAAGTTCTCCCACACCTAAGTATCTTATTCATAGGTATACATGGCCCACTCACCAGTTATAATCAAACCATGATGCATAACTAGGAATAATAATGTGATTGGTCTGCTCTGTCACATTATCTTCTCCTGGGTCAAGTGAACGACTCTGATCACCTTTGCTAGGATCTTCGTCTTCCTATAGGAAAGAAGCCAGAGTTGAGAGAAACAGAGAACTACAGAGAGATATGTAACAGCTTTCAAAATTGTGATATTAGGGCATAAAATGAGGCCAGTTGATCCAATTTCAAGGATTAGAAAAACAAATTTCAAATAAAAACAACCCTTCACAGTTTTAAGGTACCTTCACAAGATTCCCAGATGACACAGCAGATTTTATTCCTTGCTTTTACAGATGAGGGAATCAACTCAGAGAAGACTCAAAACTTTTCTCACAATAGCTTGCTTCTTGCTTGTCCAGTTTTATCTAATCCTGGGGTCACATATCTAGCTCTCAAGTGATTTATAAGGAGGTGACTCAAAGACCCTAATGAGGCATAATGACAAGCTTTCCCCTATCCCAAAGATTCATCAGTAAGTATCTGCTAGCAGCTACATGCACCTTATTCATTCCTCACAGTAACAGCAGCGATTACTACTACTTTTGTGGGTGAGAAAATGACGCACAGAGCTATTAAGTTATAAACAGGGTAGGAGTGCCTGAGTGGCTCAGTCGGTTGAGCATCCGACTTCGGCTCAGGTCATGATCTCACGGTTCGTGAGTTCAAGCCCCACATCGGGCTCTGTGCTGACAGCTCGGGGCCTGGAGCATGCTTTGGATTCTGCGTCTCCCTCTCTCTCTGCTGCTCCCCTGCTCACACTCTGTCTCTCTCTCAAAAATAAGTAAAGATAAAAAAGATAAATAAAATTAAAAAATAAATAAATAAACAGGGTAGGTAGAATTCCAGAAATCCCGGATAGAGGGCCTACACTCTTAATCATTTTCACTAACAAAAGTCAGCTCTGATTTTTATCCAATTTAAAGAGGTTTTAACTAATGATTCCACCTGAAAACCTGGCCTGGCTAATACAATAATTTAAAAATCACTGCTGTGGGTCAAAATACAAGAACATTTCTTATGCTTCCAAAAAAAAAATAGTAATAATTACTTCTAAATAATATCATGTAATACAAAGTTTGTATTCAAATGGTTCCAATTAACCCAAAAATGCCTTTTATACATTTTTGTTCCCAAATCAGAACCTAATCAAGGAATCCGTATTAAGTCACATTTGCATCTCTTCAGTTACCTTTAATCCCTGCCTCCCTCTGGGGGTGTATTTAATGAAATTCAAAGGTTTTAAAATTCCAGACCACACAACTTGTACAATGTTTAACAATTTCTATTTATCTTATTGATTCTTCATAATTAACTTGCAATTAAACATTTTTATCAAAAATATTACAGGAAGTAAGTTTTTTGACACTCAGATGTTTTCCAATTTTGTACAGTTAAATCTACAACCTTTCGTCTGTGTTTTTACTGTTTTTATTCTTATGAAATTCTTTCATATTAAAAACCAGTTCTACACTTTAATTTCTATCTTTAACTTCATTCAGTGTAAATATCTGTGCGGCATTATTTGAAGTGAGGATCTAGTATTACTGCCTAGAAACTTAAGACAGTAATTTCCTTAAGATTAATGAGTATAGAAAAAAGGTAATGTTTGAAAGTCCCAAGGAACTCTGGTTGTTACTTAAATGATGGTTAAACAAGTATGCTAATATTGATGACAAAAGTAAAAAATGTTATTTCCCAAATCAGGGGAGCTAGTAAAAAATATGCACATGGTTAAAGTGGTTTTGAAATGAAGGTTTCACAAACTCAATTAGAACACAAAATATATCCTTTATTCAGGAGAGAATGGCACTGCAATTAATAAAGGCCAAGAGGATGCACCGGGGTGGCTCAGTCAGTTAAGCCTCCGACTTGGGCTCAGGTCATGATCTCACCATTCATGAGTTCAAGCCCTGTGTCAGGCTCTGTGCTGACAGCTCGGAGCCTGGAGCCTGGAGCCTGGAGCCTGGAGCCTGCTTCAGATTCTGTCCCTCTCTCTCTCTGCCCCTCCCCTGGGTGGCTCAGTCAGTTGAGCGTCCAACTTCAGCTCAGGTCATAATCTCACGGCTCGTGGGTTCAAGCCCCGCACTGGGCTCTGTGCTGAGTGCTCAGACCCTGGAGCCTGCTTCGGATTCTGTGTCCCCTTCTCTCTCTGCCCCTCCCCCGCTCATGCTCTGTCTCTCAAAGGTGAATAAAGATTTAAAAAAAAATTTTTCTTGATTAAAAACATAAATAAATAAAGGCCAACAGTCTATGGTTTAATTATCTGAGTAAGGAAACACACGGGATGGCATCGTGGGACGAGGTGTTACAGTAAATACGTCTAACAAGTTTTGGGTTCAATTATACAACAGACTTAGCCTTGGTTTCAAAATGTCCCCTGCCCCTGGCATAAACAAAATCTCCTATGCCCAATTGTTTGGCTTTTTATTTGGGTCTCTTTCACTACCACATAAGAGTATTTACACAAAATGATGACATATTTTTATAAATGTAACATTTGTTAATGATTTTAAGTAGTTGGTTAACTGAAGAACTCTGATTTAAAAAAGAAAATCATAGAGGTGCCTGGCTAGCTCAGTCAGTGTAACATGCAACTCTTGATGTCAGGGTTATGAGTTCAAGGCCCACACTGGATAAGGGATAACTTAAAATTAAAATCTTAAAAAAAAAAAAATTAAAATCATAAGGACAATTCAGATGAAGAGCCTTACATAGAGGAGTTTCTTGAAATACTTTTCAGGGCAATCCTGTCATAAATACGTTCATTCCTTGAATGTATAAAAACAATAAATGTCAATTTGGGGGATTTCTCTGACTCAATGAAAAAGAACTATCCATTTTCAGCAAAGGAAGAAAGTTATTTCAGAGAGATTAGGGATTAGTTACACTTATTAATAACACAAACGACAGTTTGAATGAACAATGGGCCATCTACTAAAAAGAAAAGTAAAATCCTGCCTTAAATCCAACACCTTTCAACAGCATAATTATTGATATGTCTCCACCGTAGAACTGATCAAACAGGAAGCAGCTGACTGTAATAGCTCCAAAAAGGTTAAGAGCATGATCAAAAGCTGTACTGGCTGTGGACTGAAATTGTACTGATATAAATGGAAGGGAGAAAATCAAGGCAAGGTATGGTCCCTGCTCACCCGTACCATTGGATAACACCTGGAACACTGCATTCAGCTCTGATTACCACCTTGCAACTAGAGCTATAATGGAATCGGAAATTAGCATAGGAGAGACACTACATGAGAAGATAGAAATTTCCTTTTAAAAAATCTTAGGAGTCGAGAAAGACAAATTATTTCAGAGATGGGTTGAAAACAAAAAATTAGAAGGGCCTCAAAATTGAGTATTTCTAAGGCACTTTCAATCAGTGTTTCTACTGCTCCATACATTGAACCCTTAGATAGCTACTTTTGCACCAGGCGTAATTAAATTGTTACCTTTCCTCCTGTTGTGACTGTTTCTTCATCCTGCTCATCTGCAAAATCAAAATATACAATTATGTAAAAATCAGGTATATATGCTCTTTGGATTACTTGGAAACTTCAAGATAATTTTTAAAACTTTATATAATTATTACTAGAGAGGGAAAAGGAAAGAAATAAAACATTATTAAAGCAAACCCACCTCTAATAATTCAGTAAAGTGGTACTGTACACAGAAGCACAAAGATGAATAGAGCTTCAAGCATTAAATAATTAAAAATTTCCAACAACAGGGAATTTATAATTAATTACTGCTTAGGCTACTAATCTCAGTTATGATCTTGCTAATAAAAGGTAAGGGACTTGATTAGGACTCTAACCACTTGAGATTTAATGAAACAAAGTAATGACATTTTGGATCTCAGAGGAAATGAGTTAAGAAATGAGGAGTAAAGAAAAGAGGTGAGAATCAATCACTACAAAGTCCTGGTAAGAGTGTTAATACCTTCTGAGGATAGAAGACTCCAAAACCTAAATGCTGGCCTTGCAAAAGAACAGGAATAAACCCAAGTATAATTTAAACCAGGCAGCTGATTTCCACAGCAAAAAGTGAAAGTGCCAGTGTGGACATCTGTTTATATATTAACTATTGCTGCGTTTACATGACAATGGCAAAGTTGATTAACTGTGACAGAGACCATATAGCCCATACTGTATAAAATACTAGCTGGCCCTTTCCAGATAAGTATGCCAACATCTACATTGGAGAATATAAAAAGATCAGTAATACATGAACAGTTAGTACTCAAACGTTCAACCATATTCTATAGAATGCCTCTACTATGTGTCCAAATGCTAAGGACACAATGAAAAACAAGAAAAGGTCCCTGTCTTCATTGAGTTTACACGCCAGTTGGGAGTGGCAGACTAGAGAGAAAATACACAAAAAGATTTCAGATAATAAAGCTGGTATACAGAGAAAAACAAATTAATATATTTTAGAGAGGGATTGGGTGGGTGAACCCTTCTAAATAAAGAGGGAAGTGTCTCTGAAAAGGTAACATTTTAGCTGAAACATAAGGGAAGGACAAAAGCATTCCAGGGACAGGAAGCAGCCTGATCAAAGAGCCTCAGGTGGGGACGAACCTGACACCTTCACAAATCTGAAAGGTCACTATGAGCTTTGAAAGCTGGGAGAAATGAGCACAAGAGCAGAGTGCAGTCACACAAAGCACTGGCACTAAAGTTAGACCTAGACCGGAGTCTGTGCTCTGCCGCTTAATAGCTTTATGTTTGAAAACATTACCGAACCCCTCTAGGCTCATTTCCTCATTAATAACACAGGACTGGGGCACTTGGGTGACTCAGTCAGTTAAGCATCGAACTTCAGCTCAGGTCATGATCTCACTGCCTGGGACTTTGAGCTCTGTATTGGGCTCTGTGCTGATAGCTCAGAGCCTGGAGTGTGCTTCAGATTCTGTGTCTCCCTCTCTCTCTGCCCCTCCCCTACTCAAGCTCTGTCGGTCTCTCTCTCTCTCTCTCTCTCTCTCTCAAAAATAAATAAACATTAAAAAATTATTTCTTTAAAAAAACATAACACAAGACTAACATGGTTTTACAATGAAATGTGAACATATGTAGAATGATACCTGGCAGGTACTTAGGCAAAACAGAGATGGGCACTGTTGTTTGATTTCTAAGTTAGACAAACAACTGCTAACAGGAATAGGAGATTCACCATGTGGTAAATAACTTATGGTCACCCAGTTCTGCACAGGGACTACTTTTTTTCTAGGAAGTGACTAACAGTTCTAAATAAGGTTGTCAAAATGAATTTTTTGTTCTTTGGATCTTGGTAAACCCCATGATAACCAATTTTTCACTAGATGGTGGTAACACAACTTAATGATCTCTCTCTGGTCAAAACACACCATTTAAATTTAGTTTGACAGGGGCGCCTGGGTGGCTCAGTCGGTTAAGCTTCCAACTTCGGCTCAGGTCATGAGCTCACGGTTCATGGGATCAAGCCCTGCTCTGTGCTGATAGCTCAGAGCCTGGAGCCTGCTTTGAATTCTGTGTCTCCCTCTCTCTCCCCCTCCCCCGCTCAAGCGCTTGCTCTCACTCGTGCGCTCTCAAAAATAATAAACATTAAATACAAAATTTTAAATAAATAAAATAAAAATATATTTAGTTTAACAGATTTCTGTCCCAGAGGTAGTCTTGGTACCTAAAGGAAATTCACTTCTGCTAATACTAAAGTAGGAGGGCCACCTGCTTATGGATTCCTAAACAGTACTCATAAATGTTCTCTTCCTCCTTCTAGATGTGGACAATCACACTCTCACCTCAGCCCCTGGAATCTGGACCTTTCAGTGATCTCAAGGAAGGAAGGAAAGAAGGAAGGAAGGGAGGGAGGGAGGGAGGGAGGGAGGGAGGAAGGGAAGAAGGGAGGAAGGAAGGGAGGAAGGGAGGGAGGAAGGAAGGAAAGAAGGACTGGGGATATTTAGCTAGGTGACATGTAAGGCAGAATATGGACCAGTTAAAACAATAAACAACTCTGAAGAGGAATTCCCAGTTGATGAATCAGTTACCCTTGGCACATGGTTCAGGTTATATCTAATGCAGAAAGCCAGATGATTAAGTGATACGTGGAAAAGCCTGTTGGTTCCTAGATGAGAGGCCAGGACAACAATTTAAAATTCCACAGACTCTAGCTCTCCAGCTGCGATGAGCAGCATCTTCAGCCGTAACACCCCTGCTGTTTAGACCTCGAGCCATTCGCAAACACAAACAGCTCTTATACCCAGCACTGAAAGTTTTAGATCCAACTGAAACTTCTATCCAGTTCTTAAAACTGGCTTCGATTTGACTACTTTGATAAAGTCCATTAAAAAAACACTCTCGGGGCACCTGGGTGGCTCAGTCGCTTAAGCGTCCGACTTCGGCTCAGGTCATGATCTCACAGTCTGTGAGTTTGAGCCCCGCATCAGGCTCTGTGCTGACAGCTCAGAGCCTGGAGCCTGCTTCGGATTCTGTGTCTCCCTCTCACTCTGACCCTCCCCTATTCATGCTCTGTCTCTCTCTGTCTCAAAAATAAATAAACGTTAAAAAAACTTTAAAAAAAAAAAAACAAAAAACACTCTCATAGTAGCTCCCATTTTTAAAAGGACAATTGTCTACACTCATAAAACTACAGACTGATTCCTTTTTAGGATATATAATTAAAAAACAGAAACTATCAGGGCACCTGGATGGCCCAGTGGGTTGAGCATCCAAGCCTTGATTTCGGCTCAAGTTATGGTCCCAGGGTCATGGGGTCAAGGTAAGCGTGGGCTTGTGCTAAGCATGGAGCCTGCTTAATATTCTTGTGTGCTCTCTCTCCCTCCCTTCCTCTCCCAAGCTCTCTAAAATAAAGGTAAAATAAAATAAAATGGGTAATTAAAAAATCATAGAAACTATAATTCTATTTAACAAACTGTCCCAGTAAAGAGTATCCAGTCTTAACAATCATTTACTCTGTCACATTACAGAAAACATTAAAAGTCTATGTATAGCTAGTTTTGTTTTCTTGGCCTTTGATTCAGTGGACAAGTACCAGTTGTGGAATAGACAAGCTTATAGAAAATGGAAATTATTAATAGTTATTAATATTCTATTAAGAATGTTAAAAGACAATTAAGATAGAAATGTTTTGACAGCATTTGTTTCATTTATTTTGTTGACCTAACACCAACTTTACATAAACTGTCATCAAGATAATTTTCTATTTCTACTTCTGACATCAAAATTGGACCTGATGTTCAATGATAGGCTTTAAGCCAGAAAAGGATGATATAGTGAAATGAAGTAAAAAACAAAACAAGACAAAACAAAACAAAACAAAAAAAAACCCTCACTACCTACTAGCTGCCATCAAGAATCTCTATAATTTAAAAAAAAAAAAAAAATAATAAAAAAAAAAAAAAAAAAAAAAGAATCTCTATAATTTATTTGGAATACAGAATTCACTTAGTGAAAAGATAAAGAAACTGAAGTTTCATTTTCCACATAAGGAGACCTCAAAAACCCCTTTCAGGTGTAAAATTCCCTAAAGTCAAAAATTCAGTATAAATTTATAAATATATAAATTATATAAATCCTGAAAACACTAGGTTCTCCCTTAATTTTTACAAGTGAACAGAGAAACTGAGATCCATATACAATTCTCAAAAACAAAGATGTTTACAACCACCTCTACTTTTTTTAAGTGGAACAAGTGACTACGTTCCTCTCTCCCACCCTCCAGCACATCCAAGGACCATGATGTCCTCATAAAAATGTACTCTATAATTTGTAAATACTACTATGAATGGATGATAGGATTCTCATTTTATACTATTTAGCCAACTAGAAGAAATACTTTAGGAAACAGAAGTATTTAAGAGTCAACAGACTTAAAAAAAAAAAAAAAGGCAATAGACTTTTGCTCTAAAGATGCAAAAATCAAATCAGTAAAGAGTAGAAAAAAAATGATCACAGGAATTTAAATTTCCTAATATGGCAGCAAACGAAACTAACAGTGGTGCTAGGGTGACCATGGTCACTATCTGCGCTGGAAAGCATAGCAACTGGAAGCAACATCTCTGAGGAAAGGAACAATCATTAGAGGAGCTGAATCAATAAGAGAGACAACAACACAGAAGTGTACAGATTGTTTGGTTTTTACCTAGATCTGCCACAGTTCCTCCTTTAACAGGTGTATTTTCACTATCTTTCTTTGGGTTCACTAGAAAGAAAAAAAAGAGTCATGATTTAGGGGGAAGTTCTACTTTTTTAAAAGAAGAAAAAATAAAAGATGATTAAAAAGTACATGAATCTCATTGCAAACCACCACCATCCAGTGTTCACCTTCATGAAAAACTGTAAATCTGATGAAAAAAATACTAACACTTAATATAAGACTGCCATTTTGCAATTAATTACCCAAGCATCAATTTTTTCATGATAAAAGTACACAATACACAAATATAGAGAGCAAAACCTGAAAAGAACCTTTCAATCCCTTCCCCCAAAGTATTTTTTATTACATTTTCTGTGTGTTTGTGGATTCCCATTTTTGTGCCATTCATTTAGGTAAATAAACTCAGGGAGAACGGATACCTATTATATATCTCTGTAAACTTCAAAACCTGTATGAGGGGTTTAGGGGCTCCTGGATGGCTTGGTCAATTAAACATCTGACTTTTGGTTTCAGCTCAGGTCACGATCTCACAGTCATAGGATCAAGCCCTATGTCCCACTCCATGCTGAGCGTGGAGCCTGTTTGAGCTTCTCTCCCTCACTCTTTGACCCTTCCTGTTCATATTTTCTTTCTCTCAAGGTAAATAAATAAACCTAAAAAAACCCACAAAACCTGTATGAGGGGTTTAAATCTTACAGCTCTGTTATCCATACTGTGCTTCTTCCTTAGCATTCTACCCATGTCATTCAACTGTGTGCCTATATGACCATTCCATGTTAAGTGTTTTTAGTTACATTTATAGTTAAATTATATACAACTATTTCATTTAAATGAAATGAAATGAATCCACTGTGTCCATGGATGGGTCATACATAAGGTAACCAGCCCTATGTTGATGGCAACTGTTGTTTATTTTCAATTTTTCACTATTACATAATCCCCATCCTCTTACATTCGTCTTTTTTTTTTTTGAGAGAGAGAGACAGAGTATGAGCGGGGGAGGAGCAGAGAGAGAGAGAGAGAGAGAGAGAGAGAGAGAGGGAGACACAAAATCTGAAGCAGGCTCCAGGCTCCGAGCTGTCAGCACAGAGATCAATGCGGGACTTGAACTCACAAGCTGTGAGATCATGACCTAAGCCAAAGTCAGACGCCCAACTGAGCCACCCAGGTGCCCCATCTTACATTCATCTCTAAGCGTGCCTATAATTACTTAAAATGGGCTCTGAAATTAAAACTGCTACTGCACGTACACATTAAAATTGAACAAATAAACTGTGTTAAGTGGCTTCATTAATTTATACTTCTACCAACAGCATCTGAAAATACCCACTTTCTCAAAACATCAGTACTCTGTGAATCATCTATTTTCTAAGTCTGGAAAATCTAATAGATGAAAAGTGTTACTTTAATAATTTATATATCCTTGATTAAGAGAGGTTGAGCATCTTTCCACACATTTAATGGCCCTGAAATTTGATAAAATTACCAGTACATAAATACTTTGCCCTTAAATACAAATCAAAAACACATTGAGATACCACCTCACACCGGTGAGAGTGGCTAACATTAACAACTCAGGCAACAAGAGATGTAGGCTAGGATGTGGAGAAAGAGGAATCCTTTTGCACTGCTGCTGAGAATGCAAACTGGTGCAGCCACTCTGGAAAACAGTGTAGAGGTTCCTCAAAAAGTTAAAAATAGAACTACCCTACAACACAGCAATTGCACTATTAGGTATTTATCCAAAGGATACGGGTGTTGATTGAAAGGGGTACATGCACCCCAATGTTTTTTGCCAGTGCTATTGACAACAGCCGAAGTATGGAAAGAGACAAAATGTCCATCGACTGATAAATGAACAAGATGTGGTGTAGGGGCGCCTGGGTGGATCAGTTAAGCGTCTGACTTCAGCTCAGATCTGATCTCACCATTCTTGAGTTCGAGCCCTGTGTCGGGCTTTGTGCTGACAGCTCAGAGCCTGAAGCCCACTTCAGATTCTGTGTCTCCCTCTCTCTCTGACCATCCCCCACTTGCATTCTATGTCTCTTTCTCAAAAATAAACATTTAAAAAATTTAAAAAAAAAGACATCACACACACAGAGGAATATTACTAGGAGATCAAAAAGAACGAAATCTTATCATTTGCAACAACATGGATAGAACTAGAGTATACTAAGCTAAGCAGAATATGTCAGAGAAAAATATATGATTTCACTCATATATAGAATTTAAGAAACAAAACAGATGAACCTAGGGGAAAGGAAGCAAAAATAAGATAAAAACAGAGAGGTAGACTCTTAAATACAAAGAAAAACCAGGGCTGCTGGCAGGGTGTTGGGTGGGGATATGGCCTAAATTGGTGATGGGCATTAAAGAGGGCACTTGTTAGGATGAGCACTGGGTATTATATGTCAGTGATAAATCTCTAAATTCTATTCCTGAAATCATTAACACTATATGTTAACTAATTTGGGATTTAAATTTTAAAAATAAATAAATAATAAAGTAGGTCTTCCAATGGGGAGGGGAGGAATACAAATTTAGGGTTCGAATTCTTTGTTAAATGACTAATGAATATTTCATCTAAGGCTAACACTTGCATTAAGTACATCAGTATTTGGAAATTTACTTAAATAATTTTGTTTTTAAATTTGGAACTTGAATCCACCTGAAGCTTAAATTCTTATTTATGACACAAAAAAGAATACAAAAGTTTTCCAGATGTATTTATGCAACCGTTTGGTCTTTTCCCACAAACTGGCACTGCGAAAGTCACCGTAAATTAAATTTATAAACAAATATGGATCTACAGTTGAACCAACCATTCTACTCCACTAAGGGATTCAGCCATTCCTGTGTCGAAATCATATACTATTCATTATTACAGGTTTATAGTTTAGACAGTTATCTATTAAGACTACCACCACCTTCTTAGTTTTTTTATTTAAAATAAATATTTCGGGGGTGCCTGGCTGGCTTAGTCCAAAGAACATGCAACTCTTGATCTTGGGGTTGTGAGTTTGAGCTCCACGTTGGCTGCAGAGATTAAATAAATAAACTTAAAAAAATAAAATAAAATAACGAAGGGTGCCTGGGTAGCTTAGTCAGTTATGCGCCCAACTTTGGCTCAGGTCATGATCTCACAGGTTTGAGGGTTAAAGCCCCGCATCAGGCTCTGTGCTGACAGATTGAGCCTGGAGCCTAGAGCCTGCTTCAGATTGTCTCTCTCTCTCTCTCTCTCTCTCTCTCTCACCCTTCCCTTGTTCAAAAAATCATAATGGCAGACTTATGCCCAACCACATCAACAATTCTGTTACATTTTAGTGGGCTTCATATTCTAATTAAAAACAGAAAATGTGGGGACATTTGGGTGGCTCAGTCAGTTAATCGACCAACTCTTGATTTCGGCCCAGGTCACAATCTCACGGTTCCTGGAATGGAGCCCCACGATGGGCTCTGAGGTGACAGTAAAGAGCATGCTTGGGATTCTCTCTCCCTCTCCCTCTCTCTCTGCCCCTCCCCCACTCACTCTTTAGGCATGCAGCATGCACACACTCTCTCTCAAAATAAATAAATTTGAAAAAGAATGTGGTGAGAACAGACTTTCTAAAAAATAATAAACAGATTTTAAAAATGTGTTTTTTTAGGAGAATAAAAACAAGACTCAACAATATCCTGTTTAAAAGTGATATACTTTACATAATCAAAGTGAAACTAACAGGATGCAAGAGAGATGTAAGTCAGAAATCTAAAGTGTAAGAACAGGGGCACCTGGGTGACTCAAGCATATGACTCTTGATTTCGGCTTAGGTCATGATCTCACCATTAGATCAAGGCCCACATAGGGCGCCGCGCTGACAGTGTAAAGCCTGCTTGGGTTTCTCTCTCTCCCTTCTCTCTGCCCCTCCCCCATGCGCACACAGGAGAAGGACAGAGAAATAACTAAACCTTAAAATAAATATTTATTCATAAATAAATAATAAATTTTAAATAAATAAACTTTAAAAACTAAAGCGTAAGAACAAAGCTATGTAATTTACAGAACTGCTATATTGGAGTTGAGTACATGAGGACTAATACAAAAAATGTAGAAGTAAAGAACAGTGTGGTTTGATGAGCTTTATTATTACCAGAGAACCTGGCCTTCAAGACAAGCACTACAATGGCACCTAGAGACACACAACACAAGAGTCAGTTCATCAGGAGGACATGATGGTACTAAATGTATATGCCCTTAAGTAACAGAGCTTCAAAGTAGTATATGAAAATATGTAAGAGAAAAAAAATTCTCAGGAATCAGAGACAAAAACAGACAAACCCACAAATACAGTTAACTAACATCTTACTCCTAATAACTGATTTAAACAGATTAAAATGTACATGGATAAGTGCTCCACCTTCTCATATGTATATTCATTCTACTAGGATTTAAGAACAATTTTTTTTTTTAATGTTTTTATTTATGTTTGAGACAGAGAGAAACAGAGCATGAGCAGGGGAGAGGCAGAGAGAGAGGGAGACACAGAATCCGAAGCAGGCTCCAGACTCTGAGCTGTCAGCAGAGAGACCGACGCGGGGCTCGAACTCACAGACTGTGAGATCACGACCTGAGCTGAGGTCGGACGCTTAACTGACTGAGCCGCCCAGGCGCCCCAAGAACCATTAATTTTAAAGTATTGCTAAATTTAGAGAACTTTTTAGTCACAGTGTTTTTCTCAATAAGCAGCAAAAGTACACCAAAAGATTGTGAACCATGTAATTTCATAAACATTTTGACCTTGAAAGTTGGTAACCAGGGACAGAGAGCAAGAAATGATTCATTCCAAAGCACTGCTAAGAATGATTAAATCACACTAATACTCTCATAGTCTAGACAGAAGAATACAAACCATTTTTTGGAAGTACCACTTCCTCTATGTTGGGTACTGGTGTTGGGTCTTCCATGTCCTTGGTAAGATCTTCTTGCTCATCTTCCTCTTTCTGACTTCTGCGCTTCCCATAAAGACTAGCTTGGCTAAAACACACAAGGTATGTAAATATGTAAATAAGAATGACTATAGCTACTCCTAGCAGACAATTTCAAAGGCTTTAACCTCATTGTTATAATCTATGCTGAGAATTGCTTTAAAAGACAAATAGAAATTAAAAAAAAAAAGTAGGTACATTCCCAAATTACATCTAACCAGCCAAAAGGAAAATAAAAGTTATTGGGCATAAGAAATGAGTACAGAAATCCTACGATACAAATTGCAGACAGCATCCTAAAGGGTTTTAAATTAGTGTAATAAAAGAACATCTGCTAAGGATATACGGTACATACTTTATCTCACATCATAAACAATCACATAAGAAATTTTCTCAAAGATAACGTACAACCATATTTTCCTAGCTCTTTGTATCATCCAAATATCAGGAACTGCAAAGTAAAATCACCTAGGATGGCACTATTTTTTTTTTTTTTTTTTTTGTAAAAATTGCTATTGCTCTTTCTTTAGTTTATTTCAAAACTAACATATTCCAGAAAGCAGATTAGGGTTCAAACAAGAATGGAATAATTCCTTACCTTGAGGAATTACACAGGATACAAGACAGAAATTATCATCAACCTCCAATAACATGATGTGTACCAACACAGAGAAATAAAAATAAATTTTTTATAATAAATAAATAATTAAATATTCCAAGAAAATAAGAGTTAATCAGGATTGAAGGGACAGTTAAGCTAACTTGGAACTCTAACAATTCACCAAAAAGTAGGCAATATTTCAGGATGATGAATGAAGGCATAAAGGTATTAAGAAAAGAAATAACCTGTTCTGGGGAGGAATAAGCAGGAACCCTGAGCACACTGGCAAGTGAGAAGCAGTGGAGAAAGAAGTGATGGGAACACACAGTGGGCCAGCACGAGTCCTCACACTGCTGAGAGAGTGAGCAAAGTTCTCTTCTAAGAAGGAAAAGATACTGGAATAGATTAGAATCAGGTATATAGGCAAAAATATTTTTAAAAATTTTAATAAAAACTCCATGACAATTGTTTAAAAGTGTATGAACCTAAAGGTGGCAGGGAGATAAAATATGTTTAAAAAAAAAAAAAAAGGAAGAAAAGAAGCAGGGAAGATCAATAAAACAAACATTAGGAAAATAAATGTCAGTGTTTTTTTGTTAAAGGGAACTTACAATGAAACTCAAATGCCTGCTCAGCTCATGAGGGGACAGATGTATTCAGTTGAAGGACATACACACATCTATCTGGAGACTCAATTTGGTGGGCTTTACACTCAGAGGGGAGGATCACTGTGAGCCTCCTAGACACCATGTCTTGGTTTGGTGACCACTGGTGTCCTGGCACTGAACCTCAGCCCTTAAGTGGGAAGAAGGGTACATCGATTTCAGGCCCAGGAACACCTGGCAAAGTTGTGTGGCTTTCTTCACAGGGCTATCAGGGAGCTCTGAATTCTCTGCACATCAACCATAAGGTTCAGATTAGAGATTTAAGAAATAAGGTTACTCTCATAATAGCTAAAGAAAAATCTATTTTTGTGAGTTTTTTATATCACAGTATATTTGACAAAATGACAAAACTTAGACCTTTTTCACATCCCTAAAAGCTTCCAGGCATAGTTAACAATGGTTCAGATAACCCTACCCTTCAAGAAATAACATGATTCAAGGCATGTTCTGGGCATAAAGAAATGCTAATTTAGCCACAGAGTCAGTAAGAGGAAGCTAGTGGAAAGAAGATACAAAATATATCTTTACAGTCCAGTCAACAGCCAAAAATTTAACCAATTTATAGTCACATGAAAGCATAAATTTTGCAAGCTGTCATTTTCTAAGATGAAAATTATTTTGAGCCAGACAAGCCTGAAATTAAGTATCTACTTAATATATAAATGTGAAGTATTATCTGCCATTTATTAAGTATCTACTTCAGGCCAGAACCTGCACAGGGGCTTTAAAGTCTCACTTAATCCCCAAAACAACTTATTCAACAGAAACCAAAATCCCCACTCAAGCAAGATTTACTAAGTACAAATGTGATGCCCTGAACAAGGCATTACATTGAACATAAAATGGACATAGGTTCATTTCCTCTAGGAGTCATTCTGATCACAAATAGGACAGGTGGTAAAATGAGAGACACTAATTTCTTGGTGAAATTAGTGAATATATAATTTCTTAAATTCCTTACCAGCCACATTGCTCAATATACAATTAGATACAGAAAAAAGACTGTATTCAAGGTGCCAACATCAGATGGCCATCTTACAAAGGAGATGAAGAAAGGGGAAGGAAGAGAGAGGGGAAGAGGAAAAGGAAAGAAAGACGAAGAGCCAAACAATCTACCCTCAGACCTTGATGGTGACAGAATTTAGCTGAAAGGATACAGGAACAGGAAGCTGAGCGTCCAGTTTTGAATCCTGACTCTAAGCAAAAATCTCTATGTGACCTTGGAAAAGTCACCTCTCTACCCTGAACCTCAATCCCTGCTTCCTAAGAAAAAGATGTTTATGATACTTCAAAGATCCCTTTCAGTTTTAAGATTCTGTACATGGTTTCCACTCTCACTAAGCTCTGAACCAAAGCTCCAATCCAGAAGCCCAAGGTTTATTGCCTTCCCACAGCTACCCCAGAGAGAGAAAAATAGATTCTCTCTGAATTTGATCATGGAATTGGAGTGGCTATATTTAAAAAAAAATTTTTTTTCAACGTTTTTTATTTATTTTTGGGACAGAGAGAGACAGAGCATGAACGGGGGAGGGGCAGAGAGAGAGGGAGACACAGAATCGGAAACAGGCTCCAGGCTCCGAGCCATCAGCCCAGAGCCTGATGCGGGGCTCGAACTCACGGACCGCGAGATCGTGACCTGGCTGAAGTCGGACGCTTAACCGACTGCGCCACCCAGGCGCCCCAAGAGTGGCTATATTTTAAATACAAATTAGATATCATAGTATATTTTCTGTGGAATATAAAGTTAAATAAGTGTGTGTGTGTGTATGACGCACTATTATGCAGCCATAAAAAAAAAAGGAAATTCTGTTACTTGGGACACCAGGAATGGACCTTGAGGTCATTTTGCTAAGTTAAATAACTATGAGAAAAATAAATACCATATGATTTCTCTTATATGTGGAATCTAGGAAAAAAAATCATACAGGGAATACACTGGTGTTGCCAAAGGCAAGGGGTGTGGAGAATGGGTGAAGCTGGTGAAAAAGTATAAATTTCCAGTTATAAAATAAATAAATCCTGGGGGTGTAATATACAGTATAGTGGCTGCAGTTAACACTATATTGTGTATCTGGAAGTTGCTAAAAGAGTAAATCTTAAAAGTTCTCATCACAAGAAAAAATTCTAACTATGTGTGGTGTTGGATGTTAATTAGACTATGATTATGTCACTGTACAGATCTCCTTGAACACAAGGTGCCTTAGCATAAATACAACGTAAGATGGCCATCAGATAACATCTGACAAGATGAGCTGCCAAAGTCAGCCAACTTCCAGTATAAATGTAAGTCAGCCAACTTCCCTTGAGCAAAACTTCCAGTATAAGTGTAAAAATGTGGAACATCCTTTAGAGTTTGTTTTAATGCCTTCTGAGTCACTCTGCAGTTCTTACCCTTTCTTTCCACTTTTCTTCCGGGATTCTGTGGGTGTTGGAGGTGGAGGGGAAGGCGAATGTTTCCTCTTTCGAGCATTAGCTGATGCTTTCCTATCTCTTCTCTCTGGACTTCTGACTGGCTAGGAAGAAGTAAATGGAAATGAATATCAGCCAGCTTTTCGGACTCCTCCATTTCAACAAACCTTTGCCCAAGGTGGGTTTTCACCTAGCTCAGAGCAACTGAAAGGAACATCATTAAGTGTCTTGGACCACCCACAGTCAAGACTTTCTCCTAACCCTCCAGGTGATGCAGCACCAATGGAAATATCAAAACCATCCCCCAAGTATTCAAACTATGCTACAAAACAGACATGCCCAAATCCTGCACAACTAAAATATGTTCCTGTTCACATTATTTCCAGATGGGAAAAGCACTTTCAACAACTACTGAAGAATATGAAACATATGCTATTAGATTAATAATATACAAAGACTGGTGAATAATCTTGTGGAAATGTCTCTGAAACTGCTCCTGACACATCAGTAAAAGGAATATGAGAAAATTTTATGACATAAAAGATGTTAAATAAGATTGCAATTTATGATTTAAAAGTGAATCTACAGAAGTACAAATATCTCTATTTGCAGCTGGCATGATCTTATACATAGATAAGCCTAAGGAATCTAGAAAACACTTTCAGAGCTAAAGAGTTCAGCAGGTGCAGGATACACATATCAATATACAAAAGTCAACCTGTAGATGATAACTATGGATTTCATAAAACAGACAATAGTTAACACCTAAGATGACCCAAAGTACTATATTTGAGGTGCAAAAAATAAAAATAAAAAAACCAGAGATTAAAACATCAATTAAACATTATCTCTGGTACCATCATACTCCTTACAACTATCTGCTTCCTTTCAGAAGCTCTGTAGCATCAAATGGAAATCTGAGTCATTGTACAGAGCTATACAAGAAGCTTTAGAAAAAATCTAAACTGTACACACTGTACAGTAAGTCTGAAGCTGAACATTAAAAAAAAATTTTTGTAATGTTTATTTATTTTTGAGAGAGAGGGAGAGACAGAGAGAGCACAGCAGGGGAGGGTCAGAGAAAGGGAGACACAGAATCGGAAGCAGACTCCAGGCTCTGAGCTGTCAGCACAGAGCCTGACGTGGGGCTCAAACTCACGAACTATGAGATCATGACCTGAGCTGAAGTCAGGCATTTAAATGACTGAGCCACCCAGGTTTTTAAAATTTATTTATTTATTTTAGAGAGGAGACAGAAAGAGAATACCAAGCAGGCTCCGCAGTGTCAGCACAGCCCAATGCAGGACTCAAGCTCACAAAGTGTGACATCATGACCTGAGCCAAAACCAAGAGCCAGACACTTAACCGAATGAGCCACCCAGACACTCCTGAAGTTAAATTTTTAAAAAGAGCTATTAACGTTTTCTTGTTTTTTTAATTTTAGATAGAGAAAGACAGCACAAGTGGGGGAAAGGGGCAAAGGGAGACAGAATCTTAAGCAACCTCCGTGCTCAGTGCAGAGTCTGACACAGGGCTCAATCCTACGACCCTGGGATCATGACCTGAGCCAAAATCAAGAGTCAGATGCTCAATCACAAGAGCCACCCAGGCACCCCTTAACATTTAAGTAGGTTCCACGTCCAACGTGGATCTTGAACTCGTGACCCTAAGATCAAGAGTTGTTTGCTCCATCAACGTAGTCAGCCTGGTGCCCGCCCCTAAAAATACAGATTAAATCAATTTTGGGGCACCTGGATGGCTCAGACGGTTGAGCATCCAACTTCAGCACAGGTCATGATCTCGCAGTTGGGGAGTTCGAGCCCCGAGTCAGGCTCTGTGCTGACAGCTCAGAGCCTGGAGCCTGCTTCAGATTCTGTGTCTCCCTCTCTCTCTCTGCTCCTCCCCTGCTCATGCTCTATCTCTCAAAAATGAATAAATGTTTAAAAAAAATTCTTTTTAAATCGATTTTTACAGAATCTCCCTAAAAATAAGTGAATAAATTAATAAATAAACCATCTAAATCTGAACAGAAATGGCTATGGGCAGACCTGTTTAATAATGTGATGTAGAAATGAGACTATTCTTAGTGACAAAAAAGACTTGGTTGGAAATACAGTAAAGGAAAACTAATATGTAAGCATATGGGGGGGGGGCGCTAAATAAAAAAAAATAAGATTTAAGTCAAATTCCAAAGCAAATAAGGACAAATTAAAAATCAAAGGCTATGAAAACGTCCCAGTTTCTTTTAAGTAGGCTTCATGCTGAATGCAGAGCCCAACGTGGGTCTTCAATTCACAACCGTGAGATCCAGACCTGATCTGAGATCAAGTGTCAGACACTTAAATGACTCAGCCACCCAGGCACCTCGAAAAAGACCCACTTTTAAAAAATTTTTCTTAAAAAAATACACACAGCATGACAAAGAGTTTTAGTAAGAAAGTGTCAGGTGAAAAGAGATATGAAAAAACTGTACATTCTAAGTGAACAGTTAAAAGTATTTCTGTCTCAACAATTTTTCAAAGAAATAAAATACAAAACAAAAAGCAAAAACTTTATGCGTCCCCAGTAAAAGGGAATGAGAATCTTACCGAAGCGTGTCATCAGCCAACAGACCAACACATCCAAACCTTCTTCTCAGAACCCCCTCCCTCTCGTGACGCATCTACCTCCCAAGTTGTGGCTTCTCAAGAATCATGGATAAATATTAGGTGGTTGGGCTTCTTAACACTTTAAAGAGTAATAAATCTCACATCCTCCCACCTTAAAAAAGGGCTGAACCATACCTTTGAGACCTTGAAGGCCTATACTTTGTACTACCTACTGTGTATGTATATGGCAACAAAGCTATTCAAAACTAAGACAAAACCAATTTTCCCTTGAAAAATCAACACCTAAATTAAATTATCCCGTGATAATATTTGGTTCACAAAATTAAAACTCAGATCTAGAAAGGAAAATCAACTACACTAGGGGCGCCTGGCTGCCTCAGTTGGTAGAGCATGCGACTCCTGATCTTGGGGTTAAATTCAAGCCCTGTGCTGGGTGTAGAGATTACACAGAAAAATCAGCTGGAATGCTGCCACACTGCATGCGTCACTTGAAATCTCAATGACCCTTTGAGACTTCCTTGCCCCTTTTGTGGGAATGCCAGCTCCTGAGACGGCTGTATGGCCATTTGGTAACTTTTTATATAATATACCTGATACACCTTGGGCTGTATGTGAGAGTTTATTAGTGAAAATCTGACAACAATGAGGCCCAGAGAAGAAACAGCTAGAGGAGAAAAACGGTACCAAACCAAATACCTCTTCATTCTTTGTTGAAATTCGCTGACGAAAACTCACAGGCTTCCTGTTCTCATCCACCTCATAATCCTCCTCATTCATCCATTCATTGAAAACATCAGTATCCAAAATCCATCTTGCATGAACCTAAAACCACAATGAAGCATGTGTATCTATATAAATAAATCACTACAGTTTGTATAAAGTATTCAAAACAAAAGAAGCTGACTTCTTATTCTCAAAGCCTCAACTGCATAGAAGAGTTTAAAAACGAGACCATTAAAGACCTGTGAATGGCAACTTAACCATTTCTAATTTTTATTTCATGTTACTGAGTATAGTAATAAAGCATCATTGGTTTTGCATAGACTGAGATTTTTAATTTTTTTAATGTTTATTTACTTTTGAGAGAGAGAGAGAGACAGACAGACAGAGGGGGAGGGACAAAGACAAACTGGGACATAGAATCAGAAGCAGGCTCCAGGCTCTGAGCTGTCAGCAGAGCCAGACACGGGGCTCAAACTCACGAGCCATGAGATCATGACCTGAGCCGAAGTTGGATGCCTAACTGACTGAGCCCCCCAGGTGCCCCTCAAGTTTTGATAACTAAGACCCTTATATTTGATAATCATGTCATTGTTATTTCAGCTTTATTCAGTTATAACTGAAAAGTAAAATTGTAAGATATTCAAGGTGTACATTATGGTGATTTGATATGCATATACACTGAGAAAGGATCCTCCCATCTATTAATTAACATATCCATCACCTTACATACTTATCTTGCTTGTGTGTGAGAACATTTTAAGTTCTATTCTCTTAGCAAATTCCTATTATACAATAGTGTTATCAACTATAGTCACCATGTTTTACCTTAGAACTTAGAACTTCCATATAAAACTTCCATAGAACTTAGAACTTCCATATAAAAGCACTATCATGCAGTATTTACTGTTCTCTGTTTGGCTTATTTCACTAATCATGTCATCTTTATCTTGATGAAAACCACTGATAAAAATTCAACAGCAATAGGCCAAAGCTAGCCATTGCTCTAGGCATGAAGGATGTCTTTATGTTTATGCATTTGACAAAATTCTAAGGAAAGACGAAAGAGAACATTTACAGAGCGTCAAGTACACAGGTGCTTTCTAGAAACCTTTCAGGAATAGCCAAGGTAGGGGAGCGGGTGGAGAAGTGAAAATCAGATTCAGGATTCTTACAAGCCCTTTACATGGCAACTTCTCTTGTTTTGTTAATGTTTTTGAGTAAGAATAAAATGATGGGTTTTGTGAATGTTATATACATACAGATATTTAAACCACAGACCTAGCTTATAACAGGAATTATCCAATACAATTTCTCATAGGGAGTACACTGGAAATTGGGACTAGACAATTCTTCCCTGTGTAGACAAATGCAAAATAATTTCAGCATGAAAATAATTAAATTAAATAAGTTACTGACCACTGAAAAACGAGAACTCCATAAATCCATACTGGTAACAAATAAATAAGGGGAGAGGAAGGGCTCTTGCTTATAGAACTCTGAAAGCCAACTGGTAAATATGGAGGAAGGGCTGGAATAGAAAATTATCACTGTGCAATCATCAAAGAAAAGATTGGCTCAGGCAAGAATTTCAAGTTGATGCTAAATCTGGGTGACGAATGGAGAATTTTGATGGGAAGCAGGGTATCTGTATGGTCTAAAAGAATCTCTTACAGATTGCTTATAAATTGCAAGTGAAAAAAAAAAAAAAAAGAAAGGAACTATACAGTGGATCCATCACAGCACACCGTAACTGGGTGATCAGTGTCACCACCCAGTAACAGATGGACAAGGCATGCCTCCCAGTATGATGCCCTGAGAAGGACACAACATCACTTATGCAATATTCTGGCTAGAATACAGAACCTGATTTAACCATTAAAAAAGATCACAAATGCCAAATGAGAAATATTCTTTTCAAATTCAAAAATGTCTTAGGAGGCAAGGAAATACCAGGATAATGTTTCAGGTTAAAGGGAACGAAAGAGACAGGATATTTTACTGTAACAGCTGATATTAAACAGTATTCTGTAGCAGAAAAAAATGCTACAAAAAACTTTTTTGGGTCACTGACAAAACTGGAATACAGACAGTAATGTATTGTGGCAACATTAAATTTTACTGAATTTGACAACCGCAATGTGCTCATGTAGGAGAATCTCGTATTCTTAGGAAACACAAACATGTCTTAAAGGCCTGTGATATATGCATCTTATCTCAAAAGGTTATGAATAAAAAATAAAAACACACAGAGAAGAAGTGATAGGTCAGAATGGGAGTAAAATGTAAAAAATAGGCAAATCTGGATACGGGGTGTACAGGCATGCCACCTACTATTCTTACTCTTGCAACTTAAGTTTGAAAATATTTCCAAATAAAAGGGTTTCAAAAAAAGACTAAATTGTTAATTCCAGCTTCCTCATATGAAATCTGAAGCTTTAAGTCTTTCTGAACGTCACACAACTCAAACTAGGTTGAATCAGGTGTAACATCTAATATTTTAAGTGTTCAGCATACCACATAAAACAGCCAATAAAAACTATGTATAATTACCATTTCTCATGGAAAGTGAGATCTCCCTGCAAAAATAACTGATTCCAGGACTGGGATATAGAACTGCAAAAAGAGGTTGGGAATTCTTTTTGTCCCAGAAAATAGGAAATATGCATAAATGAATCGAATAATACCAAAAAGTCACAGGAGGCAGCTTAAAGGAGTTCCCACTGGCCAAATTCTGGACCATTCATCACAGTGAAGAATGGCAATAATGTCACTGCTCCACGACTGCATAGTGAGACTATAGATACATGTAGAGGGAGAAAAGAAAGCTCATTACCATGTAAAATGTCAGTAACAAGCACAGAATGGACAGAGTGAGAAAACCACTAGTAGTAACTAATTCAATCAGGCAGGAATTACTTACGAGTGAGCAAACTTAGGGATACAAATTTGATGAAGAAAAGGATATTTATATAATGTCAAAGTATTTCTGCATATTTTTAATTTCAAGAAGAAAAATGGTAATGTTACAGTGGGAAAACCAGGTAGATAATACCTTAACAATGAGCCATAATGGGAAAAATCAAAACACATGCCCCCTGATGTGACACACTGAGACCAGAATACCACTGAAGTAGTTTTGCAGCCAAAAATGCATAGCCTGAATATAATAACGAGAAAATATCCATATAAATTCAGATTCAGACATTCTAAACACACACACACACACACACACACACACACACACACACACACACACAAATCTAGCTTATACATTTCAAAACTGCTAGTGTCATGGAAGAAAACGGCTGAAACTTCAACATTAAAGTAGACTAAAAAGATCTAACAACTACATGCAATGTGTGATCCTGAACTGGATCCTGGATCAGGGAAGAGACTCAGTATAAAGCTTACTCTACCGGGGTGCCTGGGTGGTTCAGTTGGTTAAGCGTCCAACTTCAGCTCAGGTCATGATCTAACAGTCTGTGAGTTCGAGCCCTGTGTCAGGCTCTGTGCTGACAGCTCGGAGCCTGCTTTGGATTCTGTGTCTCCCTCTTTCTCTGCCCCTCCCCTGCTCATGCTCTGTCTCAAAAATAAATAAAAACATTAAAATAAATTTAAAAAAAATTTAAAAAAAATTTATCAATGGGACATTTGGTGCAAACAAAATATAGGCTCTGTATCAGGTATTACTATTGCTTCAAAAATTAAATATCCTAGGGGGCGCCTGGGTGGCTCAGTCGGTTAAGTAGCCGACTTCGGCTAAGGTCATGATTTCGTGGTCCGTGAGTTCGAGCCCCACGTCGGGCTCTGTGCTGACAGCTCAGAGCCTGGAGCCTGTTTCGGATTCTGTGTCTCCCTCTCTCTGACCCTCCCCCGTTCATGCTCTGTCTCTGTCTCAAAAATAAATAAACATTAAAAAAAAAATTTAAATATCCTAAATAACGAAAAATAGGCGAATCTGGAAGAAGAGCATAAAGCAGCATTTTGTTTTGTATTATTCTTGCAACTTTCAGAATTACTTCCATGTTAAAAGCCAAAAATGGGGCGCCTAGGTAGTTCAGCTGGTTAAGCATCCAACTTCAGCTCAGGTCATGATCTTACAGTTCATGAGTTTGAGCCCATGTGCATGGGGCTCTCTGCTGTCAGTGCAAGCCAACTTCAAATCTTCTGTCTCCCTCTCTCTCTCCTCTGCCTCTCTCTCTCAAAAATAAACATTCTTTAAAAAAGCAAGAAAATAAGAGTTAATACGTGGATTATTACTATTACAATGACTAGAATAGAAATGACTACTATAATAAGAGCCATGAACACGGTTTCCAGCCTTCCTAAATGACAACCAATGTTCAACCGTACTCCTCACGCGCCGCTCTCAATTGTCTCAAACCACAAGGTAACTGGATTCTGGGGTCTCCTCAAACACCACTATCTCGTAGCCATGGATATCTTAATAGGATGACAAGAAAGATCCTCATTCTGTATTTCCTTGAAACATAGTTATGGAAAAGAGCTGAGAAATGCTATTAAGTTACACAAGAATGTTTTTAAAAAGGGATCTTTCACCTTCCATGGCTTTTCCGGAATTGGGGGATCTTCAACTTCTGCATCAACATCATTACTATGGACCCAAGTATCATAGCTACAAAGGAAATGAGAAAAGGGAAAAACAGATTAGAATTCAGATTCATTCACTAAAAAGACTTTTCATCAAAAGGTAAAAATATATTTTAGAAATACTATTAGGATCTAGTAACATAATATTTCATACATTTTTGTTTCTGCTACTCTGACAAAAAAACTCTTCTGTAGAGGTCTGTAGTGATCCTGACACTGTTAAATCCAAAGTTCAAGCCTCAGTGCACAGAATTTTAATGGGTAGATTACTCTCTCCTCAAAGCCACTTCCCTCAACTTGGCCTCTAAGACAGCAGTATCCTCCAATGTTCCTTCTAGTCACCAGCCTCTCCTCAGTCTTCATTGCCAGTTTCTCCTCTTCTCCCAAACCTCTTCAACACTGGAAAGTCCTAAGTTTCAGTTTTTGAAACAATCCCTTTCTTGTCTATTCATTCTCTTGATCTCACACAACCCTATGGCTTCAACTATATACTCATCTGCCCTTTTCTCTACATGCCAGACTCATGAATCCAACTGCCAATTCTGTATCTACCTACATGTTTACTAAGGCTTTCAAAACTAACACTGAATTTAAACACATAATGCCATCCTGACCTCAATAACGTGCCCTAGGCAATCATCTCCATCTCAGTAAATGCCAACTCTATCTTTCCAGTTGTTCTGGCCAAAAGCCTTGGAGACATCCCTGACTTCACTCTCAATCACCTCCTATAATCCAACCATCAGCAACTTCTATAGTTTGTTCCACCTTCAAAATATGCCCAGTATCTATCTACTTCTTACCCTTCTACTTCTGCCCAAAGCCCGAGTCAATTTTTCATAAAGCAGCCACAGTGATCCTTTTGAAAATCAAGTCAGTCCACATTATCACTACTCAAAATGTTCCAACAACTCCCACACAACTCAAAGTAAGAGCCAAAATCCTTACTGGATTGCCAAGGCCTCATGATCTAGTCCTGTGACTGTCACTCTGAGTCCATCTCCTAATACTCTCCCCTCACTCATGTTATAGTCAAGGCATGTGGGTGTTTGTTGGGTTCTTTAAACATGCCAGGCAGTGGCCACTTCAAGCCCTTTACAGAGGCTCCTCACTACCCAGGAATCATATGGCTCACCCTCCTATCTTCACATCTCTTTGCTCAACGGGTTCGCTCTTTCAAGTACTCCTCCTGCTCCTCCACAATTTTGAAATGAGCATAGAATTATCTACCAAACTGAAACTGTGTCAATGCTACTATACTAGCCAACAAATTAACTGTAAAACCAAGAGATACCTAAATGAAACACAAGTATGGTAACAAGCATGGGCTTCCTGTAGCTACTACTCAGAAGTTAATTCAAAAGCATCCGGAACAAGCACAGCTCTACATACCTATTCACAGCACTCTGGTAAGTTTCCCAGTAACACTTAAAACATGAGTTGGAGAAAAAAGTTCCTTTGCCAAGTTATGAATTATACCAGGTAAAGATTACAATGATGAGTCTGATAACCTTACATTCTCTCAAAGTCTTGAGTTCAAAACATTATAAAGATAGAAAGGCACAAACTCGAGCAATCCCCCCTTCCCAGGGTCCCCCATTCCACACTTTCAGTTATCCAGTCAAACATGGTTGAAGACAGATGGTCCTCCTCCTGACCTTTCATCAGAAGGTCGACAGCAGCCTAAGACAACACCACAGTGCCTGTGTCACTCACCTCACTTCAACTCATCACAAAGGCATTTTATCATCTCACATCATCACGAGAAGGGTGAATACAGTACAATAAGGTATTCTGACAGAAGAGAGACCACACTCACGTAACTTCTATCACAGTATATTGTTACAATCATTCTATATTATCATTAGTTATTGGTGTTAATCTGTCACTGTGCCTAATTCATGAATTAAACTTTACCTTAGGTATGTACATATAGGAAAAAATATAGCATATGAAAAGTCTGGTACTATCCATGGTTTCAGGTATCCACTGGGAGCCTTAAAACAAATCCCCTGCAGATGAGGGTGTCAGGGGGACTGCTGTAGAGTTAATAAAGAAAGTGAACAGTGAACAAGGCCCTTTGAGAAGACAAGACTCACACTAGATGCTTTATCTTACGTGATACATAAAGAAAAAGTTGGCAAACAGGCTAACATGTTTTTACTGTTATATATTTAACATCTCTTATTATTATAAAATTTATTTCAACTGTATACTTACGAAGCTTGTCATCACAAATTCGAGTTTCCACCTAAATGTTTCAAAGGGCAAATTGATTTCCTATTAAGACTTCCTACACCCTTGGAAGGTTTAACAGTACCAAGGACTATTTGATGCCTCAAGACTAGAAATGTTTTACAGAAAGCATTTAAATATTAAAAACCTGTTAGTTCATTTAAAGTAATCAATTCTGGTTCAGAAGAGGCTGATTAGCAAACTGACTTAATCTTGTCCTAATCAACTCAACCTATACGAAAACTGTGCATATACTCCTCAAATTTTGAACGTATCTAAAAACATTATTTTCTTCTTCAAAAATACCTTTACAAGTAAAATAGAGAGACTCAAATAGATTAACTTAAAAAGAGTGCATAACCAGACATAATGTGTCATCGTTTGATGATGAAAAATACAAACCTATGCAATAGTCTTATTCCTTCCATAAACTGAAATGGACTCTGATCAACTCTAGACCTAACTACCAATTTAAAAGAGATACAGAGAAAGGAGAAACATGTTCAAAAACACCACAGTGATGCCATTAAAAAAAAAAACAGTGTGGTAAACTTTACAGGACAAGGAACCTGGTTTCTTAAATAATACAATAATACAATGCCTGTGGTGGGAGTAGGGAAGACAGAGACAGAACCTAGAAACTGAAAAATGTGCTTACAAATATATCAATGAATCACAAAATGTGGCTGAATTCTACTTTCAACAAATATCAATCTATAAAGTAATCATATGTATCACTTATATGATAACGACTGGATAGACGACACTGTATTAAGGAATTCTGTTAAATTTTTTTAGATTTGACAGTAATATTACTTTACCATTTTTTTTTAAATGAGGCCTTGTTTTTTTAGAAATACATATTGAAATATTTACTATTAAAATGTTATATTTGGGATTTGCTTCCAATAATATGAGAAGGCTAAAAGTGGATGGGGGTATAGGTGAAGGAAGACTGGTCTGACATAAAAAACCCACAATGGACAGACTCTCGTGAACTTCATGGAAGGTTATCCTTTATTCGGAAGCATCCTATGTAGGTGTAATACTAATTAAACAAGGACCACCATTTTCATTAACATCACTAACATCTAGCTACCTTACAATACTTTTTATATTTGAAAACTGAAACACACTACGAGTTATGATTATTTCAAAGTAATAATAACACTAGGGAAATAAATTTCTGCCAAGAAGAAAAAGTCTCCTCTTTAGACATAAAATAATTCATCCCTTATAGTATGGCATGAATATTTTTTTTGAAAAAATAAATAAAATAGTCAAAATATCAGAGAGAAAAATTCATTTCTTGAAGGAAACAAATCTAGATTAGCATTCTAATACTGTGCTAAAGGGGTGCTTTGGCAAATGCAGCAACCTATCAGTTTATTAAGATAAATAAAGCCATGTGGCTGAACTGAGTTCCATAAATAAGAAAAATCAGTAATACTCAAAAAGTGAGATCAAGCAATGAAACAAAGTTGTCATTACTGAGAAAGTGAAACTACATGTAAATAAGTCTGGCTTGCACGGAGATTAAAAATCTTTGTCCCATATCTTAGGACATGTCGACATTACCTGTCTGGGTAAAACCCCCAGTGCACTAACACCTGCTTATCTTTTCTCATCACCGGTCTCAACCATTCTTCTGAAAGGGAAAAAGAAAATACTTTAGTCGGGCTGACAAAATAAATGAATAAATTATTATTTTAACTAAATTTCTACTTAGAATTTTTAGTTTGCTAGTAAGCAAACTCCAAAAATTTCTTCTCATAATTAAACATTGTGTCTATCATATTAAGGAGAAGTTTTTCAGCCATGTATTCAGAATTACTAGATTCTAGACCTATTATCCATTGCTCTTAGCAAATCCAATTGTCCACACAGTAAAATACTCTCCTCCTTTTCACCTGCCTGTTTGTCTGCAATTCCATCTAAATCATGAACACTATATATTCTTTACTGCCATATTTTCCATGTAAAACCTCTCCTCCCTTTTTGTGTGAAGCTTTACAATTACTGTACATTTTTCAAGGTGTAAGTCATGCTTCATGTCCTTGATGGAAGTTTTACTACATGGTTTTCTTCCTCTATATTTACTGCCTCTGGCATCCTATAGAACTTCACACAGTGCTACACCAAAGCTTTTATCAATACTATTTTTACTATTTTTTAATGGCATCCTGTTAATTTAGTCCTTCCATCAACAATGTAAGCAGTATGATCACATTGGATATTTTTATTTTGAGCCTCCTTAGCAAAGATAGGTGCAAATTTATACAACAGGATGATTCTTACTGATTTTAATCATAGTTGGATTATATCTACATTTCAGCACTTGTGTGTCTGTTTCTTTGGTAGTCTAAATTTAGCTTAATAACCTGTTTCTATTGCTCAGAGGGAACTAGTCAAGTAAGCCCTTTGAAACCCAAGAAATAGCAAAGTAGAACAACAAAGTGAAACCAGCTAAGTAAAAGGGGCTTTACGTTGCCAATTTCAACAAGAAATAGCCCCAGGTTCACTGACTAAAGGCATGAAAGACCACATACCTCTGTGTGTGTGTGTGTGTGTGCGCGCGCGCGCGTTTTATTTTAAGTAGGCTCCACACCCAATATGGGGTTCAAACTCACAACCCTGAGATCAAAAGCCAGCTGAGTGTCCAGTGCCTGTGTTCTTTTTCAAGCATCCAATTGCTCACCCGACTATCTTGAAAGAAATGTGAAAAGGAAGAAATCAAGCACTGTTCCTTAGCCTGATTTCTCAAAATGGCCAAGGAAAAAGTGAAGAGGTCAGTGGGTCTTTCATAACTATGTAGTGACAGAATATACTGACTCTTAACTAATAAGAGCTGCCCTTTAGAATACTAAATCTAGGGGCGCCTGGGTGGCTCAGTCAGTTAAGCGTCCGACTTCGGCTCAGGTCATGATCTCACGGTCCATGAGTTTGAGCCCTGCGTCAGGCTCTGTGCTGACAGCTCAGAGCCTGGAGCCTGCTTCGGATTCTGTATCTCCCTCTCTCTCTGACCTTCCCCCGTTCATGCTCTGTCACTCTCGGTCTCAAAAATAAATAAACGTTAAAAAAAAATTTAAAAAAAGAATACTAAATCTATCTTCAAAGGTTGTGCAGCTTTTGGAGGTAAAGAAAAAAAAATCCTCCTTTTTACAAGTGACTTTGATAGAAAGAAACTATGGTACTGATTGCCTTTGGAAGTTTGCCTGGTAGCAAAACTAACTAAAGGTTAAAGATGTAAATCCACATTCTTCCCAGAGATGATTATAAGCTACACAGAACCAATAAAACAACCAGTTTTATGAGTAAAAATTAGTCCAAACTGAGGACAGATACATAACTCTCACAACCCAACAATAAAGACATAGTCTAACTAAAAAATAAGCAAAGGATCCTAATTTTTTACCTCTATACTTTTGCTTATTTTGCATTCTCTTCTAGGATGCCATACCCAAAATCTTACCAAAAGATTAAGGCCAATTAAATAACACATTTTATTTAAAATTTTGACTAATCCTCATTAAAGACATGTGGCATTTTTGAGGATTTTACAACACAGTTTCTAATGTGTTTCTGGCTGGTACTGCTATCATCTACACACTTACCTGAAACAAATACATGTAGGGAGCCCAGCACAGGGCTTTGCTAAGGGTCAACATTTACCTGACAGTCCGTTACTCTAAGGTAAATCATACAGTGTGCACAATCCTGTCTTATTGATTATACTAGAGTAGAATATTATCAGTAGTTAGAGCAACTGTAGTGCTGTAACTACTGATAATATCAAGCAAGCATCAGTACGCAGTAAACTAGGTTGTATTAAACCAAGGAGAAAAATAAAACCAGCACCAGTAAGGAATCACTAGTAGCTTGTATAACAATTACAGGTCAAATCTTTTGTAAAAGGTGATTTTTTTCATAAAGTTCACATGCTAAAAGTTTTTTTTATCAGTCTTATTGGAGAAACAGAGCCTGCAACAGAATCAGTATTCTAATACCACAGCAATCCACTACCCCCATCTAGTGGAGATCAGTGGCTATTACCTAACAGGATAAAGGCTGAGAACCTGTTCAACAATGAAGGATGAAGTTTCTCACTTTATAAAAGCACAACAATCACAGGGCTGAGATTCTGACTGTAACAAATAAAATCAAACTTTTAGTTATCACACTGATGATGTAAAGACCTAAATGTAACAGCAAAACTAAAGTCTCAGAAGAGGAGACAGGTTGTAAAACTTCAGGGCTCTGGATGAGGCAATGGTTTCTTAGATTTGACACCAAACACAGAAGCAACAAAGCAACCAACCTCCTATAATTGTTTTCAATACCTGCAGGATCCATAGCAATGTCTCCCTTCCAATCTCTACTTTGTTTTCTTTTTTTCCCTGCTTATTTGCAGAACAATTGCAATAGTCTCATTGATCTTTTCTGAGAGCCATTTCTGACACTGCTGAGCACACCTTGCTGTTTATTTTCCACATCATTAAGTTTTGTCTGTAATTATTTCCTTCTTTCTTTAGGTTAATTTGCTATTATTTTTCCAATTTCATAAGAAAGATGTGTGCACCACCGATTCTTCAGTCTTTCTTTCCTAATATACAACTTTTAAAAAATGTTTATTTACTGGGGCACCTGGGTGGCTCAGATGGTTGAGCCTCCAACTTTGGCTCAGGTCATGACCCCACAGTGTTAGTTCAAGCCCCACATCAGGCTTACTGCTGTCAGCGCAAAGCCCACTTCGGATCCTCTGTCCCCCTCTCTCTGCCCCTCTCTTGCTTGTGCTCTCCCAAATATAAATAAATTTTTTTTAAATGTTTATTTGAGAGAGATAGAGAGAGAGAGAGAGAGAGAGAGAGAGAGAGAGAGAGAGAGAGAGAGACAGCGACAGCACAAGAGCACAAGATGGGGAAGGGCAGAGAGAGAGGGGGAGAGAGAGAATCCCAAGCAGGCTCCACTCTATCAACGCAGAGCCCGATCTCGCAAACTGTGAGATGATGTACGACCTAAGCCAAAATCAAAAGGTGGATGCTTAAGGGGCGCCTGAGTGGCTCAGTCAGTTAAGCGTCCAACTTTGGCTCAGGTTAGGATCTCACAGCTTGTGGGTTCAATCCCCCGCAATGGGCTCTGTGCTGACAGCTTAGAGCCTGGAGCCTGCTTTGGATTCTGTGTCTCCCTCTCTCTGCCCTCCTCCCCGGCTTGTACTTTGTCTTTCTCTCTTCTCAAAAATAAACAAACATTAAAATTAATTAATTAATTTTAAAAAGAGAGAGAGAGAGAGAGAGATGCTTAAAAGACTGAGCCACCCAGGTGCCCTCCTAACATACACATTTAAAAACATACATTTCTCTCTGGACACAGCTTCAGCTGCATCCAACAGAATGTTCTTGCACTTTATTATTCATTTCATAATCATTTAATTCTGAAGATTTTCTACTTCCATTGTAATTTCTTCTTTGCCCCATGGATTACTTGGCAATGCGTTTCTTAATTTTCAAACATATAGGGATTGTCTGGTAATCTTTTTGTTCCTGACTTCTAGCACAATTGCACTGGTCAAGAAAAAGTACTGAGCATAGGGCAATTAGCAACTCAAACCTGACATAATTTGGCTTCTTATATAGATGTCCTACAGGGATAGGTTATATTAACCAGAAGACTTGAGCCCTATAAGAGATGGGTTTCTCAAATTAATGTGGTTAACTTATTAATTCATATTTTCTTTCTCAACAAATCAGTTTCCATAGCTCTATAGAACTCAGGCCACTAACAAAATCAACTTTCAGGATAGCAGAAGTAAAAGTTCAGAATCTGAACCATTTTACATTCACCAAACTAAAATATAGTAGGCCTTGTTCAGACAGCCACTAAGCCCATCTTCCCCAGAGATGTTCTTTCATTTTGCAATGTCTCTTAATTTTGAGAACACAAGCAACATAGCAAACATTAACAAAGTTAATACATAAAGCATGTCTAAACTTAACACCCAGATAATATAACCGACAAAGAAATAAATAAAAGTCCAATGATTAGAAAGTTGGACATCACAGAATTAGTTTGCTTATTAGCCAATTCAGCAAAAACCAGAAAACTACATTTAAATAATCTGTATAAGTTACTTAGTACTGCAAGTCTCTTCTGCAAAACATGGGTTATATCGTTTAAATAAATCTGATAAAATTTAAAATCTAGTGAAACGAGTTCACAACCAACAATGAACTTACCATCCTCTTGAGAGGAAGGATATGGATAAATGTGGTGGGAAGCCTTTGACTTCTCATCAGTAAATGTCCCCTGGAAAACAAATGAATAAGCAACATAAGAGTAAAGCACATGGCTAACAAAGTATGCAACGCCAGATGCAACCTGCCTGAGAATCTCCAAGACATTACTCTGTGTTTTAAGACTGTAATATTTTTATTATTTTTAGTCCAGGAAAAGGATAATTGTTAATAAAAACAAATAAAAACACATAAATTATCTACAGACACAGTTTATATTGTATAGAAAAATCATGCAAGTGCCTCTGGGCTAATTCCCTATCTCTCTCTAGGTAATCTTACCAGGAGTATGAGTACTTCTAATTCTAAAAGTCACTCCAAAGTCATCACAAATCCTAAGTTTTTTTTGTGCTTCAGTGTCTTCTGTGACATACAGTGGTAATAATACGTATTTCACAAGATTTTGTTGCAATTTAGCAAAGACTGGTGACAGGTACTCAAACAATGGAGTTACTGATGCATTCTGAATGTCAGAACAAAAGATTAATCATCAGTATTCAATGATATCATTAGCTTAAGGTCTCTTCTGTAAGACTCTATGAAACCAGGGAGATCTTTACATCTCTCTAGAGGTTATCCCTAGTGAACAATCACGAAGCCAACCAGATTTCTGAAGAAAAACGGCAACTGAATGTTCAGTGTCAACTGTAGGAAAATACGTAAGTTTCTTCCAGGATGACCTGGTAGCAAGAAGAATATAGCTAATTCCAGCCTGAAGGCAATAGCCAACAGGCTAATTTGTTCCATTTTTGCCTTCTAACATTCCACATGTAATTAAACTACACTTGGGGCACCTGGATGGCTCAGCTGGTTAAGCATCTGACTTCAGCTCAGGTCATGATTTCACAGCTTGTAAGTTCAAACCCTGCATCAGGCTCTCTGCTGTCAGAAGAGTCTACTTTGAATCCCCTGACCCCCTCTCTCTCTCTCTGCTACTCCCCTGCTCACTCGCGTGTTGCTTTCTCTCAATAATAAATAAAACTTTTAAATAAACTACATTTGATAGCCACTCCAATGAATAGTCCAGAAGAGAAATGAAGATTGATTAAGTGACTTGTTCCAAATCCTAATGTTAAGTGAGAAGAGCAACCAGACTTGAGACAGTAGGGTCAGTATATGTAAGGACCATAGTAAATCTCCAAATGTAAGCAATATTAGAAATCCTTACTTCAGGGGCGCCTGGGTGGCTCAGTCAGTTAAGCGTCTGACTTTAGGTCAGGTCATGATCTCACAGCTTGTGAGTTCAAGCCTCCCATTGGGCTCTGTGCTGACAGCTCAGAGCCTGGAGCCTCCTTTGGATTCTCTGTCTCCCTCTCTCTCTGCTCCTCCCCTACTCATGGTCTCTCTCTCTCTCTCTCTCTCAAAAATTAATAAATATTAGAAAAACTGGAATAGACAATATGAACCAAGAGCCTTAAAAATGTTTAAAAATTTTTTAAAAAGACATCCTTGCTTTAGGAACTCAGAAGATATTTTACTAATTACTGAAACGTAATTCCACTGGCAATCTTTCTTGTAGCAGAAAGAAGAAAGATTATTTCAGGAGGCTTCTCAACTAACCCTAAGGATTAGTAACACTTTGTCACTCAAATGTTGTTTTGGAAACAGCATCTGGTTGTCCTCAGCTAGTTTACCATGATAAGGGTTTGCTTACAGTTCAGCCATGTGTAGTCACAAACCTACATGCAGTAAATACCCTAGGTCTCAACCTAACATGAGGCTCAAGGAGGGAGAGAAAGATGTCCGAAGATAGCACTGGTATGTGTGAATCAAAACAAAGTAAGCTTATGAGGAAAACAGAATTTTCCAGTTCACATATACAAATACAACACATATCAAAGAGGCAGGCAATGAGGGAAGACAGGTTTACTGGAAACAATATTTGATATCCTACCAACAACTGTGTCATCAACTCCTACTCTGTTTGTGATTCAGACCACAGTCTCTTTAAATTACATAAGCACATTTCACAATAAGACTATAATAACTCCATACCAATGACTACTAAATGCTAATCTTGGATACACATGTGCATCAAATCACCACATGGTACACCTTAAACTTCCACAATGTTATGTGTCAACTGTACCTCAATAATGTTAAATAGGAAAATGCTAGTCTAGGCTAAGAATTAGAGGTGAGTGGAAGAGAAAAAAACTTGGTACTGTAAGAACCAAAAAGAGATAACTCATTTAAAGCAGACATATACAGAAACTAAAAGACGTTATAATTGAGATTTATAAGAAGCTTACTACTACACACTTTTCTGAAGTGATCATGTCTATTACCTGATGTCGTTTGATGATATCTTTCAATTTGTTAGCCAACTTCAGATCAATGTCTGGAATGAGGTAGATGCTGGGTCTGGTCAGACAATTGCTCTGAGGAAGAAAAAAGAGATTTTGGAATTCTCTTGGTTTTGAAATGATATCACATTACTCATGAATTCCCTAATGGCAAAAATTGACATTCAAAGCCACAGTGCTTAAAATAGGAAGATGTTTTTTAATATAGACTGCAGAAGTCTCATCTCAATATAAAAGCTAAGTGTTCAGCAGGCCACTTAATGTTATCCCCAGATCCTTTCTCTGCAGCTAAGTACACCCAGACAAAAAATGTTGGGAATCACAACCTAAAGAAATTCATCATATTTTTCATTAAGGTACCACACTGACATATTGGTACTCCTATAGCCAATCTCACCTGAACTGACGTTAACAGCCCAAATCTAATGTAGAGTTTCCACCT
>NW_024412424.1:6012913-6050558 GCF_014898765.1 Herpailurus yagouaroundi
TGAGCATAAGAGACTGTTGAGAACTGAGAGCAAACTGAGGGTTGATGGGGGGTGGGAGGGAGGAGAGGGTGGGTGATGGGTATTGAGGAGGGCACCTTTTGGGATGAGCACTGGGTGTTGTATGGAAACCAATTTGACAATAAATTTCATATATAAATAAAAAAAAAAAATAAGATAAAAAAAAAAATAAATAAAAAATAAAAAACAAAGGCTGTAGATTATAGCTCTTTTTCCCATTTCTAACCTTACAAATAGCAGTGATTACAACATGCATATTTTAACTCCTCAAATCATCACCAAAAATCAACGTACTAACCAAAAAACAGTTATTTCATCTGTGAGACAAGTTTCAGGCATTAAGTTTCTGATAATACCTAGCGAATTCTTGCCAGCTGCTTTTCCCCAGGAAGGCTAATTCAGTTCAGTGATCATTAAAAACTACCAATCAATAAAAATATTAGGAAAGAAAAGAAGAAAATTAAGTGTTCTCTCTTCCATGTTATATCTACTTGGGGAAATAAGATCTATATTAATGGCACAACCATGAAACATATCCAAAGAAAAGGGCTGTATAAATGAGTGACCAGTAGATTGAGAGTGTTTATGTTAGATATGAAAGAGATTCAAATAATGGATTAGTTGAAATAAAGAAAATACCATAGATTCTTTTGTCAGAAGTTTAGGATCAATATTCTATAAATGACAATTTTAGTCATATTTTATAGCTCTAATCCCCAAACCCATAAAAATAATGGAACAATAGATTTCAGAAATTTTTTCTTCCTTTGATCTTTTGGCAATCCAGTAAAGCCAATCACAGAACTGAAAGTATATTAAAGGAAAACAATTTTAATAATTTAACTTCCTGAGTTACCTGCACCAATGTTTTTTCAATATTCATAAACATTTCAACGTTACGATCCATTCGAGATGGATTCTGTAGATCAAACCTACGCCTAAAAGAGAAGAAAATCATTTATTTGTTCTCTACCTTAAACAAAAGTGAAAACTTAGTTTTAGCACTCAACAAAAACGAATTTGCAAAGATTCAGAAATTAAAATAGCACTCTAAAACCTTATGAGGGTATTTTCTCAGTAGTGTAAGAAAGCAAGGTCAACATCACAAAATATTAAATGTTGTGACATTAAGATCCACTCCAGTCAAAATGAAGTACTAATTCCATGAAGTATCCCATTACCCTTAAATCTAAAATATTTTACATCATAAAGAATAGGAACCCACAGATCTAAAGACAGTGAACTACTATACCATTCTTTAAGTGTAAGGAAAGTTTATCTACTTTATATGTGCTTCAAAGTCATTTGTTCAAATTCAACAGTGTCTGTGCTCTCTTTGAGCCTACTATTGCCCTAAATGTGGTAAAATTCATCTATTTACCTTTTCTCTTTTCTTGATGTCTTTTTATGGAAGTACCCAAGCATAACATTCTGCTATTGTCTGCCTATTCTCAGTCACTTCCACATGATTCTGAATGTTTCTTTTTCCCTATTTTTTATTCAACACTAACTTTAAATTTTTTTTTTTTTTCCAAACGTTTATTTATTTTTGGGACAGAGAGAGACAGAGCATGAACAGGGGAGGGGCAGAGAGAGAGGGAGACACAGAATCGGAAACAGGCTCCAGGCTCTGAGCCATCAGCCCAGAGCCCGACGCGGGGCTCGAACTCACGGACCGCGAGATCGTGACCGGGCTGAAGTCGGACGCTTAACCGACTGCACCACCCAGGCGCCCCAATTCAACACTAACTTTAATTTTGCTCAGTGATTGAGAGCGTGTGCACTGTGGAGTCCAATTGCTTTGGGTTCTAATCCTGACCCCATTTTTATTTATGTAGTCTGGAGTGATTTACTAATCCAAGAATCAATTTCTTCATGAGTAACAATGGCCCATAAGGTTTTTGTGAAGGTTAAATTAGGTATACATGCTAAGGGCTTGAGACAGTATTTATGCTTAGTCTCTAAGTGATTAATCAATGTTAAACTACGGTTATAACATTCTTAAATCATTACTACCATGTGCTAGCTAGGATTAGGCAATCTGCGTCTAGAGCTCATGCTCTCTCAGATCATCCTGTTTTATCCTAGAAGTGCTCCCCACACTTCCAACCATTTTTCCCCACTCTGCAGCCTTTCTTGGATGTCACTACCTACTCCATGGACCTGATATTATCACCTCCAGGGCCTATCACAAGCCATTTTCCCTACGAAGTTATTCCTGTCTTCTGTCATGTTCCTAATATATCCTGTGCACACTGCTGTTACGAGCCCACAACAGAATCATCTTGTTTGTAAGACATCTCATTTGATGCCTTCAGAGCAAAGACCAGGTTTTTTGAAAACTGTCCTATGTATCCTTAGTGGCTAACAGAATGTGTGGCTTTATAAAGCAAACCATTCAGGAAATTTTTATTATGACTAAGGTCTAATATTTATTATGACTTTTTCATTAGTGTGCTAGGACAAGACTGAAATGTTTCCTGAAGAATTCCAATTCGGAAATTAAGCAAAGTGTCCACTAAAGCCCAGAAACAGGTAATTCAGAATAGAAGTAGTTGCAGCTTCAAAAATGGCATGTACATGTAAGAGGGACCTTTGTCCCAAGTAACTATATCTTGATTTAACCTTGGTACACAGAACTTTTTCTTAAACTCCATTTTTGGGGTTGTTTAGTATTCTCCTTCCCTAACCTCTTCCAAGCAATTTCCATTAACTGGCAGAACTAAAGAAAAACACACGACTAACTAGGACAACCCTATTAGAGCAGACAGGGGTTCTTTCAGCAAAACAAAAGGAGAGACATGTGAGTGTCTCCCCTTTCTAAAGAAGGGGTCACAGATAGGCTTCTGATAACAAAAGAACTATGTCTAAAAATGTCTCACACTTCATGGGGCGCCTGGGTGGCGCAGTCGGTTAAGCGTCCGACTTCAGCCAGGTCACGATCTCGCGGTCCGGGAGTTCGAGCCCCGCGTCGGGCTCTGGGCTGATGGCTCAGAGCCTGGAGCCTGTTTCCGATTCTGTGTCTCCCTCTCTCTCTGCCCCTCCCCCGTTCATGCTCTGTCTCTCTCTGTCCCAAAAATAAATAAACGTTGAAAAAAAAAATTAAAAAAATAAAAATAAAAATAAAAATGTCTCACTTCAGAGTGGCTTACTTAACACTTTACCCATTTGTTATTCATAAACTGCTTCCTTACTAAATAAATAAATGAGGCTGATGCACCTGGGTGGCTCAATCGGTTAAGTGTCCGACTTCGGCTCAGGTCATGATCTCATGGTTCGTGAGTTCAAGCCCCGCGTCGGGCTCTGTGCAGACAGCTCAGAGACTGGAGCCTGCTTTGGAATCTCTGACACCCTCTCTCTCTGTCCCCCCCTCCCCCGCTCATGCTTGATCTCTGCCTCTCAAAAAATAAATGCTAAAAAACAGAAAAATTTAAAAAATAAATGAGGCTAAAGGAAATTATCTCTCCTAGAAATCTGAGAAATAGTTTGAAAGTAGCCGTTAAACAAATTAAAATAGGGTTGCCTGGATTTACCTGCAAATGAAGATGAAAAGCTAAATGCACCTGGTAATAGAGAAAGAATCAAGAATTTATTCTAGCTTTCTGATTACTGGTGAGTTAAATTTCTCAGTATTCCAGCTAATAAGTGAAGAAGGAATGAGAGAATAACAGTCTTACAAAAAATTACTAAAATAAGGAGCTGTATCTATACATTATAATATCTACCTTTAAAAAAATTTAAGTGTTTTATCTTAGAGACAGACAGAGAGAGAGAGAGAGAGAGAGAGAGAGAGAGAGGGAGAGAATGAGTGGGGGAGGGGACAGAGAAAAGAGGAGACAAAGAATCTGAACCAGGCTCCAGGCTCTGAGCTGTCAACAGAGTCCCACACAGGGCTCGAACTTGTGAACCACGAGATCATGACCTGAGCCGAAGTCAGACACTTAACCAACTGAGCCATTCAGGCACCCCTACAATATCTCTTTTCTATTTTTTTTTTTTTTCAAAATATGAACACTACCACTTAATAACATTGTAATGACAGCATGATTCTAGGCACTGAACATCAGCTTCTGTCTATTAAAGCAGAAACAAGATATTCTATGTCTCCAGAGAAAGGAACACCACAGTGTCTATGAAGTACTGTTGCCAAAAACAAAACAAAAGAAAATCAGACTAAGCTTCTAACTACCACATTTCTAGAAATTTAGAAAGACTATGGTAAATAATAAACTAGGGACATATCAGCAAAATCTAGAACACAGAACATTCTATAAGAAAATTTGTTTCTGTAAAAAAAAAAAAAAAAACAAAACTTGGAAGGATAAGAGCAAATGGAAAACTATTAATTTTCTTAAAGAGACTTAGTCATATCAACCAAATGCCACATATGACTCTTGTTTGAATACCATCCATGAGATAATCAGGGAAACTTGAACACTAAGGGGGTATTTAATAACACTGAAAAAAATTTTTTAAGCTTATTTATTTTGATAGAGAGACAGAAAGAGCAAGCAGGGGAGGGGCAGAGACAGAGAGGGAGAGAGAGAATTTCAAGCAGGCTCCATACTGTCAGCGTGAAGCCGAATGCAGGGCTTGAACTCACAAACCACGAGATCATGACCTGAGCCAAAACCAAGAGTCGGATGTTTAACTGACTTAGCCACCCAGGTGCCCCTATAACACTGAAAAATTATTGATAATTTTCTTAGTTGATAACAGTACATTATTATGCTCTTCAAAAAAGTCCTACGTTTGGGTGCCTGGGTGGCTCAGTCGGTTAAGCGTCCAACTTCGGCTCAGGTCATTATCTCCTAGTTCATGAGTTTGAGCCCCACATTGGACTCTGTGCTGACAGCTTGGGAGTCTGGAGACTGTTTCCGATCCTGTGTCTCCCTCTCTCTCTGCCACTCCCCCCACTTGCACTCTGTCTCTCTCTCAAAAATAAATAAACATTAAAAAAAATAAAAAAATAAACCAATCCTATGCTTTTTTTTAATTTTTTTTTTAACATTTATTTATTTTTGAGACAGAGAGAGACAGAGCATGAACGGGGGAGGGTCAGAGAGAGGGAGACACAGAATCTGAAACAGGCTCCAGGCTCTGAGCTGTCAGCACAGAGCCCGACGCAGGGCTCGAACTCACGGACCGGGAGATCGTGACCTGAGCCGAAGTCGGACGCTTAACCGACTGAGCCACCCAGGCGCCCCCCCCTATGCTTTTTAATAAGGGTACCTGGCTGGCTTAGTCAGTAAAGCATGTGACTCTTGATCTTGGGGTCATGAGTTCAAGCCCCACGTTGGGCACAGAGATTACTAGTATATCTAGATGAAATTATATAAAGGAGATGAAAGTAAATGACAATTCACTGTATTATTCTCTCTGCTTTTACATATATAGTTTATATTTTCCACAATAAATAATATTTTCTACAATAAATAACTAAAATGGTTTGCCAGGCAATGACTTAATAACATGACAGATGAAAGCTTTCCTGATTCAGCAGCACGCTATGTAAGCAAAAGAGGTATTTGGGGCACCTCTTAGTGGGGTGGCTTAGTCAGTTAGGCATCCGACTCTTGATTTCGTCTCAGATCGTGATCTCATGGTTGGAAGACCAAGCCCCTCATGAGGCTCCATGCTAAGTGTGGAGCTTATTTAGGGTCTTCTCTCTGTCTCTGTGCCCCTCTCCCTAGCTCATGCTCACTTGCTCGCTCTCTCCCTCTCTCAAATAAATATTTAAAAAAAATTTTTTAACTAAAAAAAAAACCTGAAATGAAGTCAGGTAAATATGGTATAACCTTTAGTTGAAAGATTTATTTAATCTTACTTTGAAATTAACAAGAATATTTAAATAAGCTTTACTTTTTACAATATAGAAATCTCGATGCTCAAACTTACCCACAAGAGAAATACAAATTAAAAAACTAAAATTATAAAGTCTTTTGGGGCTTGTTTTTTTAATTAAACAGGCTCCACGCTCAATGTGAGGTTTGAACCCATGACCATGACACCAAAAGTCGCGTGGTCTACTGACAGCCATCCAGGCACCCCCCTACAAAGACTTTTTGAATCTTAATGCAGCCCTATAGAAAAGGCAACAAATGAACATGTTTCTCTCTAGCTTTTAAAACCTTTGGTCATGTAAAAAAATAAATAATAAATAAAACCTTTGGCCACTTAGACTGTAAATATGAGCTGTCCACTGAGAATTTAATAATTAATGAGTCTTCTGCTTTGTTTTCCTCTGGCAATCTGCTGGGCAATGTCTCCTAGCAGCCTTTCAACCTGAAGCATTACATGCTATGTCTAAAGGGCCTTCATTAGCTGTATTGCTCTCATTTTGCTGACTCTTGTGACTACAGTCAGGGATGCTCTCTTCTCATTCTCAGCTACATATAGAAAATCCAGTCTGAATAAAAATAATCAACAATGGATCCTGAAGAATGAGTTTAACTCCTGCGAGAGGGGTGTGAAGGGCTTCTGAAGCAAACTTCTAAAAGGCAAGACAGGATGCCTGAGTGAGGGGATGGGCGAAATGGGTGATGGGCATTAAGGACAAGCATTAAGGATGAGCACTGGGTGTTACATGTAAGTGATGAATCACTAAATTCTATTCCTGAAATCATTATTACACTATATGTTAACTAACTTGGATTTAAATTTTTAAAAAATGGATAATTCTTCACAAAAGATCTAAACCATGTTTGTGCTAAAATGACAATCTCACTGACCAACATTTATCAAAATAAGGCCTGAGGACCACAGAGAGTGCTTTTTGAAAACGCAGATTCTCAGTTTTCACACCAAACTTAGTAGTTAATAATGTATGTCATGAAGCCCAGTCATCTGTATTTTTTAAAGATATTTCAAGTGGGGGCGCCTGAGTTAAGCATCCAACTCTCGATTTCGGCACAGGTCATGATCTCAAGGTTCCTGAGATCGAGCCCCGCCGGGGGCTCTGTGCTGACAATCAGAATCCCCTGCTCGGGATTCTCTCTCTCCCACTTTCTCTGTCTCTCTTTCCCTCTCTCACACACATGCTCTCTCTCTCTCTGATGAAAATAAACCTTAAAAGATAATAATTAATTAAAAGTACTCTGGTGCACTGGGTGACTGAGTCAGTTGAGTGTCCAACTTTGGCTCATATCATGATCTCATAGTTCATGGGTACAGGCACCATGTCAGGCTCACTGCTGTCAGAGCAGAGCCCACTTCAGATCCTCTGTCCCCACCACCCCCCGCCCCTCCTCCTCTCATGCTTACACTTACTCTCCCCAAAATAAATATTTTTTTAAAAAAAGGAAAAAAATAAAAGTACTCCAAGGGATTCCTGAAGTTTAAAAGCCACTAGCAGAGACTAACTTTTTGTGGTAATATCTGAAAAACAAAAATCAAAAGGAGACTTTAGGGTGTGGGGGAGATAAAAGCCAAACAACCAAGTCTTAAGGTAGAAAGAAAAGTAGGTCTGAGCTTGTCTGCAAGAAATGAAGGTCAGCAGCAAATCATGTCATAGGGGGAAAAAAGGCCACTTCTAAAGTTAAGACACAGCCTTAACTTTATGCTAAGCCTAGTTCACTACTGCCAAGCAAAACTAATATAACACAGGACACATGAGTGGCTCAGCTGGTTAAGCATCTGACCCTTGATTTTGGCTCAGGTCATGATCTCAGTTTGTGGGATTGAGCCCCGGGTCAGGCTCTGCAATGCTCCCCTACCCCCTCTCTGCCCCTCCCAACTCGCCTGTATGCACTTTCTCTCTCTCAAAATAGATTAAAAAAAACAAAAAACTAATAAAACAGGTGAACCTGGTGGCTCAGGTGGTTAAGCGTCCAACTTCAGCTCAGGTCATGATCTCACAGTTCTGGATTCCAGCCCTGCATCAGGCTCTGTGCTAATAGTGCAGATTCTGTGTCTCCCTCTCTATTTCTGCCCCTCCCCTGCTCAAGCTCTGTTTCTGTCTGTCTGTCTCTCTCTCTCTCTCTCTCTCTCTCAAAAAGTAAATAAACATGTAAAAAAAAAACTAACAAAACACAAACAAAACATTTTCAATCAATAATCTCTTTTGGGACACCTGGGTGGCTCAGTCAGTTAAACGTCTAACTCTTGATTTCGACACAGATAGTGATCTCACGGTTTGTGACATCAAGCCCAGCATCAGGCTCCACACTTACCTTGGAGCTTACTTAAGATTCTCCCCCCAGCCCCAACCCTCCCTGCTTGCATTTGCTCTCTCAACAAACAAACAAACAAACAAACAAACAAAAACAGACACCCAGAAAGATCAAACTCAAACACTCTGGAATCTTAATCTGTGTGGTCTATTCACAGAGATGCTAATAATTACCCGGTGTTTCTACTCAACCACATAAATGATACTCCAGCTGGACATCACTGAAAGCTAAAAGACAGCAGGAAGCAAGAAAGAACCAAACAGAAACAAGAGGCAGAATGTTTGGCTGAAAGAAGGAAATGAGCAAACTCTGGAGCCAGACTGTGAGGTTCAAGAGGACACAAACTAGGTTCACAGGGCTAATGCTGTGTGTGAGGAAACTTCAGGCACTGTCAAGTTGACAGGCCATTCAGACTCCAAATGGGTGGGTGGTTACTAAAATATGTACTGTCAGAGTGTAAGAGATCCATTCACTGCAAGTGTGTAAGTCACAGGAGGTGGGGAAAGGTGTGCATTGCAGTTAAGTGTCTAATTACGCCCCAAAGGGGAAGATTTTGGTACAATCTGAGTAAAAGTTTTGGGAAAATTCTTATTCCTCACTCCTCTTAAAGTCTCTTAATTTTATCCTTTCCTTCTTTTTCGGACCTTCTTTTAATTTAAGGACATTTTATTTTACATATCCTTCTAAACCACCTCAAATCCTTCCACATGAAAGTATTCTACTATACTGACACACAAAGCAAGTTCTGTAACATGTGACTTAGGAGAAGTCATTTCACTGTGGGACTGTCCTCTTCGAGTCCAGGTCAGGATTTGGGACACAAGCTGATCAAGAAATTAAGAAGAGAGTTCCATCTAGGAATCTAGAGCAAACAGTAGGGAACGGACCATGTATGACAGCAGTCAGACAGCCTGTCAGTCCTAGCTCGGGAACACCCTGTGAGAGTTACAGTACCACAGCCAGAAGCTGAGCTGCAAAACAGAAAGCTACTTCCGATGACAACACCCTCATGCTCGTTTCATCAATTAACCAGTATTAAACACCCACCTATACATAAAAAGTTTGGCAGATATACAAATTATTGTCAATAATTTACTTATAAACTTGTACTACTTATTGATGTGGACACTTATTTACATTTCCCAGCCGTAAAACACCGGATTAGCTTAACTTTACAGGAGTATTCTCCTGGAAAGATGCTAAGATTGAACTGCACACAGACAACACAACTAAAACCACGAAACGACTTCGAGTCTATATACTCCAGCATCCCCTTACCCTCTGCCAGAGAAAGGACTCCCTACCCTCCCTGAACTCAGAACCATCACCCTGAAACACTCACTAGTCTCAGCAGCTCAACTTCCCACAAAGAGATGGCAAAAACCCCAGAGTTCAAGAGAGAAAAGAAAGCAAGCACCAGAGAGACAGTGTGAGAAAAGGGAAAAAGAAGAATGTAGGGAGAAGCAACAGTAATTCCCCTCCTTGCTGCATCACTGCCCTAGTAACCATGCTCCGGAGCCAGCTTCCTTTCATCCCTATCCTGAGGACACACATTACACATCTCTCATTCTGAAGAAATGTTCATCAGCAAAGTGTTCACCATAGCAGTTAACATTGCTATCTTTCGGGGGTGCCTGGGTGGCTCAGTCGGTTGGGCATCCGATTTCGGCTCAGGTCACGACCTCACAGCTCATGGGTCCGAGCCTCACATCGGGTTCTGTGCTAACAGCTCAGAGCGTAAAGCATGCTTCAGATTCTGCATCTCCCTCACTCTCTTCCCCTCCCCTACTCACGCTCCCCTACTCACGCTGTCTCTCAAAAATACATACACATTAAAAAAAAAACTATCTTTTGGCACAACTTAAGTTCACAATACATGTTCATACATTTCACAATGAGCCTACCTTCAAATTTGCTAACAGTGCACATTCATCTATTATATAGATACAACCATACATGAGAAATAACTTACCTAACAAGTGCAACAGTTGTCTGATATTTTTCCTGGATGTAGGAACAAAGTAAATTCAAATACCAGATAAAACTTTCACTTTGCAAATTATAATGTGCTTATAGAATTCTCTAACATCACACAAAGAAGAGGATTTAACATTAAATAACTTAAATAACACATCAAAACATACAAAGTAACACAAAAACTTACCATCCCTGTTCATTTTTATACTTGTAAGCAGCCCCAAGAATGTGACACAAGGTGCCTCCAGCTTTGAAATCCATGAAACATTTTGCCTAAAAATGATACAAGTTACACATGAGAAAAATAAAAGTTCTGACAAGATTACTCTCAGTATGTCTGAATTCAAAGTTTTATAAATGCAAAAGATATCAACAACTGCAAACTTAATAACCTCCTTAAATAATTCCTGGAACCAAATAAGGTTTTATAAAGAAATTTTTCCAAAAGTGGATTAAAAATTTTTTTTAATTCAACTAACATTTTATTCTTTAAGCAAAGTCACTGAAAAACAAGATTTACAACAGACAAAATGTTTCAGCAGGAAACAGTAATGGACAGAATAGTGATATACTACAAATTCCGTTAGTAAATGTAAAATCTGATTTTTTGGGGTGCCTGGGTGGCTCAGTTGGTTAAGCGTCCAACTCCTGAATAATTTCAGCTCAGGTGATGATCTCATGGTTCGTGAGATTGAACCCCGCATCAGTTCTATGCTGACAGTATGCAGCTTGCTTATCATCCTTTCTCTCTGTCTCTCCACTGTTCACTCTTTCGCTCTCAAAATAAACTTCATTAATTAATTAAAACCTGATTTTTAAAATTATAAAATTCTAGTAACAATTTCCAACAATTTTACTATAGAATAAGAAAATATTAGTATATGTTAGACTTTTTCCCCCAATTCCTGACTTTAAATTATACAAAAATTATAACTGAACTCTTGCTATAATATTTTAACAACCACTGAAACATGGTATAACTATAAATTATATGTAAACCCATAGCTGAAATCTGTACAATTTCAGAGAGGTGCACTTTATGGATTATAAAAGTAAAGCTCAAATAGTTTAAATGCTGAATGACTTCCATATTATGGAATAAAAGTTTCATATAAACTGATCATCAAATAGGCTAGTAAGATGAAAATATTAGAAATACACCATGCAAAGGCACCTAGGTGGCTCCTGTTAAGAATCTAACTCTAGGGGTGCCTGGGTGGCTTAGTCAGTTAAGTGTCCAACTTCGGCTCAGGTCATGATCTCATGGCTTGTGAGTTTGAGCCCCACGTCGGGCTCTGTGCTGACAGCTCAGAGCCTAGAGCCTGCTTTGGATTCTGTGTCCCTCTCTTGCTCTGCCCCTCCCCCACTCATGCTCTGTCTCTCTCTCAAGAATAAATAAAACATTAAAAAAATTTTTTTTTTAATTTTAAAAAATCTAACTCTTGATTTCGGCTCAGGTCATGATTTCAGTTTGTGTGTGTGAGCCTCGCATTGGGCTATGAGCTGACAGCACGGAGATTGCTTGGGATTCTCTCACTCCCTCTCTCTGCTCTTCCCCTGTTTGCTCTCTCTCAAAATAAGTAAACATTTTTTTAAAAGATACATTAAAATATAGAAAAAATACACCCTGCATTTTTTCCTTGAAAATGATTCTTACAAAATAATACAATAAAAAGAACAGCATGATGTCAAATATTAAGAAGACAAAAAACAGAATGGCGTTTGCTAGGGGTTGGGGAGAGGGAGGAATGAGGAGTTACAATTTTTTTTAATTTTTTTTTAACGTTTATTTATTATTGACAGACAGAGAAAGACAGAGCATGAGCAGGGGAGGGGCAGACGGAGACACAGAACCCGAAGCAGGTTCAGGCTCTGAGCTGTCAGCACAGAGCCAGATGCGGGGCTCGAACTCACAAACCGCGAGATCATGACCTGAGCCGAAGTCAGACACTTAACCGAGTGAGCTGCCCAGGTACCCCTGGGAGTTTCTATTTAATGAGTACACAGTTTCTTTCTCTTTTTTTCCCTTAATTTTACTGATTTAGTTTTGAGAGAGAGAGAGAGTGCACGTGCAAGCAGAGGAGGGGCAAAGACAGAGGGAGACCAAGAATCCAAAGCAGGCTCCAAGCTGTCAGTGCAAAGCCCAACGTGGGGCTCAAAGCCACAAACCGTGAGATCATGACCTGAGCCGTAGTCAGACATTTAACCAACTGAGGCACCCAGGCACCCCAGAGAGTTTCAATTTGGAAAAATGACAAAGTTCTGGAGATGGATGGTAGTAACTGTTAGACTACAATGTGAATATAATAATAACGTCACTGAACTATACACTTAAAAGCAATTAAAATATTTTAGGGGTGCCTGGTTGGCTCAGTCAGTTGAGCATCTGATTCTTGGTGTCAGCTCAGGTTATTATGATCTCATGGTTCGTGGGATTGAGCTCTTCATCGGGCTTTGAGCTGCCATTGCAGAGCCTGCTTGGGAATGTCTCTCTCCCTCTCTCCATTCTCCTACCCCATACTCGCTCATGCCCTCTCTCTCAAAATGAATAAACATTTTTTAAAAATAATTAAGGGGAGCATGGGTGGCTCAGTAGGTTAAGCGTCTGACCTTGGCTCAGGTCATGATCTCATGGTTTGTGAGTTTGAGCCCCGAATCAGGTCTGTGTCGACAGCTCAGAGCCTGGAGTCTGTTTCAGATTCTGTGTCTCCCATTCTCTCTCTGCCCCTTCCCTGCTTGCACTCTGTCTCTTTCTCTCTCTCAAAAATAAATAAACATTAAAAAAATAATAATAAATTAAAAAAATAAAATACTATGGCAAAAAAAATGCTATGGCAGTTGAAAAATGTTTTAAAAAACAATTAAAATATTTTCACTGTAGTGAAAATTAAATAACATCTTTAAAAACTATCAGGGTGCTTGGGTGTCTCATTCAATTGAGCGTCCAACATCAGCTCAAGTCATAATCTCACAGTCCAAGGGTTCAATCCCCACATTGGGCTTTGCACTGACAGCGTGGAGCCTGCTTCAGATTCTGTCTCCCTCCCTCTCTCTCTGTCCTTCCCTCATTCATGTGCTCTCTCTCTCTCGAAAATAAACATTAAAAAAATTTTTTTAATAAATAAAACTATTAAGAAGAATCATTAAGATGAGCTCTTCCAAATTAAGCTAACAAGTAAGCTCTCCAAGTCATTCTGGTTATCCTTTTGCTTTTTAAATACATGAGTTGGAGTTCCTAATATCCTGCCCAACACAATTAATTCCCAGTACACCCCAAATGTTGCATTACATATTCTTAAATACATCCAGGTGCAATTCTTACCACTGACAACATGTTATTTATCTGAGAAAATGCACAAGTTATTACAATTTTGTAGTTTGGCATCTTAAATGAGAATAATATGCTGGGAGGTATCTTCAAGAGTAGAATGAAATTAGTTCTCCTCCTAAGCCTTCCCTGAACCCCTAGAGACTAGACTAAAATGCTCTTTCCAACCACACATGCATATCACTACAGTACATATGCAAACCACTCACAGCAGAATACTGAAATGACTGTAGATTTATCTGTAATATGAAGTCCTTGAGGACAGGAGCAGTGTCTTATTCAAATACTTAACATCAGTATTCAGCAAAGTGCCTGCTAATGTAGGTACTCCATAAAACTTTCCTCAACAGTTCAAGTGTACTATGATCATTTAAAAGTTCATAGTCGTGCTACATATCGATCAGACCAGAACATTATTATCAGATACATTCTTACGACACAGTAACTTCTATCAACCACCACAGGAACAAGTAATGACTGAAGAAATAGAAACTGAGACTTCCAATTTTCCAGAAGTAACATCTGAATAAAGGGCAAGAGGAAAGCTCAGGAACCTGTCAAAGGCACTAGTTCCAGTAACAAGCACAAAAAGGAAAACATCTGTAAAAGTGTGGCAAAAAAAACCCCAAAAAGGGACACTCACCACACATCAAGGATTCCTAGTGCTAGCATGGAAATGGATTTGGGATTCTGGTTCTAATGATAAGCTCAGTATCAAAATCACCAGGGTAAAAAAGCAGATCAGAGTCAGGGGATGGAAAGCTGGAAGCAGACAAAGGAGAATTCCCAGGCACCCCTATTGGACCCTAACTGTATTTCCTCACTCAACCCTCATCCCAACCACCGCCACCCTGAATGAAGAGGCCTTGCCCTCACTGACACTGGATGTTATTCAAACACAAGAGAAGCATGAATTGTTAATTGTAAATTCCTCTTGATTAGTGCTGAAAAACTTAAAGAATAAAAGGACAAGAGGATACCCAAACTTGAGCTTTCCAGAGCCAGCGAGATGTTACTTTGTGTAAATTATCTCAGCAGCTACACACCCCAATCAGAGACTGGGGGTCAAGGACAGCTCTAATAGGTTGCTTCTATTCCCAGCTATGTGACTACACCGCTTTTGATAAGCTGTTCCATCTCTGGTTAACTAACTGGGAAATTTAATCTAATCTTATTCTGGATGTATGTAAGTGGTCTCATCCTGCCTAATTATAGTCCACCAAAAATTCTGCTGAGCTGATGAAATGGAGAAAAGATAAATTTAACTGAGATACTTAGAAGTGCTTAAAATCTGTGCCACAGTGTCCTTATTTCTTTGGCTTATTTATTAAAGACAAGGTAGTGCTAACAACTGGAAAAAAGAGGAGGAGGAGGATGTATACATGGGTAGGGAGAACACACATACATAATGCCATGTTCTGGTCTATTCATCAACATGATGGTGCAGGAATAGACCTAACCAAGGGAGGACATTAGAACTAAAACAATCATCCACCACACACGCGGAGAAGCAGGGCTATCAAAATGTTGCATCAGTAGGGAAAGCATACATTGGAAAAAAATATCTGCCAGCCAAAATTCAAAGAGGATAACAAACTTCCATCTCAAGACAATTTGAGTTTGGAACTTAACTAACCACTCAGTTAGGAAGTCCACACCAAATTAACATAAGAATTGGGCCTAAATTTAGCAGGTCCTCTGAAGTGCCTTAAAGAGCAAATTCTCAGCCCAGACCAACAGGATTCCCAGGTAAAATTCCACTGAAGGAAGTGCTGACATTCCAAAATTCAAATACACAAAAACTTTTTTTTCCTTTACATCAACAACAAAAAAGAAGAATCCTAATATTTCAGATAATAGAACAAAATGATAGGATTTGTATAACTGGAATATATAGAATGATTAAAAACACTAAAGAGGGGTGCCTGGGTGGCTTAGTTGGCTAAGCATCCAACTTTGGCTCAAGTCATGATCTCACGGTTCGTGAGGTCGAGCCCCACATCAGGCTCTGTGATGACAGCTCGGAGCCTGGAACCTTTTTTTTTTTTTTTTTTAACGTTTATTTATTATTGAGAGACAGAGAGACACAGAGCATGAGCAGGGGAGGGGCCAAGAGATGGAGAGACACAGAATCTGAAGCAGGCTCCAGGCTCTGAGCTATCAGCACAGAGCCTGCCGCAGGGTTCAAACTCACAAACCAAGAGATCATGACCAGAGCCAAAGCCTGACACTTAACCAACTGAGCCACCCAGGCGCCCCCTGGAGCCTTCTTCATATTCTGTGTCCCTCTCTCTCTGCCCTTCCCCCACTCGTGCTCTGTCTCTCTCAAAACTAAATAAACTTAAAAAAAATTTTTTTTTAAAAACACTAAAGAGAAAGATTTGAAAAATAAATACATGTAACTTCTGGCACATAAACATTCAATGAAAGTAAAAGCACACCTGTCAGGTTATATAGACTAGACAACCACACACAGAAGAGTAAAGTTTAAAATTTCTTAGAAACTGTGAAGGACTTTTTTTTTTTTTTTAATGTTTATTTTTGAGAGAGACAGGCAGAGTACGAACAAGGAGGGGCAGAGAGAGAGGGAGACACCCAGGCTCCCTAAAACTGTTAAGGACTTAAACCCTTAGCTTCAAGAAGCATATCAATTTTGAGGGGTATGTTAAAAGTATGTAATAAAACCTACACCTCAACACTATAACACAACTGCATAACAGTATAGACAAAGACATCTTAAAAGCAACCATAGGGAAAGAGAGTACCTAAAAAAAAAACAAAAACAAAAACAAAAAACTGGACTCACAGATTTTTCATCAATAATCTTAGTAAGTTACAAAAAATATTACATGTTCTTAATGTAATCAAATTAGAAATTTTAATAAGAAAAAACCAATCATTCCAATTATCTTTTGAAATAATAATGCAAGGATTGAAGGAGAAATCAAAACAAATTAGAAAATACTTTAGAACTGAGGTGCCTGGGAGGGTCAGTCGGTTAAGCGTCCAACTTAAGCTCAGGTCATGATCTCATGGTTTGTGAGTTCGAGCCCCCATCGGGCTCTGTGCTGGCAGCTCAGAGCCTGAAGCCTGCTTCGGATTCTTTGTCTCCCTCGCTCTCTGCCCCTCCCCTGCTTGCGGCCACGTAACACACGCGCTCTCTCTCAAAAATACACATTAAAAAATTTAAATTTTTTTTTAATGTTTGTTTATTTTTGAGACAGAGGGAGACAGAGCACGATTGGGGGAGGGGCAGAGAGCGAGGGAGACACAGAATCTGAAACAGGCTCCAGACTCTGAGCTGTCAGCACAGAGCCCGATGTGGGGCTCGAACCCACGAACCGTGAGATCATGACCTGAGCCAAAGTCGCACACTTAACCAACTGAGCCACCCAGGTGCCCCTACACATTAAAAAATTAAAAAAAAAAAAGAAGAAAATAGTTTAGAACTAAATGATAGTGAAAACATCACACACCAAAATATATGAGCCACAGCTGGAGATGAACAGGTTTAAAAGAAAAAAAAAAAAGGAATGCTGACCCCTACCTCACATAATGCAGAGAACAATTCTAGATGGATTACAGTTGTAAAGGTGAAAGGTAAGACAATAAGGCTTCTAAAAGAAAACACAAATATATTTATGACTTTGGAGTAGGCACAGATTTCTTTAAAAAAGGGGCACTTAGGTGGCTCAGTCAGTTGAGTATCCCACTCTTGACTTTGGCTCACTCAGGTCATGATTGCAGGGTTGGGAGATCAAGCCCTGGGCTCCATGCTAAGCATGAAGCCTGCTTGGGATTCTCTCTCTCTCTCTCTCTCTCTCTCTCTCTGCACACTTCTCCCCTACTCTCTCTCTCTCTCTCTCAAATAAAAAAACGGGGAGGTGCATAAAAAGCATTAATCATAAAAAAATATATATCTCATAAATTACTCTATGTCAGGGATTGGCAAACTGTGGCCCACAGGCCAAATCCAGCCTGCTTTTGTTTATGTAAATAAAGTTTTACTGGAGAAAAGTCCATGCTCATTGTCTGTGGCTATGTTCACACAAGAGCAAAGATGAGAAGCTGCAGCAAAGACTACATATTTACTATCTGACCTTTTACAGATGAAACTATTTACCATTTGGCCTTTTACAGAAAAAGTTTACTGATATCTGCTCTATATTACAACTAAGAACCTCTGTTCACCCAAAAATATCCTGAGGAAAAAAAAATAAGCTACCAAGAGGGTATTTGCAATAAATATTTCTGACACGGGGCACATAAGAAAAACTCCTTTTAAAAAAAATGAGAAAGAAACAATTGTTGGTGAGGATGCACACTGTTGGTGGGAATGCAAACTGGTGCAGCCACTATGTTAAATAGTATAGAGCTTCCTTAAAAAGGTAAAAACGACGGGGTGCCTGGGTGGCGCAGTTGGTTAAGCATCTGACTTGATTTTGGCTCAGGTCATGATCTCAGGGTCATGAGATCCAACTCCATACTGAGCATGGAGCCTGCTTAAGATTCTCTCCCTTCCTCTCTACCCCTCTCCCCCTCACTCTCTGCAAAAAATTAAAAATTAAATAAAAGTAAATTTATTTTTTTAAAAAGTTAAAAGTAGAACTACCCTGGGGCACCTGGGTAGCTCAGTCAGTTAAGTGTCCTGACTCTTGATTTCCGCTCAAGTCATAATCTCAAGGTTTGTAAATTTGAGCCAGCATCTGGCTCTGCACTGACAGCGTGGAACCTACTTGGGATTCTTGCTCTTTCTCTCTGCCCCTCCCTGGCTTGCACTCATGTGCTCTCTCAAATAAATAAACTTAAAAAAAAAAAGAGAACTACCCTATGATCCAGTAATTCCACTATTGGGTATTTACCCAAAGAAGACAAAAACACTGAAAGGATGTATGCACCCCTATGTTTACTGCAGCATTACCTACAAAAGCCAAACTATGGAAGTAGCCCAAGTGTCCATCAAAAGATGAACGGATAAAGAATGTTGCCATTTGCAATGACATGGATAGAGATAGAGACTATTATGCTAAGTAAAATAAGTTAGAGAAAAACAAATACATGATTTCACTCATAAGTAGAATTTAAGAAACAAAACAAAGAAGAAAAAAAGGGAGGGAGAAAGAGAGACAAACCAAGAAACAGACTCTTAACTACAGAGAACTGATGGTTACTAGAGAGGTGGGGGGGGATGGGTGAAACAGGTGATGGGGATTAAGAGTACATTTATAATGATGAGCACTGAGTAATGTATAGAATCGTTGAATCAGTATATTGTACACCTGAAACTAATATAACACTGCATGTTAACTACACTGGAGTTAAAATTTGTTTAAAAATTGAGAAAGGGGCGCCTGGGTGGCTCAGTCAGTTAAGCATCTGACTGCAGCTCAGGTCATAATCTCACGGTTCGTGGGTACAAGCCCCGCATCGGGCTCTGTGCTGACAGCTAAGAACCCAGAGCCTGCTTCAGTTCCTGTGTCTCCCTCTCTCTCTGCCCCTCCCCTGCTCGCACTCTCTCACCGTGTCTCAAAAATGAATAAACACTAAAAAAAAATTTTTTTTTTAATTATGAAGATTAATCATACCCACTGTTGACAAGAATACAAAGGAACTGGAACTCTCATGCACTGCCAGGTGGTATGTAAAATGATACAACCACTTGAGAAAACAGTATGGCAGTTACTTCAGAAGTTGAACGCTATCAATTCTATGACCCAAACGTTCTACTCCTAGATTATTTACCTAGGAGAAATGAAAACATGTCCACAAAAAGATGTGAACATTAACAATGATGGCAGCTTTACTTACAATGCTGGAGACAACCCAAATGCCCATTAAAGGGTAAAGGGATAAATGAACTGTGATTTGGAGCATCTGGGTGGCTGAGTCAGTTAAGCATCTGACTCCTGATTTCAACTCTGGTCATGATTCTGCAGGCTGTGAGATTGAGTCCCACACTGGGCTCTGCGCTGACAGCATGGAGCCTACTTGGGAATCTCTCTCTCCCCCTCCCCCATTCACGCGATCTTCTCTCAAAAAAAAAAAGGGAAAAATAATACGTAGAACACAGATAACGCCCATCTCAAAATCCATTATGATGAGTAAAAGAACTGAGGCAAAAAAAGTGTATTATGTGATTCTACTTATATAAATTTCCTGAATCTGGGGTGCCTTAGTGGCTCAGTCAGTTAAACGTCAGACTCTTGATTTCAGATCATGTCACGGTCTCACGGTTTGAGCCGAGCATCAGGCTCTGCGCTGACAGCACGGAGCCTGCTTGGGATCCTCTGTCTTCCTATCTCTCTGCCCTCCCCCCACTCATGTATGTGCTCTCTCAAAAATAAACATTAAAAAAAAAAAAGATCTTTAAAAACATGTTTTTTGATGAAGCTGTATACGAATCTGTAGTGTCACTGGTTGCCAGAGGACTGGGTGGAAGATGGCTTCCAAGGAAACTTTTGGGGGTGATGGAAATGTTCATTACCTTGAACTCATCATTATTTTAAATATGTGCCATTTATAATACATCAATCAGACATATACCTCAGTAAAGCTAGAGAGATAAACATTATGGGAAAAGAGAGAAAAGGGAAAAAAAAAGTCAAAGGGGGAAAAAAACAGGTAAAAAATAAACAAAGCATCACCCAGACAAATCAGAAATACAATGCCACTAAACTAAGGTTTCTACTTGTGTATCCACACGGTATGGATGGGACTATAGCCCTGCCATTAACACTGGTCCTGTAGTTTTCTGGAGCTGTGGTCAACACCTGGCCCAGCATGTCCTCAGCCTGGCATACAGATCCTGGCTATAAAAGCCCATACTCTGCAGTCCACTGAGCTCTGACCAGTCATGCCAGACCAGTGGCTCACTGCCCTTGCAGGTGAATTACAAGGGTGAGAAGAGAATGGACTAGTTTCAGACTTATCCTTTTATCTACAGTACATTGTACTATCTACAGGCACACGGTTGAACAGCTCAATTGGACTATCTCCCTCATGTTTGGCTCAACTTGTTTTTTCATGTTTACAAATACTTCCTCCAAGGCTCAAAACACAGAGGAATACTTAGGATTCTATTCCTATAAAATTCAAAGACCACCAAGACTACACGATTCTCTTTAGAGATGCAAACAAACATGGTGATCCATATAAAGAAAAACAAAATTAAAGTAAATCATTGATTGCTCCACAAAGTAAATATCCCACATCATTTCACTTAAATAGTTACTTATATTCCACTTTCATCAGACAGAGGTCTAAGCTACAAACTTAAAGAACTAACTTCCAATACATATAAAACACTTAAGATTTCTTTCTAGTTCCATGTTCTCAATGGTAGTCTCTCCACTCCGAAGTTAATGGAATGGCAGGGTGTAGTCAGGTTATAGTTGCAAATGAAATCATTAATTTTTTTAAGAGTAATGGTTAAGTTGAAAATTTTGAACATCTCATGAACATATTCAAAATCTTCTGCTACTTGGGGCACCTGTGTGGCTCAGTTGGTTGAGCATCCGACTTTGGCTCAGGTCATGATCTTATGGCTCATGAGTTCAAGCCGCACATCAAGCTTGCTGCTGTCACCGCAGAGCCCACTTAGATCTTCTGTCCCCCCGCCCCCGCCCCTTCCTCACTTGTGCTCTCTCTCTCAAAAATAAGTAAATCTTTAAACGAAAAAAAAATCTTCCACTACTTTAGACTCTGATTTGACCCTATAGTAGTCCTCCAAGTCTTAGGGCTTTGTTGTTTTTAAACATAGACCCTTATAATCTATTTTTTAAAAAGCAGATTATAAAACTGGCTCTAACCTGTCTTTATCACTATATTATGTATGCACATGCACTGAGCCTTGAAGAGATTATAGAAAAACAAGAATTTTTACTTGTGGTGGAGGTAAGAACACTTTTTTCTTCTGTTTCAATTCATGCTGTTTGTCTATACAACATATTATTTTTTAAGTAGGCTCCATGCCCAATGTGGGGCTCAAATTCACAACCCCAAAATAAAGACTCACATGTTCTACTAACTGAGCCAGGAAGGTACCCCTGCCTATACAACAAATTTTTAGCTTTATAAATCCTTAAATTTTCTCTAAATCCTCTTACATCTCAGTTTAGCATTATATAGGACATACCCTACACTGAGCCAGCTATTTAATATCTGGTATGACTTAAGACGTTAGTATATAAAGTTCCACTTTGATTAAAAAAAAAAAAAAATCAGTCCAAATAGTGAACTCTTACACCAGTACTATTTATTAGAAAGACAAAAAGAGAAGAAAAAAAACTTTTAAGGTTAAGTAGCTGACATGTTCCACTAAAACGTTCTTGGCTTCATTGCCTCTCATCCACTTTTGCTTGACACCATTACACGTTACATCAATCCCTTTCATTTGGAAAAATGCTAAATGCTAAACACTATTTTAAGAGGAAGAGAAGTACATCTGGTCCCACTGGCACTAAGCCATGAATTATTTTTATTTATGGCTTATGCCTAAAAATACTCTTCCCTAATCTTTAATCTGGAAAAAAATAATGGTTTAGTTCCCAAGAGTTAAACATCCCATAAATAAAGCCTCCTGTAGATACTATTTTTTAAGACCATTCATATAATAATGTGAATCACATTATATAAAATATTTCATGTAATGTTATCTATAAATTTTATTCTAAATGATGTTATACTTGATAAAGTGCAATCTCTATGTATTATGTTACAGTGTTTTGTTTTTTTAAGATTATTTACTTATTTTGAGAGAGAGTGTGACGAGGGGAGGACAAGAGAGACTCCTAAGCAGGCTTTGCACTGTCAGCACAAGCCCAACTCAGGGCTCAAACTCATGAACCGAGAGTGAGATCAGGACCTAAACTGAAATCAAGAGGCGTTCAATCGACTGAGCCACCCAAGCACCCCATGTTACACTGTTTTAAATGATAACTTCAAATAGCCCCTGATAATTCTAATCTGGTTCATAATATACAAGAATAAGAACTAAAATCTCACGTAACTAGAGGTAAAGGAACATGAACCTTTCAAATGATTCAGGAAAAAAATACAGATACACATAAACTAAAAGAGAATGATAAAGCAATTGTAGTAACATGTTAACAATCAGAGGTTCTGAATCAAGGGAAAATGAAAGTTCTTTGTACTATTCTTGCAAAATTTTTACTTTGAAATAATTTTAAATTTACAAAAGTCACCAAAAAAAATTTCAATTAGTCACACAGTTCACAAAATGAAATACACTGATTATCCAGTTGAGTAATTCCCATTAGTAAAAAGTGAGCATATACCTCTAATACCTAAAAATCGATCCATAAATTATATACATGCACTTATACAATGCTAATACATCATGTATATATAACTTAAATCACACATTAAAATATATCAAAAGGATAAAGTTAAAAAGTGAATCAAAACAGAAGGAATGATCTTGCTCTACAACTGCAAATTCAACCAGTACCCAGTAACTCCCAAATCTCTTCTAATTCAACCCCGTAGTCTAAATTCCAGATCTTATTTCCTAGTACCTACAGAATTTCTAAACCCAAGGTGCCTATAGGAGAACCAACCCTAACACAATTAAAACTAAATTGAGTACCTTTCCCTAGAAACCTGCTTTTACTCTGACTTTCCCCTTAGTACTAAGGGTGTCTGAATGCTTGGTACAGTCACCTTAGTAAATTCTTTCTTTTTCCAGCCCCTATACTGCCCCCACCAAAGTATTACCAAGTTCTGCCCCCTTAAACTCTTTCAATTCCTTTCTGTCCTCTTTAAATCCACTGCTTGCTCTGCAGGTTGTCATTATAGTGGATTATGAGAGCAGATTCTTCATGCAAAACTTTCAAAGCCTCCAATCTCAACAGCTTCCAATCCATTCTTCACACTGAAGCCTGTGGGATTTTTCTAAAACCCAGAATCAACTAAGCCACCTTCCACTCTCTCTCTTATGTGGTTCCCCATCACTTTCGAGATAAAGATCACACATCTAGCATAGTAAACTCGGCCTATTAAGACTGATTCTAGGGGCACCTGGGTGGCTTGGTCGGTTAAGCGTCTGACTTCGGCTCAGGTCATGATCTCACAGTCCCTGAGTTCAAGCCCCTCGTCGGGCTCTGTGCTGACAGCTCAGAGCCTGGAGCCTGTTTCAGATTTTGTGTCTCCCCCTCTCTCTGCCCCTCCCCTGTTCATGCTCTGTCTCTCTCTGTCTCAAGAATAAATAAGCGTTAAAAAATTAAAAAAAAAAAAAAAAAAAAAAAAAAGACTGATTCTAGCCCATTTCTCTACCTATTGTCCTCAGTTTTAATCTTGAACTATCTGCAACTGTAAAGTACCACATTGTCTCAAGCCTTTATGCTTTTACATGTTGCTATCACTACCTGAAAATTCCATCCTCCAGCATTTCCCTGAAGAACTCATACTCAACTCTCAGGTCTCAAATTCAAATGTCCTTTCCCCTGGAAAACATTACCTGAGATCACCAGGAAAGTCAAAGGCTTTATTCATTCAGCTCACTAGAGCATGAGCCCCCCAAGGACAGACAATACACCACCTGCTCTTTAAATTCTCACAACTTGGTAAATAACCAAATGCTTCAGACTTGTTGAGTTCTAATCAACGGGGGAAAAGAAGCACTTTTTAATGTCACTGGGGTAACCAGATAATTGTAAGAAAAAAAATGGATCCATCGCTCACACTGAATACCAAGACAAATTCTAAACAGAGAGAATTAAGTGTAAAATTATGAGAATTAAGTGTAAAAAATGAAAAAAATTAAGTGTAAATTATGAGAATTAAGTGTAAAAAATGAAACCATACAAGTACTAGAAGAACACTTGACTAAGTTTCTTATCACTACAAGTGAAAGCTTCCTAACTTGATTCAAAAAACACAATTCTATGCTTGGCTGGCTCAGTCAATAGAGCATGTGACTCTTGATCTTAGGATTGTGAGTTCAAGCCCCATACTGAGGGTAGAGATTTCCTCATGTTGGAGGTAGAGATTACTTAAAAACAAAAAACAGGGGCGCCTGGGTGGCGCAGTCGGTTAAGCGTCCGACTTCAGCCAGGTCACGATCTCGCGGTCCGGGAGTTCGAGCCCCGCGTCAGGCTCTGGGCTGATGGCTCAGAGCCTGGAGCCTGTTTCCGATTCTGTGTCTTCCTCTCTCTCTGCCCCTCCCCCGTTCATGCTCTGTCTCTCTCTGTCCCAAAAATAAATAAACGTTGAAAAAAAAAAATTTAAAAAAAAAACAAAAACAAAACAAAAAACAATTCTTGGGGTGCCTGGGTGGCTCAGTCGGTCAGGTGCCAACTTCAGCTCGGGTCATGATCTCACGGTCCGTGGGTTCAAGCCCCATGTCAGGCTCTATGCTGACAGCTCAGAGCCTGGAGCCTTCTTTGGATTCTGTGTCTCCCTCTCTTTCTGCCTCTGCCTTATGCTCTCTCTCTCGCTCTCAAAAATAAACGTTAAAAAAAATTTTTTTTTAAATACCACAATTCTTTATCTGACTAAATGAATGTCTGGAGGGTACCTAGGTGGTTTAATCAGTTAAGCGTCCAACTTCGGCTCAGGTCATGATCTCGTAGTTCGTGAGTTCAAGCCCCGTGTCGGGCTCTGGGCTCACAGCTCAGAGCCTGGAGCCTGCTTTGAGTTCTGAGTTCTGTTTCTCCCTCTCTCTCCCCCTCCCTAGCTCATGCTCAGTCTCTCTCTCTCAAAAATAAACATTAAAAAATATAAATAAATAAATAAATAAAATGTCTGGATAACAAAAATATGATAAGCAAACTAAATACATTTACTGAAAGACCACTAAAAAAACATACACTATCTCCTATTCTCAATTATACCTGAGATATCAATGGGCTGTTAAAACAGAAAGTTTAATACGGCGCCTGGGTGGCTCAGTAGGTTAAGCATCAGACTTCAGCTCAGGTCATGATCTCATAGTTTATGAGTTCAAGCCCACATCGGGCTCTGTACTGAAGTGCAGAGCCCGCTTCAGATCCTGTCTCCCTCTCCCTGCCCCTCTCCTGCTTGAGTGCACGTTCTCTCTCTCTCAAAAATAAATCAAGTATCAAACTTGTCTATAAATTCAAATGTTAAGGAAAGAACAAAACCAGGGCTCTGGATGACTCAGTCAGTAGAGCATGTGATTCATGATCTCTGAAATCATGAGTTCAAGCCCCACACTTGGTTAAAGATTATTAAAAATAAACTATTAAAAATAAATAAATAAACATAAAAAAATGAAAGAACAAAACCTACATATTTCAAAAGGAAAAAAAGCATAACTGAGACCAAACTATCAAAGTATCAATTGCAAGGACAACAGAATTAAATTTTCACACAAGCTCAGAAGAGTCTTGGCTACAGAAGATAAAAATTCCACAAAAAAGTATCCTAGCCACAAGAATTGAATTAAAGAATGGAAAAGACTCAGTATAGTAGAGACTACAAGGAAAACTACAACGTACTAAAATGTTAAGTCTATAAATACTTGTTATGATGTTTAATGCAAATTTTTTTTTTTTAATTTTTTTTCAACTTTTATTTATTTATTTATTTTTGGGACAGAGAGAGACAGAGCATGAACGGGGGAGGGGCAGAGAGAGAGGGAGACACAGAGTCGGAAACAGGCTCCAGGCTGAGCCATCAGCCCAGAGCCCGACGCGGGGCTCGAACTCACAGACCGCGAGATCGTGACCTGGCTGAAGTCGGACGCTCAACCGACTGCGCCACCCAGGCGCCCCTAATGCAAATGTTAAATGACTCCTGAAAGAGAAGTTTCCCACACTTAAAAAACGGTAATATTCTATAGGTAAAATTCTGTTGAGGCTCTTTTTTTGTTGTTATTTCTGTTGGATAGTAGCAGTAAAGGAAAGAGCTGTAGACAGTACTTTGTACAGAAACCACTGATTCCCCAGTGTTACTGTAAGTTGATGTACTTACCGGAAGTTTGGTGAAGGCCGGGTTGGTGACATGCTTCCCAAAGGCATCTTCCTGGAATTGGAGAAGCTGTACCACTAGCCCAGCCAGCGTTTTGTTGGTAGGAGCATCTGCATGAACATACTGTAAGATAAAGACAGGAACTCAAAATCTAGGACAATCATGTGGAAGAGAATGTTCCCTTACTTCCTATTACATACTAAGCACTGACAAGGTGACAGATTTGCAGAGGTCTGAACCATGCTCTCTGCTGTAAAGGAGCTTACAAAAAACAAATACTGAGGGCGGTGAGGAGAAATAACTTTGTCTCTTTAGTTAACAGGTTTCAGAATGAGAGAAACCATGTCCTACCAATGAATCCAAGTCACCTCGTGTGCACCTAGACCTAAAGTAGATGGTGAGATCCAAAACCTCAAACTTGAGCCTGACAGTCACTGTAGTGAGATGAGACCTACTAGCAAATGTATTTTGTTATGTGAGATGAATATAAATAACTTCTGACGAGAGAGTAGACTGTACTGTTTTTAAAACAGACCCACAAATTTCTTTGACACTCTTCTCATTAAGAAGCAGGGTGTATACAGGGATGCCTGGGTGGGTCAGTCGGTTAAGTGTCTGACTTCATGCAGCTCAGGTCATCATCTTGTGGTCTGTGGGTTCGAGCCCTACATCAGGCTGTGTCTGATAGCTCAGAGCCTGGAGCCTGCTTCAGATTCTGTGTCTCCCTCCCTCTCTCTCTCAAAAATAAACAAACATTAAAAAAAAAATTAAGAAAAAAAAAGTAGTAGGGTGTATGCCCTCTTTTGCTGAATCAAGACCAACCTTAAGGATGAACTTGGAACCGTTAGAATGCAATAGGGGGAAAAAAGTGATATTGTGAACCTCTGAGGATAAGTCAAAAAAGGTTCTACAGCTTCCATGTAGTCCTTTGGGGCAAGTCACCTTCGGAGCTCTGAACTACCATGAAGTCCAACTACCTAAAGGTCATCATACTTTGAGGAAGCACAGGCTACATAGAGAAGCCACTTGGATATGCTATGGCCAGAAGCCCCAGCTGATATTCCAGAAAACTGATGGAACCACCACCAGACACATGAGTAAAAATGGTTCCAGATGATTCTGCCCCCAACTGTCAAGTCATCCCCAATCATCAAATCTATCCAGTCGAAGCCCTAGACATCATTGAGCAGAGACAACTGTCCCCACTGCACCCTGACACACAGAAACTTCTAAATTCCTGACACACAGAAACTCTAAGCATAATAAAATGGTTATTTTATGGCAAGAAGTTTTGAATATAATAAAATGGTTAGTTTTATGCATCAAAAAATATATGTATGTAAACTTAAAAATGGTTAGGATGGTAAATTCTGTTGTTTTTTACAACAAAAAACATTTTTTTAAACAAGCACATGTGAAAAGTTATCCGCATGGCTGTCAACAATGTTCAAAAGTCAAACTAGTGGAAGACAGCAAGATAGTTCCACAGCAAGGAAAGATAACGGGCAACATGACAGGAAAATCATAAATCAGCAAGCATAAATTAAATATAAAAGTTTAATTAGGTATTGAATGTTCAATATCACTATGAAAAGCCAATACATTCAGTAATTTTTGTTAAACCTCCAATTTTGAGCAGGAAAAAACATCTATACCTCCTTGAAATTGAAAAGATAACAAATTTTTCTTCCTGGAACAAACCTCTTTCCCAGTATCATCCAACATTTGAAGATTAATGAGATAAGTTTCTATTACAACAAATAATTTTTAAGTGATTTATATATGGCAAAATGGTATCAGCGGCAGTCTACTGTTACTAGATTGAATGGCTCTCAATTTGTACTACGGCCAAGCAAAGATAAAGCATGATATAAAAAGGCAATTCTTAAAGCTTAGTATCCTCCCACATTTTTATCTATTCAGGTGCATTAGCTTTCCACTCTAAATCAAACAACCAGCATGCAGTTCACTTTGCTAAGACTGGTATTTTGTTGACATGCTTTATATTACGTGACCAAAGGTTGGTAAAATCTAGCCCACTGCCTGTTTCTCTGTAGCCCACAAGCTAAGAACAGTTTTTACATTTTTAAATGGTTGGAAACAAATTTTTTCTTTAGGGTGGTAATCTTTTATTTTTGATTTTGATTTTTTTTTTTTTTTGTAATTTACACCCAAGTTAGTTAGCATATAGTGCAACAAAGATTTCAGTAGATTCCTTAATGCCCCTTACCCATTTAGCCCATCCCCCCTCCCACAACCCCTCCAGCAACCCTGTTTGTTCTCCATTAAGAGTCTCTTATGTTTTTATCCCCCTCCCTGGTTTTATATTATTTTTGCTTCCCTTCTCTTACGTTCATCTGTTTTGTATCTTAAAGTCCTCATGAGTGAAGTCATATATTTGTCTTTCTCTAATTTCGCTTAGCATAATACCCTCTAGTTCCATCCACGTAGTTGCAAATGCAAGATTTAATTCTTTTTGATTGCTGAGTAATACTCCATTGTGTGTGTGTGTGTGTGTGTGTGTGTGTGCGCGCGCGCGCGCGCACCACATCTTTATCCATTCATCCATCGATGGACATTTGGGCTCTTTCCATACTTTGGCTATTGGTGATAGTGCTGCTATAAACATTGAGGTTCATGTGCCCCTTCAAAACAGCACACCTGTATCCTTTGGATAAATACTTAGTAGTGCAATTGCTGGGTTGTAGAATAGTTCTATTTTTAATTTTTTTAAAAACCTGGCTGGAAAGAAATTTTAAAGAATAGTATTTCTGACACACTAATATTAGATGAAATTCAAATTTCACTGTCCATAAGTAAAGTTTTATCCAAACACAGCACACTCATTCATTACACAATGTCTATGGCTGCTTTCATGTAACAGCAGAGTCGAGCAGTTGCAACTGAGATGACATGACCTGCAAACCCTAAAATATTTACTCTCCTGCCCTTAATAGAAAAATTCTGCCTATTCCTGTTCTAGACAACTCCTCTGTCATCCTTATAAAAAGTTTTCTTTTCTAGGGGCGCCTGGGCAGCTCAGTCAGTTAAGTGTCTGACTTCGGCTCAGGTTGTGATCTCACGGTTTGTGAGTTGGAGCCCCAGTCAGGCTCTGTGCTAACAGCTCAGAGCCTAGAGCCTGGAGCCTGCTTCGGATTCTGTGTCGTCTTCTTTCTCTGCCCCTCTTCTGCTCACATTCTGTCTTTTTCTCTCTCCCAAAAATAAACATTTAAAAAATTTTTTTAAGTTTTCTATGAAGTGTATTCCATCAAAACACATTTCCATAAGACCACAAAGTAGAACACCAGTCAAAAAAATGTTAACAAGTTTCATACCATTAAGCACATAAGACGTCAATTCTGTTGATCTAAAATATTTTCAAATTTCAGACCTACTCAGAGTTTCCAATTCAATAGGTCAGGCCCAAGAATTTGCATTTCTAACAACTTCCAGGTGACACAACTAGACTGGGAACCTACTTTAAGAACAACTAAACTTTTGGGGCACGTGGGTGGCTCAGTAAGTTAAGCATCTGATTCTTGATTTCAGCTCAGCTCATGATCTCATAGTTCGTGGGTTTGAGCCCTAAGTCTGTGTTCAAAGTGCGAAGCCTGCTTGGGATTCTCTCTCTCTGCCCCTCCCAGACTCATGCTCTTTCTCTCTCTCTCTCTCTCTCAAAATCAATAAACATTTTTTAAAAATAGTTTTTAAGGGGCACCTGGGTGGCTCAGTCGGTTAAGCGTCTGACTACGGCTCAGGTCATGATTTCGTGGGTCCTGAATTCGAGCCCCACCTTGGACTCTATGCGACAGCTCAGAGCCTAGAGCCTGCTTTGTACTGTGTCTCCCTCTCCCTCTGGTCCTCCCCCACTTGAGTTCTGTCTCTCTCTCTCTCTCAAAAATAAAAATTAAAAAAAATTTTTTTTAAACATCGTGTCTAAAAAAGAACCACTAAACTTTTTATTTCATTTTTTTTTTATGGAGGCTTCACACCTAGCGAAGAGTCCAATGAGGGGCTTGAACTCAACCACCAGGAGATCAAGACCTGAGCTGAGATCAACAGTTGGATACATAACCGACTGAGCCACCCAGGTACCCTAAGGACCCCTAAACTTTTTTAAAAATCTGTTTCAGATATTACTATGTCTTAAAGAATACAGTTTATTATAACTCAAAGTTAAAACACATTTATACAATTTTTAAATGTTAAAAACTACTACAATTTCCGTTTCCTATATCGCCAATTCCTACAAAAACTATCAAGTTTACATTTTTAAGAACCATACACTTTCGGGGCGCCTGGGTGGCTCAGTCGGTTAAGCGGCCGACTTCGGCTCAGGTCATGATCTCGCGGTCCGTGAGTTTAAGCCCCGCGTCAGGCTCTGTGCTGACTGCTCAAGGCCTGGAGCCTGTTTCGGATTCTGTGTCTCCCTCTCTCTCTGACCCTCCCCCGTTCATGCTCTGTCTCTCTCTGTCTCAAAAATAAATAAACGTTTAAAAAAAAGAAAAAATTAAGAACCATACACTTTCAAGTGAAAATTCAGTATCAGGTTTTCTCCGATTTATTCAACATAGTAAATCTTATAACAAATAATACTCAACTGGTAAGTAATTTGTAACACTCACATTATCTTTTTTTTTTTTTTTTTAATCTATTTTGAGAGAGCAAGCAGGGTAGGGATAGAGACAGAAGGGAGAGAGAGAATCCCAAACAGCCTCCGTACTGTCGGTGCAGAGCCTGATGTGAGGCTCGAACTCACATACTGTGAGATCATGACCTGAGGTGAAATCAAGAGTCAGACGCTTAACCAACTGAGCCACCCAGGCACCCCTCAAATTATCTTAATAGACTCTTCAAATGTGTCCTACAGAACTGACAAAATATGGAATATATATCCACAAGGTAACTTTATTATCTTTAATAAGTATAGGTTTCTCAAAGGAGTCATACAATGTACTGCAGTTTTTTTGCACATCGTAAAGCATGAAAGACTGATAAGCCTAACTTTTTTTATCTTTCAGATACCTGCAGATCACTGAACAATGCCAAATCCTGAAACTGAAAAAGACACCACCTTACAGGAAGGTTGTCAGCAAAAACCGAATCAACCCTTCAGGCAAAAACTAAACTTAGTAACTGTTACATACATAGCTTCATATACATTCTAAATTACACTATTACGCATGTTTCATTTGATATACTGTCATTCAGAATACAAAAAACATGTAAAAGTTTCATATGGACAACCTTATAGTTTCAGAATAAAGATGGCCAAGTTCAAAGTCCATTCAGTATTATTTAGCTATTTTAAAATCCAATTTTTAAATTACAAAATATTTAACCTTGGTTAGAAACTTTTTTTTCCGGGGCAATGGTGGCTCAGTTGGTTAAGCATCCGACTCTTGATTTCAGCTCAGGTCATGATATCATAGTCATCAGATCAAGTTCCACATCGGGTTCCATGCTGAGTGTGGAGCCTATTTGAGATTCTCTCCCTTTCTCTGTGCCCATCTCCCTAACTCACACTTGCACTCTCTCCCTCCCTCAAAAAGAAAAAAAGAAATTAGAAACATAACATTTTTAATTCATAAATAAACTGCTACATCAATGCATTAGTGTAAACCATACCTCACACCCACTGAAAATGCAGCCAATGTAGGACTATAACGTTTTATTTGTTTTTTAAGTAGGCTCCACACCCAATGTGGGCCTTGAACTCACGACCTTGAGGTTAAGAGTCACATGCTCTGAGTCAGCCAGATACCACTAAAGTTTTTAAATCAACTTTTAAATGTCTAAAATCAACATTCTATTTAACCAATAAGAATGAAGCAAGATCACCATGGGATGTACACAAAAGTATCATTATCACCTCAAATTTACATAATTCCATCTTCAATTACTCTCTCATTTGAATCAAACAACAGTCTTATGGGAGTTAGTCTTACTCCCAATCTACAAATGGAAAATTAAAACAGGAATCAAGTCATCTGCTCAAGGTCACCACCAATTAGCAGCCAAGAGTACTGAACTCACAACTTCCAAAGTGTAATGCTCTTCACATCCCATACTGCTATAATAGAGCTCATTTCAAAAGCTTTCAAAAATATCACCTAAAACATAAAAGGTTCTTGGGGCACCTGGGTGGCCCAGTCAGGTAAGTGTCCTACTTCGGCTCACGTCATGATCTCACAATGTGTCAGTCCAAGCACACATCAGGCTCTGTACTGACGGCTCAAGAGCCTAAAGCCTGCTTCGGATTCTGTGTCTCCCTCTCTCTCTCTGCCCCTCCCCTGCTCGTGCTCTATCTTTCTCACTCTCAAAAATAAATAAACAAAAAAAATTTTTTAAATAAAAGGCTCTTGACAGCTTTTAAAACACTGAATCCTGACTAACAAAAATTAATGACTATAGACTATTTCAGTCATAATCATTTTATCTTTTGAATAGTATGGAGGTTTCTCAAAAGTTAAAAACAGAACTACCCTACAACCCAGCAATTGCACTACTAGTATTTATCCAAAGGATACAAAAATGCAGATTTGAAGGAAGGGGCACATGCACCCCAATGTTTATAGCAGTGCTATCAACAATACCCAAATTATGGAAAGAGCCCAAATGTCCATCAACTGATGAATGGATAAAGATGTGGTATATATACACAATGGAATCTTACTGGGCGATCAAGAAGAATGGAACCTTGCCATCTGCAACAACATGGATGGAACTAGAGGATATTATGCAAAGCAAAATAAATCAGTCAGAGAAAGACAAATATTATTTCACTCATATGTGTAATTTAAGAAACAAAACAGGGGCGCCTGGGTGGCTCAGTTGGTTAAGCATCTGACTTCAGCTCAGGTCATAATATCATGGTTCGTGAGTTTGAGCCCCGCATCAGGCTCTGTGCTGACAGCTCAGAGCCTGGAGTCTGCTTTGAATTCTGTGTTTCCCTCTCTCTCTGGCCCTCTCCTGCTCATGTTCTCTCTCTCTCAAAAATAAACAAACATGAAAAAAAGTAAAAAAAAAAACATATGAACACAGTGGAAGGGAAGGAAAAATAAAATAAAAACGAGGCAAACCATAAGAGACTCTTTAAATACAGAGAACAAACAAGGTGGATGAGGAGATGGGCTAAATGGGTGATGGACATTAAGGAGGGCACTTGTTGAGATGACCACTGGGTATTGTACATAAATGATGAATCACTGAATTCTATTCCTGAAACCAATACTACACCATATGTTAACTAACTTGAATTTAAATAATAATTTTTTTATCTTTTGATCAAAAAGAAGTTCAACAGCATGTTTTACTTAAGACAACCAAAGACTTTTAGTCTGAAGTGTTCTGATTAAGAATGGCAAGAAGATCTAAGTTTAGAAAATTGTATCAATGCATCTGTTTATGTTACCTATAACATTGAGTATCCGAAGTTCAACTTGTCTCTGAACAATCCTATTGCAGCCAAGGTCCCATAAAACAAACAAAAAACTGTCTTTAACTGTTAAATACTTTATGTAAAGAGTACTGAAATGCATTCCTTAGGCAATCTGGTCTGTTTTAGTGATCACCCTTAGATTTAAATCATCCTGAAATCATCCTGACATCTTAAATCTTATTTTAAGGAATAAGCCAAACCAGGAAGAAACTTACCTGGGATCTTAATGGTTTACAAATATACTTCACCTTCAAGGTATCTGACTTGAATCAATTTAAGATCAGTGAGGTGTTATCATTTGAAAACCACTCAGAAACTATACTCAGAAATACAGCTCTCATCTTCATCAAAGTTAGAATGAAAGACATGTACCCAATAATAGAAAGAAGGAAGCTCAGGCAGGAGATGAACAAGCTTCTACATTGCAGCTGGGACTTAAAATGCAACCTCAGGGCACCTAGGAGGCTCAGTTGGTTAAGCATCTGACTCTTGCTTTCAACTCTGATATGATCCCAGGGTCGTGAAATTAAACGCCATGTCGGGCTCTGTGCTGAGCATGGAGCCTACTTGAGATTCCGCGCCCCCCCCCCCCCCCCAGCCCCTCTCCCCCCCTCTCTAAATAATAAAAATAAAATAAAAATGCAGGGCACCTGGGTGGCTCAGTCAGTTGAGTGTGTGACTTCGGCTCAGGTCATGATCTCAGGGTTCATGAGTTCAAGCACCACGTTGGGCCCTGTGCTGACAGCTCAGAGCCTGGAGCCTGCTTCAGATTCTGTCTCCCTCTCTTTCTGCCCCTCGCCCACTTGCACGGTCTCTCTCTCTCTCAAAAATTTAAAAATAATAATAAATTAAAAAAAATAAAAATGCAATTTCAAGCCAATAGGTAACCGCCCTATGCTTCCCTCCAGGAGTCACCTCCTCTGGACTTCTTTGGCCTAGCTGAAGCTCATTCCAGTGAAAAAATATTCACTCTCCTTTGTGTGCTGCTGAGCCAAATTTATCAACAAAGCTTAAACAAATAGGTTCCTAGTTAATCTGTTCATTCATTCATTGAACAAACATGGACAGAGCACTTACTAAGGACACACAGAAAATAAAAATACAAGTTTTCTTTCAATTTGAAACCACGTGAGTTTTACAAGTAGGTGTCTATGCCTACCTTTACCACTACATTTTCCGCTACGTTCCACTAAGTTCTTTGATGAGAGGCATTAAGTGTGGCAAAAAAAAAAAAAAAAAAAAAAAAAGGGGATTTACAGCCAGGGAAGACCTTCATTGAATTCTAAATCTGCCATTCCTACTTGTAATCTTGAGAAGTCACTTAAATCTGGAGCTGTGGGTTCCGTTCATGTATAAAATTAAATAAATATCTATTACTTAAGACTGTTGTAAGAATTTCAGTGAGTTATGGTTTAAGTGCCCAGATATGATTAGATGCCAAGTTGTTAGCAGAATGCATGGATAAACTTATCAATATAAATGGGACTACCAATGTCATATTTATTTCATAATTGCTGATATTTATGAATCTGAAAATGCAGTATTAAGTGCTACAGAAAAGTTTAGTTAAAACCCAACAATGTGTACACCAAGTAGAGATATATAGGGTGTTCTGGCTAATACTTTCACCACTCCAAACACCACTCTCTGAGGCTGACAGGATTCTGGGTGTCAGGTCTAAGGAATATACAATTCTGAATTGGAGGGGACCCAGGGAATATACTCTGGCCTTATGAAACCCTGTGAATATTCACCCAATGGCCTCAATACTCTAAGACAAATCCTTGAGCCAGCCTCATAACCACTTCCTCGCCCACCAAACACAACCAAGCCTTCAGCTGCTCTCTTAGAACTGGGCCCAAACAGATGCACACAAAGTTTGGAGGTAGAAATGACTATTTCTCTTTTTCCTTTCTCTTCCTTGATATCCAAAGGAATATTCCTCATATTTCTGCTAAAACTACATTGATAAACTTGGGGCACCTGGGTGGCTCAGTCGGTTAAGCTGTCAACTTTGGCTCAGGTGATGATCTCGTGGTCCGTCAGTTCAAGCCCCGCATTGGGCTCTGTGCTGACAGCTCAGAGCCTGGAGCCTGCTTCGGATTCTGTGTCTCCCTCTCTCTCTGACCCTCTCCCACTAATGCACGCGTGCGCTCTCTCTCTCAAAAATAAACATAAAAAAAAAATTTTAAACTACATTGATAAACTAATATGTCAATTATACCTCAATAAAGATATCCAAATAGGGGAGGGGCAAGGCTACATTAAGATACACTGAATTTAAAACCCAAAGCATTGGCTGAAGGGCATGTGATAAAAAATAACACTTTCATAATATATATTCAATTCCCATAACCCATATATATATATATATAACCCAATATATATTCAATTCCCATAACTTCTAGAAGCTCTGCTGCCTACACAAGAAAAGTGACCAATTCATCACTGTGTTAGGGAGAGCAATATTCTTGTCTGCATACATGCAGATGACAAAAACTGGGAATCCCAAATGTGACTGCAAAATTTTAGGCAGAAAAAAGTCAAATTATCTAAAAATATATCATAAATATATATTTGGTCTCTCACTTCCTAAAACTTCTGTAAGAAACAGTCATTTCTGAAAGCACACAACGTAACGTCAAAGGAACACAACATCCTGCCCCTGCCTATCAACCTCCAAAAGCTGACAGACTCCACTGAGCTGCGGAACTCAAATGAATAGGCTCCTACACTACTTCACCTTTTCATTCATTGAATAAATATTTACTAAGCAACTATTAAGGGCGAGGCAATGAGTACCATGTTGAGGGGCGGCATTGCAGTGAAGAGGCCTGACAAGGTCCTTGCCCCAGTGGTATGGTTCTCAAAGGGGGAATTCGGGAACTTGAAAGGAGTGCTCAGAAATCTGGGGCAGAGTGGATATTCTCCACTGGGAGACATATCTGGGCTGTTTGCTTCATTACACCTTCTTTTTTTTTTTTTTTTTTCATTACACCTTCTAAGGGAGTCATTCCTATGTATCTGCAAGGGGAAGTTAAAAAACACTTGTGATAAATAAGAGATTAAGTCACAACTTTCAATACCACTGACTCAGCGGAACTTACCTCCCCAAAGCAGGAGAAACAGCTAAATGAAAAAAAAAAATTATCTCAGATAGTGGTGCCAAGAAAATAAAGGTGATAGGAAGTGGGGCAATCTAATATAAACGGGGTTCTCAGGGAAGGCCTCATTAAGCAACACATTAGGTACGAGTGAACGTTAATTCTTGTGCGCACACTATACGGAACTAAAAGTACAAGTAAAAACTATCATTTTTTAATATCAGTGCTCATCGAGTCTATCATCTATAATATCAGCCTGTTAACTTCCTAGTACAATCGTAAAGTCATTCTTTAACAAATGAACAACAGGTAGGAGACCATTAGCTACCTCCCTTGACTTTGAAGACGAGTCTATAAACAAAACTTGAAGCTGCTCTTAGAACACAGGCTCGGACAGTTTGTAAAAATTACTGTTCGCACACCCAATGCAGCTAACAAAAGAGATTCACGCCCTCCCTCTTGCAGAGCTCCAGTTGCCCCTTGCACACTAGAGTGAGCTGTGGCTCTCGCCCGCGTGCGGGAACTCCCAGAGGCCCGGCCCCGAGGGCCCGGTGGAGCCCCGGGCGCGCGGGCGCCGAGAGCGGACGGCGGGGGCGTGGTGGGCCCGGGCGCCTGCCTTTGTTGTCCCTCGTGGCGCGCGGGGGGGGGGGGGGGG
>NW_024412424.1:6050958-6246503 GCF_014898765.1 Herpailurus yagouaroundi
CGGCCCTCGCAGCGTTCCCCGTTCGCACCCGCGCGCGCGCGCGCGCAGCCGCCACCGCCACCTCCCGGCCCCGCCCAGTCAACCCCCTTCCGGCGCGGAGGGCCGGCCCCGCCCCTTCTGGGGACCCGGTCCCTAACCGAAGAGGGCACGCGCGCACGCATGCGCAGCATCGGGGCCAGGCAGGTCTCAGACGAACTCTTGCGCCCGCCTCTTCCGCCAGTCGAAGCAGGCTGCGCACCTCCTCCGCTACCCAGCCTGGGCCTCTGCGTGTCTTGCTGTATCCAAGTTCCTTCCTGCGTCCGGTCAACCAGTGCAGGGAGCTTCTGTCATCCCCTGCTACAGCCGGGGAGAAAAGACCTGGCGAGAAGTTCCGAGGGGGAAGCCCGTTTAGGGTGTCGAGTGCTGTCCGAGGAACCCACGGGAAGGGTGGGAATCTGCGTCTGCCTTCTCTTGCCCTCAGACCTTCTACATCAAGCCGCCGTAGCCTTTGTAAACATCCATCTGGGACCACCACCCGGAGCTGCTCCAGCGGCACACACTTTACTCCCCCCTCGTGGCCCCAGCTGCACCACCAGCTCTTTCCTGTCTCGGGGGCCCTAGCACTAGCTGTTGGCGCCACCTGGACAGCTCTTCCCCTTTGTCGCTTAGGCTTTTTCGAATTCATAGCTTAAAAGTACTTCAGAAAAACTGAACAGCTAATCATACTCGACATTCTCTGTGCACCACTCACCACGACCTGGTATTTTTCTTATTTTCTCACTTGACCACATGAGAACTTAATTTTGACTTATTCACAGGTGTACTTTCGGTGCTGAGAGCAGAGCCTGTTATCTAATGTTCCGTAAATATTTGCTGAGTAAGTGAATGAGTGACCTATAGGGGGGCAGAAAGATTTTAAATTATTAACAAAATGTGATTGGCCATTATGGAGTTATAATATTATAGAACAGCAGACGACTAATTAATTGGTTGTGAGAAAGTCTGGTGAGTTTTTGAGATCAACTTTTAAGAATGAATAGAATGTGATCAGGGAGAAAAGGACATTCGGACACAGGAAAACTGGATCAAAGGCTTTAAAGTGTGAAAGCAAGCTGGGAGAAACCCTCCTTGAGCCTATGGTGTGGAAGCAGGAATGTTACTTGGTTGTGGCAGTGAATTTTCACTTAATCCTATAAGCATTGGGAAACCAGCTTGAACAGAGAATGACATGATCAGGTTTATAGATTAGGAAGAAAACAATTGCATATGTGGGTGATACATTACAGGAAGAAGATGAAAAAAGATGACCTGAGGGGAGCCTGGGTGGCTCAGTCGGTTAAGGTTAAGCGTCTGACTTCAGCTCTGCTCATGATCCCACAGTTCGTAATTTAGAGCCTAGCATATGGCTCTGTGCTGGTGCTGACAGCTCAGAGCCTGGAGCCTGCTTTGAATTCAGTGTCTCCCTCTTCTCTCTGTTCATCCCCCACTCACACTCTCTCTCTCTTAAAAATAAATAAACATTAATTTTTTTTAATTAAAAAAAAAAAAAAAGATGACCTGATACAGTCTAGGATAGAAACAATGAGAATAAAATAGGAGTAAGATGCGGGGCACCTAGCATTGAAAGTGCAGAGCATGCTTGGGATTTTCTCTCTGCCCCTCCCACACACTCTCTCAAAATAAATAAACTTTTTCTAAAAATCAAAAGAAAAAAATATGGTAGGCCTTAATGGCTCACTAAGTTAAGCATCCAACTCTTGATCTTAACTCAGGTCTTGAACTCAGGGTGGTGAGTCCAAGGCCTGTGTTGAGCTCCCCAGCGTGGAGTCTACCTTAAAAAATAATAAGAATTGGGGCACCTGGGTGGCTCGGTCGGTTAAGGGTCCGACTTCAGCTCAGGTCACTATCTCGCCGTCCATGAGTTCGAGCCCCGCGTCGGGCTCTGGGCTGATGGCTCAGAGCCTGGAGCCTGCTTCCGATTCTGTGTCTCCCTCTCTCTGCCCCTCCACCGTTCATGCTCTGTCTCTCAAATAAATAAAAACGTTAAAAAAAAATAAGAATAGGGGCACCTGGGTGGCGCAGTCGGTTAAGCGTCCGACTTCAGCCAGGTCACGATCTCGCGGTCCGTGAGTTCGAGCCCCGCGTCAGGCTCTGGGCTGATGGCTCGGAGCCTGGAGCCTGTTTCCGATTCTGTGTCTCCCTCTCTCTCTGCCCCTCCCCCGTTCATGCTCTATCTCTCTCTGTCCCAAAAATAAATAAACGTTGAAAAAAAAATTAAAAAAAAAAAAAAGAATAAAGAATAAATTATGAGTAAGGTGTGAATCTTGCCCTCTGAGAGCTCAGACTTTAGAAATACTGATAATAGGGGCACCTGGGTGGCTCAGTCTGTCAAGCATACGACTTCAGCTCAGGTCATGATCTCACGGCTTGTGAGTTCAAGCCCCGCATTGGGCTCTGTGCTGACAGCTCAGAGCCTGGAGCCTCCTTCAGATTCTGTGTCTCTCTTAAGCTCTGCCCCTCCCCCGCTCATGCTCTGTCTCTCTCTCTCTGAATAACAAATAATTATTTTTAAAAAATTAGAAATAAACGTTAAAAAATTTGAAATACTGATAATAGCTAGTGTTTATGGGCATTTTTATGTGTTGTGCTCTGTGCTAAGTATACCTGTATTACTGCAGATAAGGAAATTGAGGCAGAGAGAGGTTAAGTAACTGGCTAATGGGTATTAGAGTATTATTCCTGAACCCAGGAATTAAACCTTCCCACCCCCACTTCCCAAGTATACTGTGTTTTCTATTAACAGCTTATTAGCAGAGCAGAGAAAATGCCCTGGAGGAGTTCAGAAAACTATTTCATTTTCCAAGAGCCATGGAGAAGGAAGTTAGTTCTTCCAGGCCAGTGGTATTCTAACTTTTTTGCTCATATAACTTCTAAAATAATTTGGAAAACAGTATACTTTCTTTTTTGATGAAAAACCTCTAAAATTTTTCATTAAAAATAATTGAGCACATTATAAAGATGGACATTTTTAAGTAAAATGGTTAGATCATGTTTTAAAAGTTTTTATTTTGAAATAATCTCAAACTTACAAAAAAGTTGCAAATACAGTACAAAGAGCTTATGTTGCTGACATGATACCCATCACTCTTAAAAATGCTAGTGTAGGGGCGCCTGGGTGGCGCAGTCGGTTAAGCGTCCGACTTCAACCAGGTCACGATCTCGCGGTCCGTGAGTTCAAGCCCCACGTCGGGCTCTGGGCTGATGGCTCAGAGCCTGGAGCCTGTTTCCGATTCTGTGTCTCCCTCTCTCTCTGCCCCTCCCCCGTTCATGCTCTGTCTCTCTCTGTCCCAAAAATAAATAAACTTTGAAAAAAAAATAAAAAAAAATGCTAGTGTATATTTCCTACGGACAAGTATATCATGGTACAAAATTACATAATCACAATACAACCCTCAACTCCAGGAAATTAACGTTTATACTATCCTCAGATTCCATTCAAGTTTTTCTTACTGCCCCTGTAAGCTCTCTTACACCACCAAAGTTTCCAGTACAGAATCATGCATTAGATCAGGTGTCAGGTCTCTTTCAATCTGGAACAGTTTCCTCAGTCTTTAACTTTCACAACATCGACAATTTTGAAGATTACAAGCCAGTTATTTTTTAGAATGTTCCTCAATTGAGTTTGGCTGATGTTCTTCATGCTGTGTTATTTTACTGCATATAAATGCACATGATTTCATTTCTTCCATAACTTTGATGAGTTGATTAAGAGAGTATCTGCCAGGCTTCCCTACTGTGAAGTCATCCATTGTGTCTTTGTAATTAATTAGTATTTTCTGGAGAGATATTCTGAAGATTAAATACCCTATTCTTCATCAAACTTCCCCCTTATTTTTATCAGATAAACTCAAACAGTTCCAAATTTGAGTAAGTACATATTTGTAACTCTAACAATAAGAAATGTGGCTGCCATATCCTTACTATATTTACTTACTTTATCAGTTCACCTACATGTAACCATTCTCTATACTGGGGTACCCTCCCGTATAGGTACCCTCTTCTTGGCCCCTACAATCACATTCTAAGCTGCTCTAATATGCTTATCTATCTTACTGACACCACCATAGGCTTTAGAACTGAATTATTTGAGAAGAGATGGTAAGGAAATAGGAAAAGTAATAAGACATCACTCTCTGGGGGCCTGGATGGCTCAGTCAGTTAAGCGTCCAACTCTTGATTTCAGCTCAGGTCATGATCTAGTGGTTCCTGAGTTCAAGCCCCATGTCAGGCTCCAGGCTGACAGTGTGGAGCCTGATTGGGATTCTCTCTCTCCCTCTCTCTGCTCCTCCCCCCCACACTCGCTCTCTCAAAATAAATACACTTAAAAAAAAAAAAAGACATCAGGATGCCTGGGTGGTCATTTGGTTAAGCATCCAACTTCAGCTCAGGTCACGATCTCATAGTTCATGGGTTGGAGCCCTGCAGCATGGAGCCTGCTTCAGATTCTCTGTCTTCTTTCTCTTCCCCACCCCTGCTCTCTATCACACTCGCTCTCTCTCAAAAACACATAAATAAACATTAAAAAAAAATTTAAGATATCATTCTTAAACCTAATGAAGTCTAAATATGTAATAATTTAGTGGTCATAATATAACAGAGACAGTCCTCTCTTTGCCCAGGAGTACAATACCTTAAACTACACAAAGCAACCTGAATAATCAACGGGGAAAATTGCAATTACTCCATGCCTTTAAACTTTTTTATCAAAACATTAAAAAACCCTATCAGTTATAAACATATAAGGAAATGTATATAGTAAAATGAAATTTATATAATACAATCTAAAACATTAGGAACATTGGGATGCCTGGATGCCTCGGTCAGAAGAGCATGCAGCTCTAGATTTCGGGGTCTTGAGTTCAAGCCCCATGTTGGGTGTAGAGATAATACATATTATAAATATAAATAAAGATTATGTATATATAAATAAACAAATTTTAACAATAATACTTTCAAAAACCAGACACATTAAGAATTAGTGTTTTAGGGGCACCTGGGTGGCTCAGTCAGTTGGGCGTCCAACTTTGGTTCAGGTCATGATCTTGCAGTTCATGAGTTTGAGCCCCATGTCAGGGTCTGTGCTGGCAGCTCAGAGCCTGGAGCTTGTTTTGGATTCTGTGCCTCCCTCTCTCTCTGCCCTCCCCTTGCTCACACTCTGTTTCTCCCTCTCAAAAATAAATAAATATTAAAAAAAAAGAAGAAAGTGTTTTATTTTTTAGTGAACAACTTCACCAAAAGCAGTTTGTTGAACTTCTCATTGTATAAGTTATGAGCAAGCATTTTTTTCTGTGTTTTGTCAAATTCTCATACCCCTTTCTAAGTTGGGATCAGCTTCCAACATTTTGTTCTTTGCACTTTTAATGTGAAGCTTTTGGCAAGTATCAACTCCTCTGAAATGTCTTCATCCTTTTATTCACAATCACTTTCTTCATTTACATGGATATATTTGGCATACAAATTTCCTCAAGAGTCTCTGGAAGAGCTTCAAGGTCAATATTTTCATGGTCAGCTGTTTCTTCTGTAATGCTATTTATATTTGATTTGAATTTCACTTCATATCAATAGAACAAAAACAAAACAAAACAAAAAAAACAACAAAAATTACCCAATCAACTCAATAGATGGAGGAAAAACATTTGACAAAATCAAATACCCTTTGTGATAAAAACACTCAACAAATTTGAAAATGAAGGGAACTTCCTCAACCAGATAAAGAGCATTAGTGAAAAACCCATAGCTAACATTAACATCATAGTTAATGGTGAAAGACTGACTGCTTTTCCCCTAACATCAGAAACAAAGATATCTGCTCTTACCACTTGAACATTGAAGGGTTTTTTTGGTTTTTTTTAATAATTTTATTTTTTATTTTTTAAAATTTACATCCAAATTAGTTAGCATATAGTGCAACAATGATTTCAGGAGTAGATTTCTTAATGCCCCTTACCCATTTAGCCCATCCCCCCTCCCACAACCCTTCCAGTAACCCTGTTTGTTCTCCATGTTTATGAGTCTCTTCTGTTTTGTCCCCCTCCCTGTTTTTATATTATTTTTGTTCCCCTTCCGTTATGTTCATCTGTTTTGTCTCTTAAAGTCCTCATATGAGTGAAGTCATGATTTTTGTCTTTTTCTGACTAATTTCACTCAGCATAATACCCTCCAGTTCCATCCACGTAGTTACAAATGGCAAGATTTCATTCTTTTTGATTGCCGAGTAATACTCCATTGTGTGTGTGTGTCTGTGTGTGTATGTGTATATATATATATATATATATATATACACACACCACATCTTCTGTATCCATTCATCGGACATTTGGCTCTTTCTATACTTTGGCTATTGTTGATAGTGCTGCTATAAATATGGGGGTGCATGTGTCCCTTCGACACAGCACACCTGTATCCCTGTGGATAAATGCCTAGTAGTGCAATTGCTGGGTTGTAGGGTAGTTCTATTTTTAGTTTTTTGAGGAACATCCATACTGTTTTCCAGAGTGGCTGCACCAGCTTGCATTCCCGGAGCATTGAAGTTTTAACCAGGAAAATAGGCACGCACACACACACACACACACACACACACTCAGATTAGAAAGTGAGAAATAAACTCACTTCTATTTGCAGATGGCATGACCTTTATATAGAAAATCCTAGGGGTGCCTGGCTGGCTCAGTTGGTTGAGCGTCTGACTTCGGCTCAGGTCATGATCTCACTGTCCCGGAGCTTGAGCCCCAAGTGGGGCTCTGTGCTGACAGCTCAGAGACTGGAGCCTGTTTAAGATTCTGTGTCTCCTCTCTGTCTCTGCCCCTCCCCCACTCATGCTCTGTCTCTTTCTCTCGAAAATAAATAAACATTAAAAAAGAAGAAAATCTTAAGCAATCTGCTAAAAAAAATTAAACTAAATTTTTTTTTGAGAGAGAGAATACACATATATGCAAGTTGGGGAGAGGCACAGAGAGAGAGAATCCCAAGCAGGCTTTGTGCTGTCAGTAGACGGCCTGACTCAGGCCTTGATCCTGAGAACTGTGGGATCATGACCTGAGCCAAAATCAAAAGTCAGACACTTAACCAACTGAACCCCCCAGGCGCAGGCCACCTTCACATCCAACTTCAGCTCAGGTCATGATTTTGTGAGTTCAAGCCCCATGGCAGGCTCTGTGCTGACAGCTTGGAGCCTGGAGCCTGCTTCAGATTCTGTGTCTCCCTCTCTCTCTCTGCTCCTCCCCCAATCACTTGTTTTCTCTCTCTCTCAAAAATAAATAAACATTTTTTTTTATTTTTTTTAAAAATTTAACGTTTATTTATTTTTTTTGGGACAGAGAGAGAGACAGAGCTTGAACGGGGGAGGGGCAGAGAGAGAGGGAAACACAGAATCCGAAACAGGCTCCAGGCTCTGAGCCATCAGCCCAGAGCCTGACGCGGGGCTCAAACGCACGGACCGCGAGATCGTGACCTGGCTCAAGTCGGCCGCTTAACCGACTGCGCCACCCAGGCGCCCCAAACATTTAAAAATTAAAGAAAACACTAATGAGTTCAGCAAGGTTGGAAGATATAAGATCAGTGTACAAAAATCAGTTGTATTTCTACACACTTGAAATAAATAATCTTTTTTTAAAAAATTTTTTTAACGTTTATTTATTTTTGAGACAGGGAGAGACAGAGCATGAACGGCGGAGCGTCAGAGAGAGGGAGACCCAGAATCTGAAACTGGCTCCAGGCTCTGAGCTGTCAGCACAGAGCCCAACGCGGGGCTCAAACTCACAGACCACGAGATCATGACCTGAGCCGAAGTCGGCTGCTTAACAGACTGAGCCACCCAGGCGCCCCGAAATAAATAATCTTAAAATGAAATTAAGAAAATTACATTCACAATGCTATCAAAAAGAGTAAAATATTAGGAATACATTTTAAAAGAAGTGTAACACTCATACTCTGAAAATTAACAATATATTGTTGAAAGAAATTAGATATAAATAAATAGAAAAACATGTTTATGGATCAGAAGACAACATTTTTTTTTAATGTTTATTTATTTTTGAGAGAAAGAGACAGAGCGTGAGGGGGAGAGGGACAGAGAAAGAGGGAGACACAGAATCGGAAGCAGGCTCCAGGCTCTTAGTTGTCAGCACAGAGCCTGACGCAGGGCTCATGCTCGGGAACTGTGAGATCATGACCTGAGTTGAATCTGACGTTCAATCGACTGAGCCACCCAGGCACCCCGAGAAGACTTAACATTTCTAAGACAGGCAAACTCCTCAAGCTAATGTACACATTCAACAAAATTGCTATCAGAATCCCAACTGACTTCTTTGTTACTATTGGTAAGCAGATTCTAAAATGTATATGGAATTGCAAAAGACCCAGAATAGCCAAAGCAATGCCCAAAGTAAGAACAAAGTGTAAGGACTCACACCTCTTGATTTCAAAAGTTACTATAAAGCAATGGTAATCAAGACAGCTGTGCTACCGACACAAGTATAGACATATAGGTTGGTGGGATAAAACTGAGAGTCCAGATATAAACCCACACATTTACGGTCAACTAATTTTTTGACAAGGCTGTCAAGATCATTCAATGAGGAAAGAATAAGCTTTTCAACAAATAGTGCTTGGGAAAAAGAGGGGGGGATAGCTATGTACAAAACAATGAAGTTGAATCCTCACCTCACAATATATACAAATGTTATCTCACAATGAGTCAAAGACCTCAATGTAAGAGCTAAAACTACAGAATTCTTAGAAGAAAGCATGAGGGCAAACCTTCATGACCTTGATTTGGCAAAGAATTCTTAGGAAAAAAAATGAACAACAAAAGAAAAATAAATTGGACTTTATCAAAATTAAGAACTTTTGAGGTAAGGGTGGCTGGCTGGCTCAGTTGGTAGGTAGAGCATACAACTCTTGATCTTGGGGTTGTGAATTTGAACCCCACTTTGGGCATGGAGCCTACTTAAAAAAAATAAAAACTTTCGGGGTGCCTGACTGGCTCAGTCAGTAAAGCACGCAACTCTTGATCGTGAGTTCAAGCCCCACACTGGGCATGGAGCCTATAGAAAAAGAAGGAAGGAAGGAAGGAAGGAAGGAAGGAAGGAAGGAAGGAAGGAAGGAAGGAAGGAAACTTTTGAGGTGAAGGGGACTAAGAGGTAGGAACTTGCACTTACGGGAGCCTGGGTGGCTCAGTCTAACATCCAACTTCGGCTCAGGTTGATTTCACGGTTTGTGTGTTTGAGCCCCACATGGGGCTCTGTGCTGACAGCTCAGAGCCTGGAGCCTGCTTTGGATTCTGTGTCTCCCTCTCTCTCTGCCCCTATGCCACTCATGCTGTCTCTCTCTCTCAAAAATAAACAAACATTAAAAAAAAGAAGAAGAGGGGCGCCTGGGTGGCTCAGTCGGTTAAGCGTCCGACTTCGGCTCAGGTCATGATCTCACGGTCCGTGAGTTCGAGCCCTGCGTCGGGCTCTGTGCTGACAGCTCAGAGCCTGGAGCCTGCTTCGGATTCTGTGTCTCCCTCTCTCTGACCCTCCCCTGTTCATGCTCTGTCTCTCCCTGTCTCAAAAATGAATAAAAACGTTAAAAAAATTAAAAAAAAAAAGAAGAAGAAACTCCACTCATAAAATAAATAAGTCACAGGGATAAAAAAAATACAGCATAGGGAATGCAGTCAATAATAGTGTAATGACCCTGTATGGTGACAGATGGCAACTATACTTATTGTGGAGAGTATAGTGTAATGTATAGAATTGTCAAATCACTATGTTGTATGCCTGAAACTAATAAAAAAAAATTGTGCTTCAAAGGACACTAATAAGAAAATGAAAAAAAAAAAAAAAAACACCCAAAACAGCAAAAAACAAGAAAATACTTGTAAATCATGTATCTGATAAGAGACTTGTATCTAGAATATAGAAAGAACTCTTACAACTCAAATATGAAAAGACCAATAACCCAGTTGACTAATTAATAACCAAACAGAATAAACTTGGTACATGTAACACTATGGATGAATCTCACACACATTATATTGGGTGAAATAAGTCTTATCCAAAAGCATATATATATATATATATATATATATATATATATATGGTATGATTCAATATAGATGAAGTTATAGAACAGGCTAAACTACAAAGTATGGTTGCCTCAGGAGAGTGGAGGGAAAGGGGCATAAAGGAATTTTCTGGGGTGATAGTAATAAGATGTAGTTTGCAACAGATTTGCGTTACACAGAAGTGTGCATACCAATTATGGAATGGTATGCAAGATCTGTGCATTTCACTGTAAATTTTCCCTCAAAAGAAAAAATAACTCTAGACAAATATTGAGCTCTTGTTAAAAATATGCATGCCAGAGTGCTTAGAGATGAAATATACTTTTCACCTACTTCTCCAAATTATACACTAAATTCACACAGTGATCTGTCAAAAATTATTTTTATTGATCTATAGGTGAAAAGTTGATTAGGTTTCTTCAGTTTTGAGGAAAAGAAAAGAATTGGAAACTGCATGATAGTCATTTTCCTCAGCTTCTGGGAAGGATACGGAGAAGGCTTTTCTATAATGTACCAAAGACTAGGATTTAACACAAACATTTTCTATAAAGGGTCAGATAGCAATTGTTTTAGATTTGCAGGACACAGTTCCCTGTCACAGCTAGCTATTCAGTCGTGCCATTGTATTGCAAAAGCGGCTGTAGACAATAAATAAATGAGCATGGCTGTGTTCTAATGACATTTTATTTTATTTTTTTTTAATTTTTTTTTCAACGTTTATTTATTTTTGGGACAGAGAGACAGAGCATGAACGGGCGAGGGGCAGAGAGAGAGGGAGACACAGAATCAGAAACAGGCTCCGAGCCATCAGCCCAGAGCCCAACGCGGGGCTCGAACTCACGGACCGCGAGATCGTGACCTGGCTGAAGCCGGACGCTTAACCGACTGCGCCACCCAGGCGCCCCTAATGACATTTTATTTACAAAACAGGAGGTGGGGCAGAGCTTTTGTTTCAGATATTGAAAAAGTTCAGGAAATGGATAGTGGGGGTTGTTGCACAACACTGTGAATATATACCTAATAAATACCACTGAATTATGCACTTAAAAATGGCTAAAATGGTAAATATCATAATATTTTACCACCACCAACCCCCCCCCCCCCCCCCACACACACACACAACAAAACACCGAAGGCAAGCCAGATTGGGTCTTGCAAGCCATAGTTTGTTGATCTCTGACAAAGACTGTTATATTTGCTCCTTTGACATAGAAACATCTTGTTTTAACTCAATTTTACTGAGATCTGCTTGACAAAATTACACTATTGTTAATTTCATTAAACTTTTAAAATTACAATATTTATGGTAAAATATTTTATGGGTTTTTTTTTAAGATTTTATTTTTGGGGCGCCTGGGTGGCGCAGTTGGTTAAACGTCCGACTTCAGCCAGGTCACGATCTCGTGGTCCGTGAGTTCGAGCCCCGCGTCGGGCTCTGGGCTGATGGCTCAGAGCCTGGAGCCTGTTTCCGATTCTGTGTCTCCCTCTCTCTCTGCCCCTCCCCCGTTCATGCTCTGTCTCTCTCTGTCCCAAAAATAAATAAACGTTGAAAAAAAAAAAAAAAGATTTTATTTTTGAGTAATCTCTACACCCAACATGGGGCTTGAACCCATAAGCCCAGGATCAAGAGTTGCATGCTCTTCAGATTGAGCCAGCCAGGCACCCCTAAAATACTTTTACCACAAGGTTTAGTTAATTAGATATATTTTATTTATTTTTATTTATTTTTATTTTTCTAAGTAGATTTCGTGTCCATCATGGAGACCAATGCAGGGATTCAAGTCATGACCCTGAGATCAAGACCCGAGCTTAACCAACTGAGCCACCAAGGTGCCTCTAGATATATTTTTATCTACACCTTTGTGTCACACATTTAAACTCATCCAATTTATAGAAAATTTGGGGGCACCTGACTGGCTCAGTCAGTAGAGCATGAGACTCTTGATCTCAGGGTTGTAAATCTGAGCCCCATTTTGGGTGTAGAGATTACTCAAAAATAAACTCTTTGAAAAAATAAATTAAAAAAATTAAATTATCCATTTTCATAAGTTATAAAAACAATATACTGATAGATCAGTAATCAAAAACTTCCCAACACAGAAAAGCCCTGGGCCTAATGGTGAATTCTAGCAAAATTTAGAGAAGAATTAATACCAACACTTCTCAAACTTTTTCAAAAAATTGGGCCAGAAGGAACACTTCCAAACTCATGAGTCCAACATTACCCTGATACCAGAGTCAGACAGAGACACTATAAGAAAATAAAATGACAGACTAATATCACTTATAAACTTTGATGTAAAACATAACAAAATACTAGCAAACCAATATACCATAACCAAGTGGGATTTATTCCTAGAACATAACAATGTTTCAACATACAGAAATCAATGAACATATATACTAAATTAACAGGATAATAGGGAAAACACACATGATCATCAACTGATGTAGAAAAAGGATTTGAAAAAATTGAACATTTTTCCATGATAAGAATACTCAATAAAGTAGGGATAGAAGAAAACTACCCCAGCATTATAAAAGCCATATAAGAGGGGTGCCTTGGTGGCGTAATCAGTTGAGTGTCTGACTCTTGATATTGGCTCAGGTAGTGATCTCATGGTCATGGAATCAAGCCCTCTGAGCTGAGCATGAAGCCTGCGTGGGATTCTCTCTCTCTGCCCCTCCCTTACTTTGCACGTGCTCTCTCTCTCTCAAAACAAATAAAATTAAAAAAGATTTTTTAGGGGCATCTGGGTGGCTCAGTCGGTTAAGTGCTGACTTCGGCTCAGGTCATGATCTTGTGGTTTATAAGTTCAAATCTTGTGTTGGGCTCTGTGCTAACAGCTCAGAGCCTCCTTCAGATTCTGTGTCTCCTTCTCTCTTTGACCCTCCCCCACTTGTGCTCTGTCTCTCTCTTTCTTTCTCAAAAATACATAAACATTAAAAATTTAAAAAAATATATTTTTTAAGCCATATAAGAAAAATCTACAGTGAACATCATACTCAATAGTGAAGGACTAAAAGCTTTTCCTCTAAGATCAAGAATAAGGCAGGGATGCCTGCTTTCACCACTTCTGTTCAACACAGTACTAGAGATTCTAGTCAGAGCAATTAGGCAAGAAAAAGAAATAAAAATCATCCAGATTGGAAAGGAAGAAGTAAATTGTCTCTGTTTGCAATGATATGATCTCATATGTAGAAAGCCCTAAAGATTCCCCCCAAAAACTGTTATAATAACAATGATTTTGGCAAAGTGGCAGGGTATAAAGTCAGTTGCATTTCTGTATACTAATAATGAACAATCTGAAAAGGAAATTACAATTCCACTTAACAATAGCATCAAAAAGAATACTTAGGAATTAACCAAGGAAGAGAAAGAATTTTCCGATGAAAACCATAAACATTGCTGAAAGAAATTAAAGGAAACATAAATACATGGAAACACATCCCTTGTTCATGGATTGGAAGAATTAATTTTTTTAATGTTTTATTTATTTATTTGGAGGGAGAGAGAGAGCATGAGCAGGGGAGGAGGAGAGAGAGAGAGATTCCCAAGCAGTCTCTGCACTGTTAGCACACAGTCTGATGCAGGCTCAATCCTACAAACTGTGACAGTCGCCCCTTAATATTGTTAAAATGTCAATACTACCCAAAGCAATCTATAGATCCAACGCAATCCCTATTAAAGTCCCAAAGATGATTTTTGCAGAAGTAGAAAAACCCATTCCAAATTCATGTAGAACCTCAAACTCCCAAATAGCCAAAACAGTGTTGAAAAACAGTAACAAAGCTGAAGAACTCACATTTTCCAACTTCAAAACAGTGTGGTACTGGCATAAAGACAACATATAGATCATGGAAAGAATAGAGCACCTAGAAATAAAGTCTTGCATATACGGTGAAGTGATTTTTGACAAGAGTGCCAAAACTATTCAATGAGGAGAGGATAGTCTTTTGAACAAACAATGCTGGTTAAACTAGCTAGCTTCATGCAAAAGAATGAACTTATCTCACACTATATACAAACTATCCAAAAATGATCAAAGACTTCAATGTAGGAGAGAAAACTATACAATTCTTAGAAGAAGACACAGGGAAAAAGCTTCATGACATTGGACTTGACAATGATTTGCTGGATATGACATCCAAAAGCAAAGGCAACAAGACAAAAGTTAGACAAATAGGACATATGCTGCAACATGAATGAACCTTGAGGATATTACAGTAAGTGAAATAAGCCTATCACACCCACCCACCCCACCCACCCCCACACATCATACACAAGCACTGTATAAGTCCATTTATATGAGGTACATAGACTAGTCAAAAATCATAGTTAGTAGATGATGATTGTCAGGGGCTCGAGATGGGGTAATGGGGAGTTATTGTTTAATGAGCTGGAGTCTCAAAGGATGAGAGAGAGAACAGAGGCAATAACTGAATAATGATGGAGAATTACCCAAAATGATTATAGATATTCATACAGTCAAGAAGCATAACAAATCCCAAGTGTGACTAGTAGAAGTTCTCATTTAGGGGCTCCTGAGTGGCTCAGTTGGTTAAGCAGTGGACTCGGCTCAGGTCATCATCTCATGGTTCTTGGGTTCGAGCCCTGTGTTGGACTCTGTATTGACAGCTCAGAGTCTGGAGACTGCTTTGGATTCTGTGTCTCCCTCTCTCTCTACAACTCCCCCACTCACACTCTGTCTCTGTCTCTCAAAATTGAATATACGTTAAAAAAATTTTTTTTTAAGAAATTCTCATTTAGACTCATTTTAGTAAAACTGCAGAAATTCTAAAAGATAGGTATCAGACCAAGATGATCCCTGATTTGCAAAAAAAATGAAGAGAAAAATAAGTGGTAGTGAGTAACTCTCAATATTAATATTGTAAAACAAGAAAGATGCCTTGTGGGATTTTAAGATTTTATGTTTTAAGTCATGTCTTAGGTCTGTGTAGAGGACAGCCTCTACACAGAGAGGAAGTCTGACATGGGGTGTCAGAGCCTCAGGGCTATTAAAAAAATCTTTTTAAATTTATTTTTGAGAGAGAGATAGAGTGCAAGTGGGGGAGGGGCAGAGAGAGAAGGAAACACAGAATCTGAAGCAGGCTCCAGGCTCTGAGCTGTCAGCACAGAGCCCGGACGCAGGGCTAGCACCCACAGACTGCAAAATCACAACCAGAGCCAAAGTTGGCGCTTAACAAATGGAGCCACCCAGGTGCCCCAACTTACTTTCTTTTTTTTAAATTAAGTTTTATTTATTTTGACATAGAGAACACATGTGCATGCCTGTGCACAGGTGGCGGGGGGAGGGGCAGGGAGGGAGGGAGCGAGAGAGAATCCCAAGCAGGCTCCACACTGTCAGCACAGAGCCTGATGCAGGGCTTGTACTTACAAAGCATGATGAGATCATGACCTGAGCGGAAGTCAAATGCTTAATCAACTGAGCCACCCAGGTGCCCTGCAACTTACTTTTAAAACAGAAAGAGAATATAAATTTTTTTTTAAACGTTTATTTATCATTAAGAGACAGAGACAGAGCATGAGCATGGGAAGGGCAGACAGAGGAGACACAGAATCTAAATCAGGCTCCAGGCTCTGAGCTGTCAGCACAGAGCCCGATGCGGGGCTCGAATCCACAAACCACGAGATCATGACCTGAGTCAAAGTTGGACGCCTAACCGACTGAACCACCCAGGTGCCCCAAAACAGAAAGAGAATATAAAGGAAATATGGTAACGTCAACAATAGGGGTCTTTGGTAAAAGGTACAAAGGAGTTTTTTGCAATATTTTTTAAACTTTTCTATTGGTGAAATTACTTCAAAATATAAAAAAATACACTTAGATATAGCTGACACTATAGTCCAAAACTTATGACAAATTTTTGATATCACAGTAGGGACAGTAACTTTATAAAGATCAAACCAGGTTTAATAATTTGTTCATGTGCTGACTGAAGTAATGGCTCCCAGGCCACTTCTAGTCTCCTTCTCTGAGCCTACATGGACTGGGAATCAAATAAAAACACAGAAGAGGGGCTCCTGGGTGTCTCAGTTTGTTGAGCATCCAACTTCGACTCAGGTCATGATCTCACAGTTTATGAGTTCGAACCCAGCATCGGTCACTCTGCTGTCAGAGTGCAGCCCACTTTGGTTCCTCTGTCCCTCATTCTCTCTGCCCCTCTCCTGCTTACTCTCTCTGTCTCTCTCAGAATAAATAAATGAACTTTGAAGAAATAAAACCACCAAAGACACAAATATTCAAACATAAAACATAAAGTACAATACCATCATAAGGATACTGATGACATCAGTTCTACATCCCCCTGAGTTTTACTTGGAATAAACTGTGGAAGACACATCTCAGTCAGACTCCCAGAACACAAAGAAACCAAAGTATTTAAAAAGCAGGGTAAAGACTACCCTGGAAAAGTTTCCTGTACCTGATGGAACTTTAGGATACAGTTTGGATGAAAATGAAATTCAGTAAATAACAATTTTTTGAAAACTCTGCTGGAGTTACAGAAATGCATATAAATTATAAGCGTAGGGCTTGACAGATTATGACAAAGTGGACATGTTTGTGTAATCACCACCCAGCTCATGAAGTGGAACCTTGGAATGAGCCCAGAAGCTTCTCTCCATGCCTTCCCCAATCACTACCGCTTCTTAATTTCAGAGATTACCATTCTCTTGACTTCCTGCACCAGATGTTAGTTTTACCACTTTGATAATACTTTAAATTGCTCAGGATTTTTAAAACTGAATCTTACTTTTAAAATTAGACTTTTGGGGCGCCTGGGTGGCTCAGTCGGTTGGGCGTCTGACTTCAGCTCAGGTCATGATCTCACTGTTTGTGGGTTCAAGCCCCACATGGGGCTCTGTGCTGACAGCTCAGAACCTGGAGCCTGCTTCAGATTCTGTGTCTCCTTCTCTCTCTGCCCCTCCCCCACTTGTGCTCTGTCTCTCAAAAATAAATGAATGTAAAAAAAATAAAAAATTAAAATAATAAATAAATAAAATAAATTTAGACTTCTTTCTTCTTTCTTTCTTTCTTTCTTTCTTTCTTTCTTTCTTTCTCTCTCTCTCTCTCTCTCTTTCTTTCTTTCTTTCTTTTCTTTTCTTTTCTTTCTCATACAAATTTCATACCCAAGGCAGAAATTCTGAGAGTTCACTACTGGTTTTAAAACTTTAACAAATGGGGGCGCCTGGGTGGCGCAGTCGGTTAAGCGTCCGACTTCAGCCAAGTCACGATCTCGCGGTCCGTGAGTTCGAGCCCCGCATCAGGCTCTGGGCTGATGGCTCAGAGCCTGGAGCCTGTTTCTGATTCTGTGTCTCCCTCTCTCTCTGCCCCTCCCCCGTTCATGCTCTGTCTCTCTCTGTCCCCCCCAAAAAAATAAATAAACGTTAAAAAAAAAAATTAAAAAAAAAACTTTAACAAATGGAACAGTTCATTTCTGGAAAAGGCATATACCAAAAAGTGAATTTTACAGCTCAACCTCAAAAGTTCTATCAGTTGCCTGGGGTGCGTGGCTGGCTCCATCAGTAGAGCATGTGACACATGATCTCGGAGTCATGAGTTCAATCCCCATATGGGGTGTAGAAACTACTTAAAAAAAAATAAACCTTAAAAAAAATAAAGGTTATATTTGTTAGTAGTTAAACCTGAAAGAAAAGATTCTATTAGCCAATTCATACTGATTCCATAAAGGTATTAGACATCGATGATGGGCTGTAATAATGTCTTTGTATAACACAATGAAATTACGTTCCCACATGACGGCATCAAATAAATGAAGCTAAAAGGAGCCATTGTGTACTTATACACAAGTTAAACATAATTACTGGTTTTAGACTCAGCACAAGTAACCAAATATTAATTTCAGTCAGTGACTCTTGACTAGTTGCCACTGCCACTAGAATTAATGTAGTAAAGGTAAAAGTAAAGATGAAAGTAGCAAAACTGGACAAGTAGTCAGAGAAGAAGGGTGCTCCCTTTATGAATCCCTGTTCATGTTCTGCATCTTCTAGCAGGACTTAAAACAAAGTCCAATGAGCTTTTGATAAAACAAAAAGACGGAAGTGAGAAAAAGAATCCTATCTGGTAATACACCTCCCAGAGAGTGAACAAGTCGTGTGATTTTCCCAAGGTAACCATTAGTCAGAAAGATAACAGCCTTTCAGCAACAATAAAGGCCATTAACTTGTATAAATCTAATTGTCCTTAGATTCTATGAAGGTTCTCTAGCTGCCTATGTCCTGTGTGAATCCTTGTAGCTAAAGAAGCTATATTCACAAAACATCTAACTAATCCCCATCAATTAAAAAGTGCAATCCATAAAAAAAGCTGGCTTGGGTGTCTGCTAGATCTACTAGGCAGTTAAATACATTCTTGGCAACTATTTTGAGTAGCTGAAATTCTAAGTGCTATGAAACTGTTTTTTTCAAATTTGGAAATGATCCTTAGATGAAAGATTATATGTCAGCTCTAAAAGAAACGCATTTCTGATTCCTGAGAATCTGACAGAGGTACGACAAATCTTATAGTGAAAAAATTCAGTAATGAATGCTGCTGACCTCTAGTGCTTAATAGAAGAATTACATTTCCCACTCAAAACACCCAAACAGTACTGGTACCAAAAAACCACTGGTGTTCTCTGGTGTGAGGACAATAATCAGGCAAGTTTAAACCTTTTACACTGATCGCAAACTTTGGTATGATTTGATGTATTACTATCATCTTTTGGTTTGTATTGCTATCATCTTTTTTTTTTTTTTTTCTTAACGTTTATTTGTTATTGAGAGACAGAACATGAGCAGAGGAGGGGCAGAGACATAGGGAGACGCAGAATCCGAAGCAGCTCCAGGCTCTGAGCTGTCAGCACAGAGCCTGATGCGGGGCTCGAACTCACAAACCGCGAGATCATGACCTGAGCTGAAGTTGGTTGCTTAACCGACTGAGCCACTCAGGCGCCCATGCTATATCATCTTATATATTCTTTTGTGCACTGTTTACCTCATTCTTCTTCTATTTTTTTCATTCTCCTGCCTTCTGTTCAATTAATATTTTTTCTTTATCTTCCTTGACTGGATCAGAAGCTATAAATTATATTTCTAGGGGCACCTGGCTGGCTCAGTCAGTAGAGCATGAGGTTCTTGATCTTGGGGTTATGAGTCTGAGTCCCACATTGGGTGTAGAGGCTACTTAAAAATAAAATCTTAGGGGTGCCTGGGTGGCTCAGTCGGTTAAGCGTCTGACTTCGGCTCAGGTCATGATCTCACGGTTCGGGAGTTCAAGCCCCGCGTTGGTCTCTGTGCTGACAGCTCGGAGCCTGGAGCCTGTTTCAGATTCTGTGCCTCCCTCTCTTTGACCCTCCCCCGTTCGTGCTCTGTCTCTCTCTGTCTCAAAGATAAATACACGTTAAAAAAAAATTAAAAATAAAATCTTAAAAGAAAAAAACCCTTTTTTTAAAAGCTTGTTTGCGGGGCGCCTGGGTGGCGCAGTCGGTTGAGCGTCCGACTTCAGCCAGGTCACGATCTCGCAGTCCGTGAGTTCGAGCCCCGCGTCTGGAGCCTGGAGCCTGTTTCCGATTCTGTGTCTCCCTCTCTCTCTGCCCCTCCCCCATTCATGCTCTGTCTCTCTCTGTCCCAAAAAAATAAATAAATGTTAAAAAAATTTTTTTTAAAGCTTGTTTGAGAGAGACAGAGAGTGAAGGGCAGAGAGAGAAAGGGAGAGAGAGAATTCCAAGCAGACTCCGCGCTGTCAGTGTGGAGCCTGATGTGGACTCGAACCCACAAACCATGCGATCATGACCTGAGCTGAAACCAAGAGTTGGACACTTAACTGAGTCACCCAGGAACCCCTATTTTTATTTTTTTTAATGTTTATTTATTTTTGAGAGAGAGAGAGAAAAAAAAAAAAAAGTACAAGCAGGGCAGGGGCAGAGAAAGAGGGAGACACAGGATCCGAAGCAGGCTCCAGGCTCTGAACTGTCAGCACAGAGCCCGACCCGGCTTGAACTCACAAACTGTGAGATCATGACCTTAGCCAAAGTCATGATCTTACCTGAGCAGGATGCTTAACCGGTTGAGCTACCCAGGCGTCCCTACCAATTTATTTTTCTAATATTAGTTCTCGTCATTGTTTATTGTATCCCATTGGGTTATCTTTTCTTCTGTAAAGTACATTCTCTAGTTTCTTCTTTTCAGTAAGGGTCACTGGCTGAGATCATCTCTTACTCATTATGAAACTGAAAATCTATCACTTCCTCATCCTACAAAGAGTTTAGCTGGATATAGAATTCTAAGTGGACAGTTATTTCTTAGCAAATTGTAGATTACTCCACTGTCTTCTTTTATTATTGTGAAGAATGTTGTTAAATTGCTTTCCACTGTGGTTTTGTGCCTTTTCTCTTTAGTAGCTTGTAAGATTTCTTTATCTTTAATATCTGTAGTTTCATTGCACTGGGTCTAGGTGATTATTTTTATTTATCTTGCATGCCATTCAGTGTGCACATTTGTTCTAAGGGTATGCATCTTCAATTCTGGAACATTTTCAAACGTCATGTTAAATGCAGGATTACTTCTCTGCAGTCCCTCTAGTGTAATCTTTTGCAACTTATACACTTATATTAAAGCCCTTAAATCTAGTCTTTTTTTATAAGTTTACTTATTTTGAGAGAGAGAGCATGAGTGAGCAGGGGAGAGTCAGAGAGAGAGGGAAAGAGAGGATCACAAGCAGGCTCTGTGCTGTCAGCGCAGAGCCTGACTTGGGACTTGAACTCACGAACCATGAGATCATGAACTGAGCTGAAATCAAGAATTGGACACTTAACTGACTGGGCCACCCAGGCACTCCTAGTCTTCATGTTTTTTAATTGTTCTGTTTTGTTTTTCTCTTAGTAATAAACTATGCACTCAGAATACAACATAACTTTCCAACTCACTAAACCTCTTTCCACTAAGACCTATCTGGAGTTCATGACATCTGTGTTTATTCAACAATTGCATTTTTAATTTCTAGGATTTCCATTTGGTTCTTTAAATATTTACCTGTCAACTTTTCATTCCTGGTAATTTTTATTTCATAATTTCTTATTCTTTTAAAACAGATATCCTTCCTTTATATCTTTGGATACTCTAAAATATGTATTTTCAAGTTATTAGGTTACTCCATCATCATTTTATTTTTAATTTTTTTAAATGTTTACTTAGTTTTGAGAGATAGAGTGAGTGTGGGTGAGGGGCAGAGACAGAGGGAGACACAGAATCCGAAGCAGGCTCCAGGCTCCCACCTGTCAGCACAGAGCCCAACATGGGGCCCAAACCCACCAGCCGTGAGATCATGACCCGAGCTGAAGTCAGATGCTCAAATGACTGAGCCACCCAGGCGCCCCTGATTTTATTTTTAAAACAGGATTTTTAAAATGTTTTTTTTATTTTTGAGAGAGAGACAGAGACAGAGACAGAATGCGAGTGGGGAAGGAGCAGAGACAGAGAGATACAGGATCCAAAGCAGTCTCCAGGCTCTGAGCTGTCAGCACAGAGCCTGACACGGGGCTCAAACTCACGAACCACAAGATCATGACCTGAGCCGAAGTTGGACGCTTAACCAAGTGAGCCACCCAGGTGCCCCCTAAATGTTTTATTTTTGAGAGAGAGAGAAAGAGAGAGAGAGAGAGAATGAGAAAACGAGTGAGCCAGGGAGTGACAGAGAGAGAGGGAGACACAGAATCTGAAGCAGCCTCCGGTCTTTGAGATGTTGGCACAGAGCCCAATGCAGGGCTCAAACTCACGAACCAAACCTTGAGATCATGACCTGAGCTGAAGTTGGTTGCTTAACCTACTAAGTCACCGAGGCGCCCCCTCCATTATTTTCATTTTAATTGCAGTGAATTCATCTCTTAATGTTGATTTTGTTGGTTTTTTCTTTTGGATAGGTTTTCTTGTATGTTTGGAAGCTTGATTTATAAACAACTCATGAATGGGAATTTTTCCCTTACACATGTATCTCCTTCCCTGATGGTTTTGTGATAATCTCTACTCAATCCTCCAGGAACCCCAACCAGAAACAAGCCTTACATTAGTAACTTGAGACTCCGTTTCCACTGTAAAATTTGGGAGACAGGAGATCTACACATCCAGTGAGAGGGTAGGTGGATTTAGGTTTGGACTCAAGGTTGTGTCTACTTCCTAGGTATACGATTTCATGTAAGCTACATTTTAGGCATAGATGGATTTTTTTCTAGTCTCTGTTAAATTCAGGGAACCCCACCTAAATTCCTAAATGCATGCAGTAATCCTGGGCCCAGTTATCCACATCACATGGGGCACTTGTCCCCACCCACTCAATCACATTACCTTATAGGTTATAAACTTCAAATTGCCTCTATTTCTAGATCCATATAGTCCAAGATTACAACTGTTTCTGGCCAACATAAAATTTTGTCTTGCTTTTTAATATGGATATGTAATTTATTTATTTAAAAGTTTATTTGATGGGAATGCAAGCTGTTGCAGCCACTCTGGAAAACAGTATGGAGGTTCCTCAAAAAACTAAAAATAGAACTACCCTACGACCCAGCAATTGCACTACTAGGCATTCATCCAAGGGATACAGATGTGCTGTTTCGAAGGGACACATGCACCCCCATGTTTATAGCAGCACTAGCAACAATAGCCAAAGTATGGAAAGAGCCCAAATGCCCATCGATGGATGAACCGATAAAGATGTGGTATGTATATACAATGTATATACTCGGCAATCAAAAAGAATGAAATCTTGCCATTTGCAACTACGTGGATGGAACTGGAGGGTATTATGCTGAATGAAATTAGTCAGAAAAAGACAAAAATCATATGACTTCACTCATATGAGGACTTTAAGAGACAAAACAGATGAACATAAGGGAAGGGAAACAAAAATAATATAAAAACAGGGAGGGGGACAAAACAGAAGAGACTCATGAATATGGAGAACAAACTGAGGGTTACTGGAGGGGTTGTGGGAGGGGGGATGGGCTAAATGGGTAAGGGGCACTAAGGAATCTACTCCTGAAATCATTGTTGCACTATATGCTAACTAATTTGGATGTAAATTAAAAAATAAATAAAACAACTTAAAAAAAAAGTTTATCTGAGATAGTGAGCGAGCCAGAGAGAGCATGCATATGCAAGTGTAGGGAGGGCAGAGAGGAAGAGTGAGAATCCCAAGCAGGCTCAGTGCTGTCAGCTTGGAGCCCCACGCAGGGCTCAAACCTACAAACTGTGAGATCATGATCTGAGTGGAAATCAAGAGTCCGATGTTTAACCAACTGAACCACCCAGGCAACCCCGGATATGTAATATTAATCTTTTATTAATTTTACCATGTGTTTGAGACAAAGGGAGTGGCATCAAAGTGTGTACAAGGCTACCTTGACCAGAAGCCCAGTTTCATTCACATTTTTTAAAAAGACTGTATGTTGGCACTTTCGCAGTACCCCATGGTTAACAGTGATAGCTAAAGGGCAGCCTGGGAGCTATACATTCTCCTTCCAGTTTTACCAAAAAATATTTTCTAGATTGAAATGAATAACTGATTTGTGCAATTTGGCCAATGACACTAGCTAGAGTTTTCTTCTGAAATAACTGATTTAGGGGCATCTGGCTGGCTCAGTCAGTGAAGCGTGCAACTCTTGATCTCAGGGTTGTGGGTTCGAGCCCCAAGTTGGGTGAAGAGATTGCTTAAAAATAAAGTATTTAGGGGCACCTGGGTGGCCCAGTTGGTTAAGCGTCTGACTCTTGGTTTCGGCTCAGGTCATGATCTCATGGTTTGTAAGTTCAATCCCCACGTCGGGCTCTGTGGTGGCAGCATGGAGCCTGCTTGGAATTCTTTCACTCCCTCTCTCTGCCATTCCCCTGTGCGTGCATGCACGTGCACTCTCTCTCTCTCAAAATAAATAAACATTAAAAACATAATTGATTTATAATAGTGTGCATAATGAAAAATGTGATACTCCATTACCCAAATCCCCGTATTTCTGCAGTTTGGGGACAAAAATGAACTCAAGGCTTTGAAAGAAGTACATATATAAATGAAATATATTCATGTTTCAATGTTGCAATGATACAAAGCTTAAAATACTGGTGCAAAGGACAGGGATAAGTTTGAATAAAAGAAATCTTATAGAGATGCACTTTGGTATAATTACAAATGAAATGCTATAATCTGATTTTTAAAATCCAGTGTGGTGGACATTGGGTCACTGTCAGGAACTATGCAGGTACAGGTCTGGAATTTTACCCCATTTACAAGCTAAACTGGTAGTTACCCTGTTACTACCTGGTAGGTGTTGACAGAAGACACAAGACTCCTGGATCAGACACAAAGGACTTCAATCACAGCAAAAGCAGTAGCTGAGCCTCATGAGTAGCCGAGCTTCATAACAGTTCCCTATGCCCCCCAAGTTTCCTGGGTGTAATATGAAAATGTTGACCATAGTTGTCTGCTCACATAGTGTTTCATTATCAGAGAGATACACTGAATTTGGGAGATTGTTTTTATAGCAAGTGGAAGTTAAATCTGCTCTTTGTCCTGGGGGAGACAATACTTCATCTCTCCAGGTTTCTGCTGAAAACACAGCCCTGAAAAACAGTCTAGGTAAAGAGCAGGTAGGGCCATGCATTCTTGGTATACCCAACATGAACTTGCAGGGATGTTTAAGGTCCATGACATAACATATACTATCTCATCACTTTTGTGCATTTTGAAATTACTATAAACTTATCTAATTATAATAGAAAGTAAATATAGGTGTGCCTGGATGGATCAGTCGATTAAGCGTCTGACTTCAGCTCAGGCCATGACCTCGTGGTTCATGAGTTCAAGCCCCACATCAGGCTTTGCACTAATAGTGTGGAATCTGCTTGGGTTTCTCTCTCTCTCCCTCTCTCTGTCCCTCCCCTGTTTGTGTGTACTCTCTCTCTCAAAATAAATAAACTTCTAAATGTTTTAAAAAGAAACATACGGGGCGCCTGGGTGGCTCAGTCGGTTAAGCGGCTGACTTTGGCTCAGGTCATGATCTCGCGATCCGTGAGTTCGAGCCCCGTGTCGGGCTCTGTGCTGACAGCTCAGAGCCTGGAGCCTGCTTCCGATTCTGTGTCTCCCTCTCTCTCTGCCCCTCCCCTGTTCATGCTCTGTCTCTCTCTGTCTCAAAAATAAATAAACGTTAAAAAAATAAAAAATAAAAAGAAACATACATCTGAGTCTAATATATTTGAAAATGCATGAATGGCTACCATTATAAAATATAACACTATAAATTTCTTTCTCAGGAACCCTACACATTCCAGATACTTTGTTTTTTTATTATCATAAAAGGAATACATACTTTTGGTCACCCAAAATCCAACAATGTAGAAGAGTATAAAGTGGAAACTAAGAGACTCTAATTTAGCTGCACAGGTAATAATTCTAATATAGGAGCACCAGGCTGGCTTGATCAGTAGAGTATGAAGCCCCTTGATCCGTGGGTTGTGAGTTCAGGCCCCACATTGGCCGTAGAGCTTACTTTAAAAAAACAAAACAAAAAACAACAGTTCTGATATATTCTTGCAGAGATGTTCTATGCTTACATAAGCATATGTATAAACACATGGTCTTTTTAAAAACATAGTTGGAATCATAAACATACTATCACAAAACATGCCTTTTTATGCTCAACATTTCCTGGATATTTTTCAGTGTTTTCACACTAGATCTAACTCATTAATTAATTAGTTAATTAATTAATTTACTTATTGGAGCCCAATGCAGGGCCTCAACTCACAACCCTGAGATCAAGACCTGAGCTGAGATCGAGTTGGATGCTTAACTGACTGAGCCACCCAGGCGCCCCATAACTCATTCTTTTAAATTGCTGCATACTACTTCATTTAATTGATGTTATCATGGACTGACTTGTGTCTCCTCCAAACTCATATGTTGAATCCCTAGCCCCCAACATGACTGTATTTAAATAGGGTCTTTAGGGAGTTAATTAAGGTTAATTGAGGTCATGAGTGGGACTCTAATCTGATAGGATTAGTGTCCTTAAAAGAACAGGCACCAGAGACCTCTCTCTGTCCACACAAGCACAGAGGAAAGGCTATGTGAGGGCATAGCAAGACAGCAACCATCTGCAAGCCAGGGATAAGGGCCTCAGCAGAAAGCAACTCTGATGGCACCTTGATCTTGGACTTCTGGCCACAGAACTATGAAAAGGTAAATTTCTGTTGTTTAAGCCACCCAGATTGTGGCATTTCATAATGACATCTGGAGACTAATACAGATATATTCCTTTTGTTTTTAAGTTTATTTAGACAGAGAGAGAACATGGGGGAGGGGCAGAGAGAGAGAATCCCAAGCAGGCTCTGGGCTATCAGTGTAGAGCCTGATGTGGGGCTTAATCCCACAAACTGTGAGATCATGACCTGAGCAGAGATCAAGAGTCAGACACTCAACCGATTGAGTCACATAGGCACCCCAATACAGATATATTCTATTTAATTCAACTAGCCCCATAATAAGGGATAGGTAGGTTTACTTATGTATTTATTTTTATTTTTTGAGGGAGAGAGAGACAGTGCAAGTGATCGAGGGACAGAGGGAGAGAGAGAGAGAGAAAATTCCACAGGGGGGCAGAGAGAGAGACAGAGAGAGAGAGAAGCAGGGCTCACCTGAAGCAGGGCTCAAGCTTACTTGATGTGGGACTCGAACTCACAAACCATGAGATCATGACCTGAGTCAAAGTAATGCTTAATGACTGAGCCACCCAGGTGCCTAGGAGGTTTTCTTTTTTTAAGCATTATGAATAATCAGCAGTGAATTTTCTTTCACATATGGGGGTATGGTGAGATAAACTCCTAGAAGTGAAATGGGTCAAAGGGCATGCATATTTTATTTTTTTTAAGTTTATGTATTTATTTTGAGAAAGAAAGAGCATGTGCACACACATGTGTACGCTAAGCCCCTCGCACAGTCCAGAGAGAGAATCCCAAGCAGGCTCCACACTGTCAGCACAGAGCCAGATGTGGGGCTTGAACCTACAAACCGCAAGATCCTGACATGAGGCAAGATCAATAGTTGGATGCTCAATGGACTGAGCCACCCAGGCACCCCAGGGCATGCACATTTTAAATCTGATACTGCCAAACTGACTTCTAAATAAATACTACCAATTTACAGTTCCCACAATAGTGTGTGAATGCTTGTCTCCCATGTGCAAGTGCTCATTCAACATGTATTCAGCACCTACTTCTGACAGTGCCAGACATTGTGCAAGGTGCTAATGAGACAGCGATGACAATTAAGTCCCTGCCCTCAAGATCTTTATTCTAGGGGAGAAACCAGAAATAAATAAGGATTCCACAAATAAATACACAAGGTGGTCTGAGAAGTTGTCTTTGAGATAACATCTGAGCAGAAACCCAGATGAAGAGAGAAAACAAATCTTACCAGTACTTGAAGAAAGAATGCTAAGTGTGTTTCATAGTTCCAAGTATCTTTAAAAAATAAGCAAAGTTGCAATTCTATTCCAGCTAAGTACCCAAAAGAAATACAAACAGGTATTCAGACAAAAATGCGTACATTAATGTTCACAGCAGTGCTATTCCTGATAGCCAAAAGGTGGAAATAACCCATATGCCCAACAACATATGAATAGAACAAAATGAAACATTATTCAACTATAAAAAAAAATGAAGCAATGACATATGCTACAAAACAGATAAATCTTAAAACATTATGCTAACTGAAAAAAAGCCAGATATAAAAGGCCACATGTTATATGATTTCATTTACATGAAATATTTGGAATAAGAAAATCCATGGAAACAGCAGTTTAGTGGTTGCCAGGGGCTGTTGCTGGGGAGGATGGGAGGAGGAGGATGGGGAGAAACTGCTTAACAGGTACATATGGGACTTCCTTTTGGGGTAATGAAAATGTTCTGGAACTAGAGAGTAGTTATGGTTGAACAACATGTACCTGTACCAAATGCCACTGAAATGTACACTTGAAAATGGTTAAAATGTTGAATTTTATGTCATGCATATTTTGCTACAATAAAAGATAACACATTTTAAAAAAAAGCAAGGTAGGGGCACCTGGGTGGCTCAATCAGTTAAGTGTCCAATTTTGGCTCAGGTCATGATCTCATGGCTTGTGGGTTCGAGCCCCCATCAAGCTCTATGCTGTCAGCACAGATCCTCTGTCCCTCTCTCTGCCCCCCACCTCAAAAATAAATAAACATTAAAAAAAAAGTAAAGTTGAACTTTCTCTTCCTAGACCTAATGGTCATTATGCAATGTATTTTTGTTCACTTCCTATTCATGCCCAATACCCATTTAAAAGAAAATTTTAATGTTTATTTTTGAGAGATAGAGACAGAATGCAAACAGGGGAAGGGCAGAGACAGAGGGAGACACAGCATCCGAAGTGGGCTTCAGGCTCCAAGCTGTCAGCACAGAACCTGACATGGGGCTCAAACTCATGAACTGTGAGATCATGACCTGAGCCGAAACCAAGAGTTGGATGCTTAACCAGGCACACCCAGGGACCCCATCAATACCCATTTTCTGTTGAATTATGGATGTTAAAAAATTAATCTGTGGAAACATCTGGGTGGCTCAGTTGGTTAAGCGTCCAACTTTGGCTCAGGTCATGATCTCGAAGTTCTTGAGTTTCAAGCCCCACATCAGGCTTTGCACTGGTGGTGCAGAGCCTGCTTGGGATCTCTCTCTCCCTCTCCCCCTCTCTCTTCCCCTTTCCCACTTGTGTTCTCGCTCTCTTAAAATAAATAAACTGAAAAAAATTAATCTTTGAACTCAGCATGTTAAGGAAATTAATTCCCTACCTTAATGAAAACCAGTTTATGGAATTTTCCATATTTACATAGAGATCTGAAAAAGTACCAGTTCACTGTAAATGGAATTGTTTAGAGTAATGGAATTTCAGAATTGAAATGGCCTTAAAAGTCATCTCATTCAACTTTGTTCTGACTTAAGAATCTTCTAACTCTACAGTATATCTTGCTAAATGTCCCCTTTGACTTTGACAAAGCACAGAAAGGGAGTGTTTAGCCTTTTTTGAAAACCTACTTTGAAGTACCCACAAAATTACCTCAGTCTGGAGTAGTAAACATAAGAGGGGAAAATGCCACTCAAACTAGGCAACTGAAGAGAGTTTACAAATGAGGCTATTGACACAAATTGTGGGCAGGTTTAAACGAATCCAAGAAATACTGTAGGGCTAGCAACACAGAATCTCCTACAGGCACACAGTGACATTAGCTTGGAGGTGTAACAGAGGTCCTAGATCTCACTGGGACCCATGTAGATCCCATGACAAAAATTATGTTCTTCTACCCTATTTCCTGTGGCTCAATGGCCTTGAGCCACAAATTCCACTTCAATATATAAAATAAAATTGGTTCTACCAACACTTCAACTTTAAGAAACTCAAGAAAAGTAACCTGAGTGGCATAAATCCACAGGACAATAATCTGATGGGAGGTAATTATCCAAACATGGCATTGGGGACTCAAATATAACACAAAGAAGCTGGTGTTCTAGTTGGGGAAGATGGAGCAAAGAAATACCTTGGAGTGCTGCCCCATGGAGAAAAATAAACTGCCATAGAAATTCAAAGGCATTCAACGGTCTGAAGTGAAGTTTCTAGACAGAGATGTTAGCAAAGAATGAGGTCTACGGACCGGACCCAGGAAAATAAGGTAGTGATAAGGAAATGAGCAGCAAACAAGAGATGAAAGATGTGGGAGAAAGCAAAAAAGACACTAACTGGCACTCATCCTATTATAAAGTGCATCACTTTATCAACTTCCACCAGATACAACCATTCATTAAGAATAGTTAAAGGCTCAAGAAAAAGGAAAGGACCTTTAGAAAGAAAACTAAAAACAGAAAATCTGCAGGAAGTAAAACTACTTAGAATGCTTCACTTGTGTCTCTTTCGCAGTGCTTCCTCTAGGTTTCAAGACTCGCTTACACGCTTTTCTCATTCTGTCAGAACGTCTTTTACAGTAGGGACCACATCTTCAGACTGAACATTCACAAGGGCGTTTTTTTTTTTTTTAATGTTTATTTATTTGGAGAGCGAGCGAGCAAGCAGGGGAGGGGCAGAGGGAGAGGGAGAGAGAGAATCCCAAGTAGGCTTCCTACTGACAGCACAAAGCCTGACATGGGCTCCGACTCACAAATTGTGAGATCATGACCTGAACCAAAACCAAGAGTCAGACACTTAACTGACCGAGCCACCCAGGTGCCCTCACAACTGCATTTTAAACATAATCTGTATGCCTCTTCTACAACTTCCTTGTCCCTTAATTATGTTAACAGTGTGCAATTTTTCCAGCCCCTGGGCACAGATCTCAGTCACCTCTCCACACACCTGTGGCCAGGGACAAGCAAGGTGCTCTGCCATCACCCTGTCATTCCTTTCTTGCCCTTTTTGCTGCTGAGCATAGCTGAATCCCTCAGTACCCCTCTTCTCATTAGTACCCTAACTCCTATATTTCCTGCCAATCTTACCCTCACACTTCCAGAATAACCTTCTTAAAATTGGACAGTTATTTTACTTTCCTACTTAGAATTATAAAACTAATGCATACAAATTTGCATGCAAGAATAATTGCATACAAATAAGGTCAACATCCCTCAGCACAGCATTCATAGCTATACTTTTTTGTTCCATTGCCTCTAAAACCTGTACACATATCCAACCCTCTGGTCATACTGCATTACCTTATATTCTTAGAATTTGCCTTTTGTTCCACTGGCTGTCTTTGCTTCTGTGGTTCCTTCTCCTTGATTTTGGCATTGAGTAACTATCCCTCCCTCTCAACCCTTCATACCTCCTCTCCAGCATTTATCACTTTCTCTCTGCCTCACACAATGTTTTCGTCTTGTTTATCAGGCCCTAAGCCCCTTGAGGACAGGTCGTTGTGTCTTCAAACCTGCTTACAACAATTGTTATACACTTGACTCAAATATGTGCACACGAATCATTTCCCATAGAGCATAGCACAGCACCATGCCCTGCTCAGAAAAGGTGTCAAGTATTTGCATGAATGCACGATGCTCCACATCCACCACCCCCGCCCTTCTGTCCAATGTAGAAAGAAAATAATACTTGTTACATTTAATTGCTCGGGTAAAAATGACGGGGTATGTCACTAATTCTTCATTTATTCCAAAAGGCTACGTCTTAAAAGCATTTTCTAGGTCTTTCCAGCTATAAAGTCTTGACCCAGCCTCAGAGCTACCCCAACTGAGTTCTCTCGTTTATTTAGTTGGAAGTCCACTGAACTCCCACGGAGCCTCATCTAGAGGACCGCAGCATGTGTCTGGGACAATGCCCTTGCTCACTTAGGCGAGGCCAGGGGCCGGGGCGAGACCTCCAGACCCGACGGCACTCGGACCAGCAAGGGCTACCTTGTCCTTTTCCCAGCGTCGCACAGTTTACAACGTGCCATCGCGTTGGTCTCCTTCTAACAATGTCGTGAGGCAGAAATTCTCACCTCCCTAAAGAAACAGAAGCTCGGAGGGGAGATGGAGAGAAGAAGAGGCGTGGCAACGGGCTGTGGCAGGGAAGGCGAGTGGAGGTCCGGAGCCCGAGCTGGATTTCGTTCCTGGCTCAGCCCTTGCCGGCCGGGGGCCGTGGGGCGGGCGCGCAGAGGACGCGAGAGCCCTCCAGCTCTCACACTGCGAGGGGCTGAGGCGCGGCGAGAGGGGCGCCGTGCGGGACCCCGGTCGCCCAAGCCCGCTCCCTCAGCTGCCCCACCGCTACCCGCGCGCCCACCCCTTCGGCGGCTCTGCCGGAAGTCCCGCCTGCGCCCACCGCGGCCGCCTCCCATTGGGCCCGGCGCCGGGGTCTCGCCGCGGGTTGGCCGTCCGGCGGCGTGAGCCCTGGGAGGCCTCTGCGAGCCCCTGCTGGGGGACCCTCTGGAGACCCGCTCAGAAGCGGGGTTGCCGCGGGAGGCGGAGCGGGGAGCGCCGGGGCTACCGGCGGGACTTCCGCCACGGGACCCGGAAGGGGCCGCGCCGCCGCTGGTGGGAGTTGTAGTCCGGCCGTGGTTGGGGGGGCCCGCGGCTCATGCGCGGTGCACCGAGGCTTGTTTCACATCTGTAACAACAGGTGAATTGGGCTTTTTATTCTCCCCTTTCGTGTCCCCTTGAGGAGCTTGCCGTGGCCGGGGGTGGTCGGCGCGAGGAGGGGCCCGGGTCCGATCGCCGGCTTGGCGGAGAGTGGGGCGGAGAAGCGGGCGGGCCCGAGGAGCAGGCCGGGCATCCTAGGCCTGCCCGCGAAGCCGGCCCAGCCGAGCCGTGGGCAGCCAGGCCTCGGCCTGCCGTTGCCATGGAGCCTGGGCGGGGGCGGGGGCCAGGCCGGTCCGCCGGGGCGGGCCTGGTAGCCAGGGGCTCCGCGGGGACCGCGGGAGAGGCCGCTTCATTGGCGCAACGACGCCTCCGCCTCAGGGGATGCTCCGTTCCCCGAGGCAGGGCCTGGAGGAAGCCCCCGGAGTGCCCCGGGACCTTTGTCTGTACCCCGTGCCGCCTGGACCGTTCGTCCAAAGGGAGGCCTGGTGCATTCTGGTCCCCCTCGTTTGCCCCTTTTTGCACCCACCTTGTCACTGCGGGAGGCCAAAGGGTGAGGTGTTCTTTGTTTGCTGGTGGTGACTTGCCCCATTTCGCAGGGGAAGACCTAATGCATGTTGGGTCCTTTGTTTGCACTGAACTGGAGTCCCAGGGGTCCTCAGAACCCCCAAGCCCCGAGTATGGCGTCAGCATGCTGTCTAGCTAGTCCTCGGGTAGCAACATTGGTCACCGTAATTGTGATGTTGCAAGGCAGAGATTGTCCCACTTTGCAACCCCAGTCCACAGGGGCTTGCCGTATACTGTGGCAGGTGGACTGCAGATGGCCAGGTGCAGACTCTCAAACTGTTTTTGGTTGCAACTTACTGGCCACAGGGAAAGGAGACATTGATGGTTTCCCTTGGTGTTTCTTTGAAGGCAATAAAGCCACTGTCATTGTGGGTCTTGACTACATCTTACAATTAAATCTTGGAGTTTTGGAGTTTCCAGGAGGGAGGCCTCTTTTCTTGATGGAGTTTATGGGAGTGCTCTTTATTTGTATAACTGTTTAAGATGCGGGAAACATATCCTTCACTGTATTTTTTATCTGTGTTAGGTTGCCCCTTTGCCTCCAAAAGATGTTTATTCTCCCAAGCGTTTTAGCTTATGTAGCCATGGTCCAAAGTTTATCAGTTGGACCCTTCTTTCCCCTTTCAACCTTTGTGTCACTATAAAATATTATTTCCAAGAATGAACCATGGGACATCTAGGCAACAGCATAATATCATGGAAATAATAAAAATATTGCAGTATTAAGCGTGTGAAGCTTTGGAGTCCAGTACCCAACTGCAGGTTTCCATTTTGCCCTGAGGCAGCTATAGGATCTTGGGCAAATTGTGTGACTTTCTCTGGGAAAATCTGCCTCTATTTCCTTCTCTGGGAAAGATCATTTCTGCCTCCCTAGGTAGTTGCATAGATTAACTGCTATAAAATCTATGGAAGTACTTTGTGAACTATAAAAATGATATTCAATGTCTAGTTGTTATTTTCATCTGGAAGAGCTTGATCTACCTTAGATAGGGTTGTGTTAGAGTCAATATAGGATTAGAACTCAAAACTGAAGCAGGTTGGGGTCCATGGGTGGCTCAGTTAGTTAAACATCCGACTTCAGCTCAGGTCATGATCTTGCGGTTTGTGAGTTCAAGCCCTGTGTCGGGCTCTGTGCTGACAGCTCGGAGCCTGGAGCCTCTTCAGATTCTGTGTCTCCCTCTCTCTGCCCCTCTGTTCATGCTCTCGCTCTCTCTTTCAAAGAATAAATAAACATTAAAAAATTAAAAAAAAAAAAACTGAAGCAGGTTTTGCTCTGGGCTCAGAGAAAATATTTTCAGGACTACAAACCCCTCTTTACCATGACATCTCTTTCTTGGTATCTTTGCAGGTGCTGGTGTAGGGTAGCTCATGATTTGATGGGTCGTGAGTGGGTCATGGCAGGTCCTGAAGTGAGACACCAGTGTGTCCAGTGTGTGTTTCACGCTATTAACAAAATGTGTCCTTGTTGTTAGAGTTAGTAATGAATTTCATTGGTCTGCAGCAACTTTATTTTCCCTGTGGGTCCCATCACTCTAGTGACCCAGGCTTCTATTTTCTAGGAGGAGGCCCAGCCTCGTGATGAGGAATAGCAAGGAGAGAATTCAGCTCCAGTTCAAAAGCCTACAAAATCTGAGACTGTCACTGCTCTTGTAAGGTAAGTTGATTTAGCCATGCACACATAGTGCTCAGCCACACTGTAAAGCAAAGGCATGCATTAAATCCACTTGTGACTATCTTGGAAGACATTAGTTAGTCGTTATGGAATCTTTCTGTCCTTGAATCATCCCACAGTGACTCTACCTGGAATTAAGCAGTGTTTCATTATGCAAGAAATCTTGACATAACATTATTTTACTTATCTCTGAATTATTTAACAGAAACTCTGCATCATAAAAGTTTCCAATATAATTATATTTCAAGGAACACAGCTTTTTTTTTTTTTTAATCTCTATGAAATGTTCTAGAGCTCAGTAAAATATCTCTGAAACATCCTATCTTGAATATCATATGTATTTTTTAGGCCAATACAGGTAAAGATAGTATTATGTGAGCCTTGGAGAGGGTCACGGACTTTTTAAAAGCAAAACTAAGAGTCTGTTTACAAGCAAATTGATTTACTCTTTCTTCGCAAGAAAGTATTGTCTCAAATAATAATCATTTACATGTTTTGGATTTTTATAGTACTCAGGTTTTCTTTAAGATTAGAATCTCAAATTACACCCTTTTTCTTTTAATTTGGGTAGAAGGAGTCTATAGAATGTAACTTCTTAAAATGAATTGTGTCCTTGTTGATATTGTATTGAAGTTTCCTCTCTGAGCTACCATATCCTATCGGCTGAAATTTCCGGCATCCCTGGGGGAGAGGAGGCCATCAGGGCAGACCTGCTATGGACCTGAAAGATTCGGCCCCAGGTCAGCCCTCCACCCCTATCCCCCACAATTTGAGAATGAGATGGGAAGGCAGTCAGGAGCAGAAGTGTAGGCCCCATTAGACTCCTTGCAATATTGGACATTATCCTGATTTGCTAAAACAGTGTGTAGATTTTTTTTTAAATTTTTTAAAATGTTTATTCATTTTTGAGAGAGAGACAGACACAGAGCACAAGTGGGAGAGGGCAGAGAGAGTGGGAGATACAGAATCCAAAGCAGGCTCCATGCTCTGAGCTGTCAGCACAGAGTTCATTGTGGGGCTTGAACCCATGAACCGTGAGATCATGACCTGAGCTGAAGTCAGATACTTAACTGACTGAGCCACCCAGGAGCCTTGTGTAGATATTTTTAAACTAAGGCCACATAAGGTTATGCACCAGTCCAGGAGTACTACATTATTAAGAACATCTATAAGTGAGTTTGAGTATTTTTTAAACAAAATTAATAAACTGGAGGTGTTATTTATTTGTATGCGTGTATGATTTAAGTCTCTAGGTGTACTCTTCAGTTAAATGATCAAAATGCACCAAAAGTTTTGCTCAAGAGTTGAACTTCAACTTCGTATTTGTTATTTCATAGACTCTACCGTGAAGAAAAGCTTTGTATCTTGAATCACGGTAGTTACTCTTGATATTGCTGTCCGGTCCCACCCCTAGGGGCTTGACCTAGTTGTGTGAAAGCCCAGTAAACCAGTTTGTCTATAAGGCACTCGTTAGTCCCATTTGCTGATACCACATGAGGAAAGGGGTCCATGTAGAATTTCCTTTCTTCCCAGAAATCCCAGGAAAGCTGCAAGTACTGTGATGAAGTGGAAATATGTCTCTCAGGATAAAATACCTCTCGTTCTGTTTAGCAGGGTTCAGGGAGTTTAGGACAGAGAAACGAAGAAAGCTCTTAATGAGTAAGAAACAAAGACATGTAATTACTCTAGAGTGGAGATGGTCCTTCCATCCTTAAGAGTGGGAGCAGCAGTTGGGACTCATCAGTGAAGAGCTTCATTTTTCTCACCTTCTGGAAAGTGCTCTCTGTGTTATTGAAGTCTTCTCTGTGGGATCCTCGACCAAGAATAGTAACCATTGCCTCTCTGCCCTCCTTCTTAGGATTCCAGCTTTCCCACCTGGCCAGAAATGTTCAGCCTGGACTCATTCAGAAAAGGTAAGAATGTAGCTGTGCTGGTGACCTCATGCTCTTCCTCCCTGTGACGGGCAGCTGTGAGGGCTATGAAGATCCCTCACCAGTGTGTAGTCCTTAGACCCCTTTTTTGTATGACTTTCCAAAGTCCATTCTCTGCCTTCCTCTTGCACGGGGCTTATAACCTGTGTCTGAGTCCTTGTCAGAGTACCTGTGTTCATTTGCCGCCCCTCCCCCCGAATATCCTCTCAGACACACTCACTGCTTTTTGAAATCCCGTCTCTTTTTCTAAGCCAGCGTTTTACACCATTTCCTCTGTGAACCATTCTTGATTCTGTCAACCAAATGCAACCTCTCCTCTGTCTGATTTCCTCAGCACCAGATCTGTACTTTCTTGTGCTTAGTCTATTCTGAATTAATCTTTGCATCCGTAGATTAGAAGCTCCCTGTAGCCAGGGCCTGTTGGGCTCCTTCATCGTCCGTTGTACCTGGCACAGCATTGTGCACAGGGTAGGTGTCAATAAATGCTGGTGGAAGCGGATTGAGTCATTTTTATATTAGTGGTTGTAGAAGCTGGCAAGTTTTGGAATCAGTGCTCTCCAGCAGATTGGGTAAAAGGGTTGCATAAGCAGTGTCAGGACTGAGCCATGGCTGGGCCGAAGGGTAGCATTCATTCCTGCTTTCAGGAAGTGCTGTAGCTGGTGAAGTCTTCAAGGGCCGTACCCCAGGGAGCTTTGCATATCTTAGGAGCAGGACTTTTCTTCTTTAAGGGAACAGTGAGTAAAAGTTCTTCGCCTCTATTGAAGCTGACCACCAGGCACCTGTCTAGTATATTTTACAAATCAATGAACACCATACAGGCCTTCCATAACTGCTGATTAAAAAGGTCCTCCCCATTGTGTCTCCTCTCCCACTTATGTTCCTACAGGCCTGGAAAACCTTGCCCTAGTGCTGCCTGTTGAATGGGGTCAGAAGGAGGGCTGGATATACCGGAGCTCAGAGCAGCCTCTTCTTGCCTCCCTGTTTGTTTTTAGCCACCTTGTCTGTTTTCATATTGCATGAAAAAATTCATCTCTGTCATCTTGGTTTTGCTGGTTAACTATCTGAAAAGGGAAACATTGGGTTTGAGATTAGTGTGCACAGCACATTTTGAGCTGAAAATTAAGTACACTCAATTGCCTTGTGTTTACTGGTTAATCAGTGGGCTTCGTTTTCCACCCACTTGTGAAAGTTGGATGCAAATAAGTTCTCTTATGGTGGGAGTGCCTGAATGGACAGCACTGATTTTGTAAAGAGGTAGGAGCCCCATGAAATCATAATCCTCCTTTTTTCTGCATTACTTAACTCCCCCATGATAGGGAGATGGTGAGAGTGAGAGAGTTTGGGGGCAAAATTCCTGTATAGCATTTGTGATTTTTCTTTCTAGGCTGGGGATTGATTTGTTCAAGAGGCTTTTCATCAGGGGTGACACGGTTAGCATTCAGTTTCATGGGAGACAACAGCCTCACTGAGCAAAAGTTCTGGAGCCAGATGCCTGGGTCATGTCACACTTCTACACCCTTGGTGGCCAAGGCTGGAGGCAGGTGTTTGAGCCTCTATGCCTCCATTTCCTCACGATGTAAGTGGGTTGGATCATAGTACCTGCCTCGTCGGGTTGTTTTAAGGATCAGATGAGTTAATACGTGTAAAGAGCTTAGAACAGGGCCTGACACCTGGTAAGTTCACAAGCCATGGTACTAAGTAGCTTCAGGATGTAATAATCAGACATAGTCTGATTTAGGACCTTACTTTCCACACAGGTAAGTGTTATATTCTTAACAACAACCATTTTATGTTTGAAGGTCTCAGGGTAAACCATTAATCAGAAAGTTTACTCCCTTGAATATTTTCCTTCAGGCAAACGTACCTTTTCTTTTCTGACTATAAGGCTGACTGCTCTTTCCTGTCTTCTGAAGGCTGGTATCACTTGTGGTTTGCACCATAACCTTGACAACTGGTCATGTGTGGCCTTGTGGCATTTTTATTGTTGTGTAGGACTGTTCTTTATCTCTCACGGGGTTTTTATGTTTCTTTGCTCCTTATGATGAGATTATTAGCTCCATAAGGTGTCACGAATCTTGAAGGGAAACGTCACATAGTGGAAAGCTTGGGTCAGACTGGCTGGGGTTGGAATCTGGTCCCCACTCACACTAGCAAGGTGGAAACTCCCTGATCCTGTTTCTCAGCCTCTATCTTCAGAGGTATAATGAAGATTAGGGATAATATAAGAAAAGCACTTGGGTGTGATCTGTCCCTAGCCCTCAGTCTTGAGTTGGCAGGCCCTTGATACATGTGAATAGATTGATCTATTTGAGGTGCAGCTCTGTAGCCGGTGTTTTTTGTTTGTTTGTTTAATTTTTATTTAATTTTTTCTATGTTTATTTTTGAGAGAGAGACAGAGAGACAGTGTGTGAGTGGGGGAGGGGCAGAGAAAGAAGGAGACACAGAATCTGAAGCAGGCTCGAGGCTCTGAGCTGTCAGCACAGAGTCTGACACGGGGCTCGAGCTCACACACCATGAGATCATGACCTGAGCTGAAGTCGGATACTTAACTGAGGGAACCACCCAGGCGTCCCTGTAGCCGGTGTTTTGCAGGAGAGTGACAGCCTGGCCTCAGCATGCGGTGTGCTGTGTGGCTGCACGATTGATCACCTATGTACGAGACGCTAGAGCGGAGACAGCTATGTGTCAATGATGTTTTCTTGTACTCGGGAGCTTACAGTCTCAGTGGGATAGGTCATTTGATGGATCCGAAGGCAGTAGCCATAGCAGTTCCCTGCAGCACTGTGGACAGTGGCCCCCTGGGTCTGTGGTTACCGTCTTTTCTCTTATGTAATTCAACAGAGCTGCCAATGCCTCCCAACTAGTGTGCGTGTGTGCCTGGTAAGTGGCCTGTTACTGTCTTTGCCAACATCCCAACACAAGTTTCTTGTCTGTCAGCAGTAATGCCATCAGAATCAGGCCTCAAAGAACAAGCTGAGTCTTTTACAGGCGGCACAAACCTTTGAAAAACACTAGATCAACAGCAAGAATGTGCAATTTTCCTCCAGCTCCACGGTCAGAAGAGGGCCCAGTGATGTTGTAGGATTATAACACCCCCCCATTACTGAAAATGCCTAATGAAACAAATAATCATCAAATCATTTATTCTTTTTGTTTGTTTTCAATCCAGCCTCCCTGGATATGAATGAGAATCCTGCTCAAACAGGACTGGAGAGGTTGAGCTGGTCATTTTCCACCTTAGTTTCAAGATAAACCTTGATCCTAGATACTTTGTTCCAGAATACCCTACAGGCATTTCTGCTGTAACCCTGGGTGTGTGTTTTCTGCAAAATCACGCACCTCTGATACTATAAGAGGGCTTGTGGGAAAGACAGAGTTGAGGCAATAATACAGCTGCAAGTTTATGGCCACAGTGTGAAAGCAGCAGTCCCTGGCACCTGGGAAGATGCTTTGGACTGCCGAGGCAGGCAGCTCAACGTGATGCTAAAAATGTGCAAAGTGCGTTCTAACGGGAAGAGCTGGCAGATGCTGAGGCCGTGCAGGTGGCAGTGGAGCTGTGAGCCTGTGGGGCTGCCACTAAGGAGTGTGTGCAGCTGGCAGTGTGGGGGAGGAGGACCTCAGTGCAGGTACTTGCTTTTCCCTCCAACATTTTATTATGGAAATTTTCAAAACTACTGAAATGTTGAAGTCATTGTATAGTGAACACCCATCTGTCCATCACCTCGATTCCCTATAGGCACTCCATTTTAATTTTTAAAAAATACAGTTGGAAGGATCTTTTGTTTTCCTGCTCTAGATTATAATTCTACCTCTGCTATTTCAGTCCCCTTGCCTTAGGAAACTCAACATTCGAACCAAGTGTTCTCCTGTTTTACTGTTATCATTCCCCTATGTACCAACTGTGTACAAGCCAATTTGCATTATGGAAATGGGTATCACGGTAGCAGAACAGACTGCTGCTTAAGCATGTAGTGTGTGTGGCTGTCTCTCTCTGCTCCTCTCCTGCTCCATTTAGTGTACTGAAATTAGTGGGGCACAGAAAGCAGAGAACTCATGCACCCTTTCCCCCAGACCCAGTGATTCTCTGGCGTTGTCACCATGTAGGTGATGTTAAACACATGGAGCCTTACTTACCCATACGTGCCCACCTTCCCACGGGACAGTGATGTTCATGTATATCAAAGTTTTGGAACTTAAAAATGTGCTTTGTAGGCCACTGACCTACAAGTAGTATTTAATCTGCAAATGAATGAAAGTGTTTGGAGTGGCAAGTCATTAACTTTTAGAAAGAGGGAGAAGACTGGTAAGTGTGGGTCTGGTCTTGGCTTTCAGGGAGGACCCCAGCAGTCAGTTGGTCCTTCTCTTGCCCATTTCTTAGAGGGAAAGAATAATTTGAGATCTGGTAGCTAACGTGGTCATCTGGGAACCCACAGCAGATACAGGGAGAGCTACCGTAAGTGGATGACAGATATGGGGATTTACACGGTACCATGATTTTTCAGTTTTTACTTGTTTTCCTGTCTCATCCTCATAATTCAAGACTATAGAGGATGATGTGGGATGGGTATTGAAGTCACATAAGGTGGCTTTGCAAACAGGGAGAGTTGAGGGCTCTTTTGAGAGTCAGGAAGGGATCTCTACAAAGCTATACTATATCACATCCATATAAAACAATTGCCTTCCTTCTGTGTGGAATTGGTGGCACTGTTTCTCAGAACCTGTGACTGGCTCAACAAACCGTCCAGCAGCCCTGCTGCCCAGAGCTCCTCACAGATGCTCTGGAGTGAGTGTTCAGGGGTCTGTAACTGGGAGGGGTGAGAACATGTCACCCTGATGCCCTCTCTCTTTCCCCAGATCGGGCCCAGCACAGGCAGCGTCAGTGCAAACTCCCCCCACCCCGCCTTCCACCCATGTGTGTCAACCCTGCCCCTGGAGGGACCATCTCTCGAGGTAAGGGAGGAGCCTTGCCTCCAGCATCAACTTGGTCCAGGGTCTGTGGGGAGGTGGGTGGTAGTGGGAGCCCAGGTACCAGGGTCATGGTCCTCTGGAGACCAAGTGAGAAGTGGGGCTAGTGGAGCTGTTGGAACCCTCAGGGGAGAGATCATTTGGAGAGGTCTGGGTTATTTCATGATCCTTGGCCACGTGGCTTAGACCCTATGGTCTCATCAGGCCTCCTTGTGTGACCAGGCATAAAGCCTAGGCTCAGTCTGGGTGTTCAGCACTCGTGTGGAGAATCTGCAGGGCTTGGATCTTCTAGGCAGTCCCTGGCTAAGGTGGTTTAGAAAGGGCAGGGTGCTTGTAGCAGGGCCAGAACAGAAAGCCCTAGCCAGGCCCAGTGTCCTCCATCTTGGAGGCTTTGGGGATGCCTGGAAGATCCCCTTCTATCACCCCCCATTCCTCAAAGCACTTTACTGACATTAAAATGTTTTTTTAGTCTGTGTGGCAGGGTAGGCTCTCCCTTTGATTGGGGAGAATGTCAGAGCACCCAGACAGGTGATAACTCACCTCAGGTTCCACTGGAACCCAGGGATGGGCCAGGAATAGGACCCAGGGAAGCATCTCTGCCTGTGAGCGTCTCCTCTCTTCCCTCAGACTTAGCTCTTTTCCAGGTCTGCTAAGACCAGTGCTCTTGGTGGCTTCTTGCTTGTCCTAACAGCTGCCCCTCTCTGCCCCATTGGCTGCCTGTTCACACCCCTACCCCAGCTGCCTAGTGGAAGAACGCTAATTTAGATCACAGAGTCTTTGCCTCATGTGGAGACAGCATTCCACTTTAGGTTCTGTCTGTAAAGTGCTTTGAAGGTCAGGAGCTCAGGAAGGGTTGGGGAACACAGGGCACCTCAGTTTGCACAGCACATGCTGCTGCCCTATTCCCATGCAGTTTCCACATGTGATGCCCTCCTGTTGCAGTGGCCCTGACTCCACACAGCAGCATAGAAATAAATATTTCCAGCCCCCTTGGCCATTTGACTTAGATATTAGAGAAATGCCACCCCCCTACCATTACCAAAACAAGAGTTGATTGCCCTTTTTTTTTTCTTTCTTAAAATGCCCTGTAACTCGAAAAGGCTGAACGTTAACATTTCCAACATGGCAGGTGAGTGGCTTTGAGAGTGTCAGATGTGCTGTGGCTAAGCTTAAAGATGGTTAGGTGGGATGAACCAGGCCGCATGACTAGGCAGTGCCTCCTTGAGCACATGCAGAGAAGGCTGCTGTGCTTGGTGGGGGTGGGGAAAGGGAGGCAGCTGCTCCTGGTGGGGGACAGTCCCTGCACTGTCTTCCCTGGAGGAGCACAGACCCCCTGAGCCCGATTGTCTCCTCACAGCTGCGCCTCCAGAAGGCATCTGTGGGTGTATGTATCTTTGCCTCCCTTCTCTCTCTCTCTCTCTCTCTCTCTCTCTCTCTCTTTCCCTCTCTCCCTAAAAAAGTTTCTTGCCTCCATTTCTTCATCCCAGAGGCAACAGACCTCTTAGTCCACCCCTGACTGTTGGACCTTTCTGCCATGCTTTCTGATTCCCTGGAGGCCTCACTGGTGCCTCTGCCTTTAAGAAGGAAGTGTGTGGCAGAAATGGTCTCTCTGGTGTTCAGATAGGAAAACAGCACTCAGAAATGGTGGCCACTTGAATAGGTTTGGTCCCATCAGGGTCAAATTTGGAATTGGAAAAAGCTATCACCTCCTTTCGCGGTCTACCCCCACTCTACTGCCAACCTCTTACCAAGGCCTCTTTCATAAAGGGGGAAGAACTTAAGAGCCTCTTCTGCCAGTCTTTCCCACCTACCTGGCTGTGAGACATAGAGCACTGGAGAGTAACAAGGGATAACACCCCTTCTGGCAGGATCCTGGGGCCACAGGACTAGTCCTTCCTGTTCATTCCCTCATTCAAATGTGTCCCCTCTTCTTGGTGCGATAGATTTACCTTGAGGGACCCTGCTGTGGCTTTACATATATGGACAGAAAAGCTGTGAGGATGGGTAGTGTGGTCAGGGTGGCCACCTGGCTCCTGTATCTACCTTTGCCTTTCTTGTTGCCAGCCAAGGGGACCATTTCTTGCCATTTTGATCATCCACAAAATCTGTGGTTGAGTCCATTGACGAAATGTTGGCTGAGACGCTCCTTCTCACTTTCTCTCCAGAAGTTCTCCGGTCTGCCCGAAGTCTGGACTATCTTGGGCTTCCTCTTTTTTTTTTTTTTTTTTTTAATGTTTATTTTTGAGAGAGAGAGACAGAGCATGAGCTGGGGAGGGGCAGAGAGAGAGGGAGACACAGAATCCGAAGCAGGCTCCAGGCTGTGTGCTGTCAGCACAGAGCCCAACGCGGGGCTCGAACCCACAGACAGTGAGATCACAACCTGAGCTGAAGTCACATGCTTAACTGACTGAGCCACCGAGGTGCCCCTTGGGCTTCCTCGTAATTGCTTTTTCCTGGGGCTTCTGAAGTTTAGGGTCCTAAAACATCCTCCTGTGTATTCAGCAGATCCTTTACACTTTAATTCCACACTGCCAGATGTTGTTTAGCATATTTAGTACCAGATGTCATGCTTGATTCAGAAATGAACAGCGAGATCCCTGAGCCAGTGAAACGTCTTTTTTCAAAAGTTTCTTCCTTTTCACAGGCAAAGGAGTCACTCCCCAAAGAATGGAGAGTGGAGGAGAAGTCTTTAATTTTGGTGGAAAGCAAGAGGGCATACCTGAGCCCTTCTAACTTTCTTCAAGATTCTCTAAGGCAGGAGTCGGCAAACTTTCTTTAAGGGTTGGAAAACACATATTCGAGGCTTTGTGAGTCATATGGTTTCTCTTGCAGCTCCTCAACTCGGCTGTTATAATGCAAAAGCAGTGATAGATAATACATAAACAAATGAGCATGGCTATGTTCCAATAAAACTTTATTTATAAAAATAGGCAGTGGGTGGATTTGATCTGCAGACTGTAGTTTTGCAGCCTCTGCTTTAGACCAAAGGGGAGAAGATCACAAAACCAGAAGGTTTTCAAGAGCTAGTATAAGGGTTACCCTCATTTTACAAAAGGCAGTGAGGTTTGTGGAAGTGAAATATTTGCTCTAGGTGATACCAGCTATTAGAGCCCAGATGCAGTAAGTGAAATAGAAAAGGGGGACAAGGTCCCTGAGGACCAACTAGTTGGTTGGTATCACGTGATGCTTTTTTTTAAACATAAAATTTCAAACATCTGTTTGAAATATGTTTTTTGAAATAGATAAAATAGTATAGTAACACCCCCCTGACCCACCCATGCACTTATCACCCTGGTTGAACAGGGTGTCTCTCCCTCCACTTTGGCCCCTTGGGGAGCAGATCCAAGAAATCATAGCATTCTCACCTCAGCCTAAGTGGCTGTCAGAGTGCTATACTGAGGGCCTGCTGAATGAAGCACCATGATGGGCCCAGGGCCTGCTTTCAGGTGTGTGTGGGGGGAGGGGGCGGGGGGGGGGTCAGGGAATGTCTTTCTGTCTAGACTTTTGTTTCCTTCAGCTTTCAGAAACCACAGTTTTCAAAATTTGGCCTCAGCCCCTAATGCCATGACCAGTCTTGGTAAGCCTCTCGATTCTTTTGAGGAAATTTGGGCTGATAACAGTCCTTGAAAACTATCCTGAAGCTGGGTGGATGCCTTGGCTTTTGGCAAATTAGAGTGCCACTTGCCCAAATTCAAAGCAATTGTAGAACTGTATTCTGCCCCAACGGTCTTGCCACCTCAATGTGGATGATCTAGATAGGGGTGTTTGATACAGATGGTGGTATCCCCTTGTGAGGTCAGCCCACTGCTGCCAAGGCCACCTTCCCCTTTGCCCCTTTCCTGCTAGAAGCTCTCTGAGGAGGGAAGGGAGGAACTGGAGTTGAAGCTGCCCCACCCTGCCCTGGGTCTGTCTTTAAGGGATCTGTCCTCTCTTGTCTCAGACCTCAGTGGAGGGACTTCTCTAGAGCGCTGTGCAGAGCCGCCTTCTAGACATTCCCATTTCATCCTGACCAGAGCCATACCAAATGAGTAGAGCAACTATGTCCTCATTTTCCCAACTGATGAAATTGCCCAAGGTTCACAGCTGGCAAGTGGCAGAGGTTGGACTAAGCACAAATATTAAGACTTAAATCCTATGTTCTTGACACAGGCCAGCAATTCCAAGTGTGGTCTCAGACCTGTAGTCTCATTATCATCTGGGAACTTGTTAAAAATGCAGATTCTTGGGCCACACTACAGACTTAATGAATAAGAAACCTTGTGGGGGGGGGGGGTGGCTTCCAGTAATGTTTTCACAAGCTCTCCAGGAGTCATCAGAGTCAGATCTAGAATTATAAAACAAACAAACAAACCCAGCCCTCGCAGCTTATCCCCAGCTGCACTGCCAACCTCTAACTAAGCCCCTCCCTGTCACTGTCACTGCCCCAACATGCAGATTCTGTGTCATTCCTAGCCGAGCCAAATCTCTGTTCCTCAGTGCCATACGAGGCAGAAGGGGAACGAGCCTGGCTAGAACCCAGGCATTGTAGTTTGGAAACAGAATTCCATTTGGCTTTCAAACAAGTAAAAAAACAGCAGTCTCAGACTCGCACTGCTGGACCATCTCAGTTCTTGGCCACGTTTTCCAAGTCTGGTATTTTTCACTTTGACTCCAGCCCTGGGATTAAAACTGGTCTTATGTTCAAGAGGTCTTGCCTGTCCTGGATGCGGATTCTCCATCAGGGTTACTTTGTAAGCCATTAAATGAGATGGGAGTGCCCTGGTTTCGCAGTTATCCTCACTCTTAGGTCTGGAGTGCAAGCCAGTTTGTCAGGGCACGTGAGAGGTATTTATGAGCAGTGGGCGGGACCTAGAAGGAACTTGGGAGTTCGTCTCCTTGGATGGACGTTGAGCTAAGGCCTGAACTTTTCCCAAAAAGCCCCCTTACGTCTCCCTGCCCCCGATTCAGACAACGAGCCTGTGCGTTTGCGTTTGCCGGGAGAGTGAATTCACCTGGGTGCCAGCGGTCCCAGGCTGCCCACGAAGTGATGAGCCCGGGGGGCGCGGGAGGCTCCGGCTGAGTGGGCGGGGAGCGCGGGCTCCGAGACCGCCTCCGCCGGCCCCCACCGCCGGTCCTCCCGGCCGCCAGGGGGCGTTCGGGTCGCTGCTCCCACCCTCCCGCCCCATCCCTGCAGGGCTCCGCGCCCGCGGGGGCCGGCGGGAGCGCGATGGCGGCCGCCAGGAGGTTCATGGCGCTGGCTGCCGGCGTCGCTCCGCGCCTGCGACCGCCGGGTCCCCGCGCCGCCGGGCGACAGGGACGCTCACGCGGCCTGTCGTCAGGCTGCGCCCGCCCCGATCACACGAAGGAGGCCGCCGAGGCCGAGGCAGGGGTGGCCCCCAGCGGGCCCGGGGAAGGCGACGGAAGCATGGTGAACGGTGAGGGCGGGGGCGGTCGGGCCGCGACGCCCTTGGCTTCCGGGGCTTGCAGAGCTGGGGGCGCGGGCCGGGGTCGGGCTTGGCGGGCCGGGGCCCCTCTCCGCTAGGGGCCGAGGCCGCCGGCCGCCGGCGGGCCGCAGTGCTGCTGTTGTAAAGCTCAGTGTGGCACAGGCCCAAACGGACCCCCAGCGGGGAGGGAGGTTCGGGGATTGGAGCGCCTGCACCTGGCAAGAATAGGTGAGAGGCGCGGTACCTCGAGGGCGCGGGGAAAAACAGGAGAACGTCCGTCTCTCGCCCGAATGGGTGGTCAAGGGTTAGAACATCGAGGGTAAGCACACGCTCACCAATGTGAGAAAGAACCCAAAATACACATGGTACTTGAGGACCTGAGGTAGAGACCGAACGATTCCCATCGCTGTGTCTCCTGAATAGCCCAGGAATGAGACTGGTGAGAGCATCCCTGCCTAGCAGCGATGGATAGAGAGGGCGGGCCTCTGTGGGAACCCCTTTGAGCCTATTTAAATAGCGGTCTGAACGCTTGAATCTCAGTTGCTTTATAAGTTCTTTAGAGGGATGCAGGGTCAGGCAGAATTCTCCCTCATGGCCAGTTGTCACAGTCATCTGCTGCAAGGAAACAGTCTCAGCTCAGGAATAGAATTACGTCAGAACTCCTGGAGGAGCTTTGTCAAAATACAGTGGCTTCCCCAACATCACCACCATTCCTAAGTGTCTGATGAGGATCAGGGTGGCCACTTGCTCTGAAAACTGTCCCTAGGTGATTTATGACTGATGCATGCAGGTGCACATGAACAAAGTTTCTTTTGGGGGCTGGTTTAAAGCTGAATATAACACCAGAGACTGTGGGTGGAGAACGAGAAGGCTTCCTGTCACCTCTGCCAGTCTCTGACCCTGCATCTCTCGAAGGGCCACTTTGGTGCTTTGGGGCCCTTACTTCTGATTTTAGCCACTCCCAGCTAAGCCTGGTGTCTGGCACAAGCTGCTTCTAGTTGGACATCTCACCCATTTGCGCTCTGGGATTGATCCAAAGTACAAGTGAAAAACAAGCGAGGTACTTCTCATGATGCCTGCTGCATCCTGCCTCCACTTGACTCCAGTGAACTTGGGGGAGGAATAGCTTATGCAGAGGTCTTGGTTGTGGAGACCTCTGATCAATATCCCTACACATAATCTGGCTCTTAGAGGCCTTTCGCAGGGTGCCGAGGTACAGTTGAGGGCTGGGCCTGGTGTTCAGACTTTGTGTGTCTTTTGTTTTAGGAGGGGCCTCGCATTGTCTTATCTCCAGTTTGTGTGTGTGGTGGATTTTTGTTTTGTTTTTTGTTCGGTACCTTCTTTGAGACATCAGACGAGGGGGATGTGTTGCCACCTAGGCTTCTGTAGCTGATATGTTAAATCAGGAGCTTGTGGGGAAGAGGATGCTGGCTGGTTCTCCTCTGTGGTGTGTGGCTCACTGGTCTTTCTTCTGGAAACGGTTGTGCAAGTGGGTCTGGTCACGCACTGTCCCTGAAAACCATGAAGCCGTTCCTCCTTCTCCAAGATGCTCCCGGGTGGTTTGGGGTCACAAGCCAACATCCTCAGTATCCAGCCCAGGGTTGTCCTGATACGTACCCCATGGGTTTTTTAAAAGAAAAAAAACTATAATGCTTTTGTTCTTATTTTCTTAGCTTCTAGGGACCTATTAAAAGAGTTCCCACAGCCCAAAAACCTTCTCAACAGTGTAATTGGAAGAGCCCTCGGCATCTCACATGCAAAAGACAAATTGGTCTACGTGCACACGAATGGACCGAAGAAAAAGGTAACTCACTGGTGGTTGGGAGACGTGTTGGTCTGACTCTCAGGAAGGAGGCTGGCTGCCGTCTTCTCCCTCAGGTTTCTTTGTCAAGGAGGCCATAGAGTGGGTTTTGCAAATTGTACATGGTCAGCAGAGAATCTCAAAGCAAAGCTAGGTTTGAAAAAGAGCCTGGTTTAGAGAAGGGGGAACTCAGGGCAGGTGAGGCGAGGAGTCTGTTCTCATCTTGTGTGTGTCAGGCCTCTGTACTGATCCCTGGTTTTGGTCCCCTGTTGACTAACTGGGACTGCAGAGGGTTAGAGTTGATAAAAATTCCTGTTCCTAGAGTCTTGTAGGTCCTGGGACCCACAGAAGCATGCAGGCAAACCATTCTGAATGAAGATTTTTAACAATAAAGATGGGTCCCACCTTGCTCTCTGGCTAGAACATGGCACTTTGAAGAAGCCAAACATCTTGAGGTGGGATGAACGGCTTGAGGACGGGAAGGTTAGAGCCTCACGGGGGTTAGCCATGGGCGTGGGGTGCTGCCTGCACTCGGCTCTGCTGCCCGCAGGCCCACAGCTGTGCCGTTCGCACTCCGTGTGATTTACAGTAGCTCTGCAGTCTGGAAAGGCGACCATCCTCATTCTGTCTTCTCTTTCCCAGAAAGTCACCCTCCACATAAAGTGGCCCAAGAGCGTGGAGGTAGAAGGCTATGGCAGCAAGAAGATCGACGCTGAGCGACAGGCTGCGGCCGCGGCCTGCCAGCTGTTCAAGGTGACCCTTCCCTAGCAAAAGCCAGGCAGACCTCCATCCACCCTGGGAAATTCCTTGCCCCTGGCTCTGATGGTCTTTCTGGTGCCACGTGCATGTAGGTGGAAGCTGACAGTGTTCACTCACTCACCCGTCCTTCCCCCTTGTGGTTCTTTCCTTGCTGCGCAGCCAGCAAGGGAATATTTGCTGGTTTGGTTTGTTTTTTTTGCCTCTGTGGTTACCTACCTCCTGTGGTTTCAGAAAACACCGGAGAACTCTTTATGAAAAATACTCCCTTTGTACAGCACCAGAGCTATACTTTGCGTTATTTCGTGTTTGTTTTCGCTGCACCCACACAATTCTCTCTTACTTGTAATGGAAGCATGGTTGTTGCTACCCTCACTTCCTGGTGGTCGGGCATGGGCCGCTTTTAGGTTCTCGGTTACCTGGTATTTAACTAGACTTTCAGTGTTGCCTGCCAGCCTTTCTGTCCATCCCTACTTGGCTTCCTCTGTGGCTGCGCCAACCATTGCTCTTCCTTAGGCTCCTCAGTCTTCATTTCTGCTCCAGTGAGGACAAAGCTGTAGGATGCATATTCCTTCAGATTCTCTCCCACTGAATCCCTAGGCCTTTGCCATCCCTCCTTCCTTCCTGCATCTGAGGAGGAAAGGCCCTCTTCCCAGCCTTGGCCCCCCACACCACCCTTCTCTTTTCTCTATCCCCTTTCTGTGTCTTCTCCATCCCCTCTCCCGTCCTTTCATTTAATTTTCGGATCCTTCCTCTTGAGTCTTTTCAGTGGGCTTCACGCATACTTCAGTGTCCTGATCCCTCCCGCCGGCCCTGCTCCCATGGTTTCCAGAAAGCACACAGCTTTCTGTGCCCATGGCTTGCATTTTTTCCACTGCATTGTTGTGGCCCTTGTCCTGTTTGCTGGTTGCCTTTTCCCCATAGTGCGTGACAAATAGCAGTGGTCACCAGGCGATTGTTGATGGACTGGAACAGTGCTCTGCCAGGCCAGCCTTTCACAGTTCTCGCTTTGCTTGAATGTTTCGGGCATAGCTTCCTCAGCCCCTGGATTACTTCTCCCTCTCCTCCTCTCTGGGTCACCACAGGCTCCTCTTCCTTTCCTACCCTCTGTGAACATTTCTTCTTTCTCTGTCCCTTCTTCCTGGGGGAAAGCTTGTCTCTTAGAGGTTCAGCCAGCCTCATTGCCGAATTTCTCAGGCACCTCCATCTCTCCAAGCAGCTCTACCTCCAGGAATCTCTCCTGCGGGGAGGGTAATTTTGACTGCCGTGGACATTTGGGAATGTGTGGAGACATTTTTGGTGGCCACAACCGGAGGAGTGCTACTGGCATGAAGCCGGGGATGCACAGCATGGCCCCCACAACAGAATTACCTGGCCCCAGATGTCAGTAATGCTGAGGGTGAGAAATCCTTCTCTGGATGTTGAAGGCAGCCTATATGCAGCAAGTCATGGTCACGTTTCTCTCCTCCCAGCCCTTTCTCTGTTCCCGATCTACACTCAGCTCATAGCCTCTTTTTTGCATATACGTTTGTTGAATTGTGGTAAGTTACACAAAATATAAAATGTACCGTCTGGACTGTTTTTTAGTGAACACTCCGGTAGTATTAAACCTCATGCAGCCAATCTCCAGAACTTTGTTGCCTTGTAAAACTGAAACTCCATACTTATTAAACAATAAACGCCTGTTCCTTGCCCCCTCAGCCCCTGTCAGCCACCATTCTACTGCCTGTTTCTGTGAATGTGACTCCATCAGAGACTTCATATCCTCACACCAGTGGAATCGTACGGTATTTGTCTCTGTGACTGGCTTATCGTAGTTCGCATAGTGAGCTCAAGGCCCGTCCGTGCAGCCTGTGTCAGAATCCCCTCCTGTTTAAGGCTGCATAATACTCCATCGGAGGGATATACCAGACTCTGTGTATTCATTTATCCATCAAAGGGCCTCTCTGGTTGTTTCCACCTTTTGGTTATTGTGAATAATGCTTCTGTGAACATGAGTGTCCAAATAATCTCTTCGGGACGTGGCTTTCAGTTGCTGGATCGTACGGTGGTATGGTAATATGGTATGTGTGTAGCATGTAGCATGGCATGCTGTGTAGTATGGTAGTCCAGGTGGAGGAAGTGCCATACTGTCTTCACGGTAGCCGTAACATGTCACATTCCCACCAGCGGCGCACGAGGACTCCAGTCTCTCCTCATTTTTACCAGCACTGTCTGTTGTTTTCCCTAATGGGTGCAAGGTGGTATCTCATGGTTTTGGTTTGCATTTCCCTAATGAGTACTGATGTTAATCACCTTTTCTCTCTGTCTCTGTTTTTTTTTTTTTTTTAAGATAAATTCTTAAATTTGCGTTAACCACACACTGTTTTCCCAGTGTGTACAATATCGTATAGGTTAGCTAAAAAGGACAGAATGCAGCAAAAGGCAGTGTTTGCTTTTCCATCTCCAGTTGTTGTCCCTGTCAGAAGAGCGGTATGTCGGCTCTTCACAGCTGCCATAAGCATATTCTCTCACCGTATCCTTTGTATGTCTTCCCCTTGAGAAATGCACAGCTGCAAATTCTAGGGAGCTGCAGTTGGGCCAGGTGGGGCCTCCTTCTGAGAAGTTACTGGGGGAAGGGAAGGGACTGCTTTCATACACTCTTTTTGACCGGGACCGGATGAAGTTAAAAATGTTGCAAATGCCCTAGAGCAATATGAAACCACGCTGACGAGGAGTTTGTGGAAAACTAAGTTCCACAGTCGAAAATACAGTGATTGCTTCTCTGGGGGAATTCTTCCCCCAAATGTACCTTGATCAGGAGGGAGCACATTTTGAGGATTTGTGCCTGTAGGTATCATTTTATGCCATGCTGCAGAGAGCTGTAGTTTTTGAGAATGCTTTGCTTGTGCTGTTGACCGTTTGTCTACCTTTTTTGGAGAAATGCCTGTTGAAGTTCTTTGCCTGTTGTTTAATCGGAGTGTTTTTGTTGCTATAGGAGTCCTTTATGTGCTCTGCGGCACCCAGCCTTTTCGTTCCCCAGTATCTATACTCACGTCCCTTGGCTCTTTCCTTCCCCCCCAAACCAGATCATCGAGCATTGCTCTTGTGCTTGGTGCCAGTTGCCAGCAACACATAGGTGACTGAGTGTGTGCTTGTCAAGCGTGCAAGAAGCTTATCCAGACTTTGATTGGAATTCTGTTAACTGTGTTCATCTAGCTTCTCACTTTGTGGTTCCTTAGACCCTGGTCATCTGCATTTCTGTTCTGCCTCGTGGATTCTGTTTCTTGGGGGCAGGGACCAGGTTTCATCTCTTCTAATGGTGCTCAGGGTAACCAGCGTGTTGCTTCGTATGTGCTAGAGAGTCAGCATGTTTTATTTGGTACTCTGTCTAGAAAAGAATAAAGCTATATTTCAAAATAATGGATTTTGCATGAATGGCTTTATAAGCATCCCAGGTTATTTCTAGAATACATTCTTAGCGTAGGATTCTTATGTCAGGGATAGATCTGTTTTCTGGTGTGGGCTCCATTTTCCCTAACTGCTATATTCACTGAAGCTTTTTGGATCACTTTGTGAATGCATCTGCTTCCCCATTCCCTGGGGGTTTTTTCTCCCTTCAGTTTTTTGTTTAATAGGTGCAAGAGCTTACTTTGTCTTTTTCATGTGTCAGAGCTAGACTTGTTTGTTTATCTTAAGGGGAGGGGGTTGCAGAGAGAGGGAGAGACAGAATCCCAAACAGGCTTGGCTCTGATAGCATGGAGTTTGACTCAAGGCTCGGATTCACAAACCATGAGATTTTGATTTGACCTGAGCCAAAATCATGTCATTGGATGCTGAATCAGCTAAGCCACTCAGGCACCCCTTCAGAGCTAGACTTTTTTTTTTTTTTTTATAAGTGTATTTATTTATTTTGAGAGAACAAGTGGAGGATAGAGAGGGAGAGAGAGAATTTCAAGCAGGTTCTGCACTGTTGGCACAGAGCCTGGCATGGGGGCTCAAACACATGAACTATGAGATCATGACCTGAGCTGAAACCAAGAGTCAGACGCTTAACTGACTGAGCCACCCAGGCACCCTCAGTGCTGGACATGTTAAGGGCTCTCTTGATGTCGAGTCCTGGACCTGGGGCTGAAGCAGGCAGACAGGTACAAAGGGGCTTGGCTCCTGCATAGGGGACTTTTAGTGTAAGGGAGTAGGTTCTGGGCAGACTGAGGTGTGAGAACGGACCCTCACGACATGCCTTTTGCCCCCACCCCCCAGGGCTGGGGCCTGCTGGGTCCCCGAAACGAGCTGTTTGATGCAGCCAAATATCGTGTGCTAGCCGATCGCTTTGGCTCTCCGGCTGACAGCTGGTGGCGCCCAGAACCCACCATGCCACCTACTTCCTGGCGGCAGCTGAATCCCGAGAGCATCCGGCCAGGGGGACCTGGGGGCCTGTCCCGCTCCTTGGGCCGGGAGGAAGAGGAGGATGAGGAGGAAGAGCTAGAAGAGGGGACCATTGATGTCACCGACTTCCTGTCCATGGCCCAGCAGGACTCCCACACCCCACTCAGGGACTCGAGGTAGAGCTGGACGTGGGGGATGCAGGGAAGCTGGCTGCGCCTTGACGTGGGGATGGGAGATGTTCCCTGGGAGCCTTCTCGGAGATGGGAGGGCCCCCGCTACACCTCAGCCTGTGAGTCCCATTGTTCATTGGTACATCTGCCGTTCCTGGGGAAAGCGGTCTTGTACGGCGTGGCTGGGCTCATGCAAAACGGCAGCGTGGACCCTCCGTCCAGCTCACACTTGGGTCCCTCCAAGTCCCAGCCACTACTCTGCCCCTGGGCCCCTGCCCCCTGTCCTCAATTATCCGTTTGGGGAAACTGAGGGAGCGTCAGTCATGCTGTGTTTCTGAGAGGATCACATGCTGAGCGAAGATGCCTGGCCTGCCATCTTTTCCATGCCTCCTTGCTGCCTGTTGCACCACTGCAGTGTCCTACCCCCGTGGGCCTCAGAGCCTGAGGGGAAATTGGCCTGGGAAGAGATAGAGCTTTTTCACCTAAACTTTTGGTCCTCCCAGGGGGGGTTCCTTTGAAATGACAGACGACGACAGTGCTATTAGGGCTCTGACCCAGTTTCCACTTCCCAAGAACCTTCTGGCCAAAGTGATTCAGATAGCAACATCGTCCTCCACAGCTAAGGTGAGTTGGGTATCCTGGAGTGTGTGGGGTGGGGAGCTGGCTTGGTTGTGTGTGCTTTTCCCCGGGGCCAGGTCGGAGGGAAGCTACAAGTATGTGTGATGGTGGAGGATACCTGTACCTTCAGCCCATACCTAGGCCAGTCAGGGGTCTGGGGTTCTTGGCCTGTGAGGAGTGTGAAGCAGCCAGGACGGAATAGACATTGGTGTAGGAGCTCCGGGTGGGCCGGTGTTGCGGGAGCCGGAGACCCAAGCTTGGTCCAGGGTGCCTGGGAGGAGTGGGGTGTGTGTGGCGCTGTCTTGCTGAGGCATGAATTTCATCTCTGTGGCCGGGCTCAGGGCTTCAGTAAGCACAGCTTCTTTCCAGGGGTAAGGCCTTCACGCACCCCCAGGATGTGCCTGGTTCTGGCTCATGCCGACTGCTCACCCCACAGCTGCCACCCTCCCTGTTGTCTTCAAAGGTGCTGAGAGCACACTAGGCTAGGAGGGTGGGTGGCGCCATTGTCCAGAGGCTGTCTTCTTCTCTGAAACCATAGGATGGCCAGAGAAGCCAGCCCAGGCCTAGGGATCTGCAGCCCTAAAGGGGCTTCCTTCTGCCTGTACATTGGCCCATCTCGCGTGGCTGATGTTTGGCACCTGCTAAGATGGGGGTTAATTCCATGACTGGGTTCCTTGGCATTCTGAGGATGCATTCTCTGTTTTTCCATAATCATCTCTCTTGCCTTCCGCGTAGAACCTCATGCAGTTTCATACCGTGGGCACCAAGACCAAGCTGTCTACCCTCACTCTGCTTTGGCCCTGTCCTATGACCTTTGTCGCCAAAGGGCGCCGCAAAGCGGAGGCTGAGAATAAGGCAGCAGCCCTGGCCTGCAAGAAACTGAAGGTGAGTCCAGGCGGGTCCGTGGTGTGAGGCATGGGAGATCTTAGAGCTCCCCTACCCTTGGCAAATTGGCCCAAGTCTCCAGGAAATGAAACCCACCACACTAGGCCTTTGAAAGCCTGAGCACAATAGCATCTGGTGTCCGAGCCTTGCTTCTCTGACCACATGACTGCTGTTTCTAGGAATCCCTCACTCTCTCAGAAGGTGCTTTGCCTGCGAGCTCAGCCTTTTTGGTGTTGTTGCCCAAAGCTGGGTGAAGCCGGGAGGGGACATGCCTGTTGCTGTGAACAGCAAAAAGCAGGAGGAATGGTGCTGTGCCGAGCGGCAGGCTTGGCGTCTAGAGAGATCTTAGTTATCTGGGCTTTGTGGGCGAAATGAGTAATAAGATGTTTATGTGGGATGGAGATTGGAGATTCATTTAACCCCAAGGTGTGCACAGTGGGGCCTCCAGTGGGCAGTTCCCTTGGAGAGGCCTCGGAGGCCAGCTGTGCCCAGCAGTGGGAGCCACCGCTACCGTGCCTGCTGGAGAAGTGGGGGGTCTGAACCCACATCAGTACAGGTTTAGGTTTTTTGTTTTTGTTTTTAATTTTTTTTTTTCAACGTTTTTTATTTATTTTTTGGGACAGAGAGAGACAGAGCATGAACGGGGAAGGGGCAGAGAGAGAGGGAGACACAGAATCAGAAACAGGCTCCAGGCTCTGAGCATTCAGCCCAGAGCCCGACGCGGGGCTCAAACTCACGGACCGCGAGATCGTGACCTGGCTGAAGTCGGACGCTTAACCGACTGCGCCACCCAGGCGCCCCTGTTTTTAATTTTTAAAAACTGTTTATTTTTGAGAGAGATAGAGCATGAGTGGGGGAGGGGCAGAGAGAGCGGGAGACACAGAATCTGAAGCAGGCTCCAGGCTCTGAGCTGTCAGCACAGAGCCTGACGTGGGGCTTGAACTCCCAAACCGCGAGATCATGACCTGAGCTGCATTTGGACGCTTAACCGACTGAGCCACCAGGTACCCCAGTACAGGTTTAGTTTGCAGAGGAAGAGAGCAAGGAGGGCCTGCTCTGCTCTGGTCAGATATACCGTTGGTGTGTGTTCGGCTCTGGGAACCCCGTTTTCGAACGAAAGCCCAGAGAATAGGAGAGGGAGAGATACAGATGCCTGTGGCTCAGGAAACCAAACCGGGGCTAATCGGTAGAACTTTGCAGAGGTCTGAATTTTAACTTGACAGACACAGGTACTGAGGATCAGGAGGCTCTCGGCATGGGACAGCCCTGTCTCGGAAAGGAGCCGGCTCCCGGTTGGCAGTGGTGCTCCCGCTGCCGGCCGCTTGTCAGAGGCCACAGGTAAACTCTCAGGCCTTTCCTGGAGTGAGGTGGCCGAGTTGGTCCAGGGACTAGATCCTTGTTTTTGAGACCTGACGGGAGGCCAGAGGAAAGGGATCAGGCCCTGTGGGGGCAGGCTTGAAGGAGGGAGTATTTGATCTGAGCTTCAGAGGGCGAGTAGAATCCTGGTGTTACAGGTGACAGGAACACGAGACTAGGGAAAAAGACTGGTTTTGCACACTTGCCTGAAGTGTTGGGATGCCTTGTTTTATGTCTGATGAGGTGGCTTTGGACATGTAGGAAAATAAGATGCAGTGTTTATTGAATTGTATGAGTAGACGTTTCCAAGAAATTCTGTGTACATTCGTGTAAAGGGGTCACAGATAGAAAGGGTGTTGTGGAGACGGGGTGGGGCGGCAGCTGGAATGGAAAGGTCGCGGGGATGTGGGGTGTGCTTTGGAGGCAGTGAACACAGAGGGTGCTCGTGAGGTCGTGATGGGGTCATTAAGGGCCTGGCCTGCCTGGCTGAGATGTCCATGTTGGGAATTCATAGAGGTGAGATTGGACTGTTGTGGGGCCCCTGGCTGCTCAAGGAGAACTTTCTGAGGGGTATTCCTCTCGGGCAGGTCCAGTCTTACTTTTCTTGAATTGATTTTTACTAGTTTTGGGGCAGGGGTGAAGAGTTACATTTTCCTGGAATTCCTCTTTTCTGCACAACATCCACTTAAAAGCAAAATCTCTTAGGAAAGAGGTTGCTCTGCACAATTTCTCTCAAGCTTCTGAGCCTGTCTGGGCCCGTTCTGGAGAGGCAGGGGCGTAGATCAACCTGTAGTGTCCCCCCTTCCCCCTCTGCAGAGCCTGGGCCTGGTGGACCGCAACAACGAGCCGCTCACCCACGCCATGTATAACCTGGCCTCCTTGCGTGAGCTGGGTGAGACCCAGCGCCGGCCGTGTACCATCCAGGTGCCTGAGCCCATCCTCCGCAAGATAGAAACCTTCCTGAACCATGTAAGAGAACCAGGAGAACCCCTTCTGCAACCCGCCCCCCACCCCCACCTCAGTCTTCCCTGCACTGAGTCTCTACCTGCAACCGGCAGGAGTGACTCCCCGTTTTCCCTGAGGAGGTTGGAGTGTGGGAGCACCCATGCCCTGAGTAGCCCAGTCCTGCCCACGAGAGTCCTTGGGCAGTCGTGTACTGAGTTCGCCGGCCAGCGGGCTGGGCCATGGCATCTGGCCCAGGTGAATTGTGTGGCAGGGCTTGTGAGTGAATGAGGAAGAAGGTATCTGTCTCACCATTTTGCTTGCTTCTCCCATCCTGCAGTACCCTGTGGATAGTTCATGGATCACCCCAGAACTCCGGCTGCAGAGTGATGATGTCTTGCCCTTGGGCAAGGACTCGGGGCCCCTGAGTGACCCTATCACAGGCAAGCCCTACGTGCCCCTGTCAGAAGCAGAGGAGGTCCGTCTGAGCCAGAACTTGCTGGAGCTGTGGCGGCGGCGAGGGCCAGTCTGGCAGGAGGCCCCCCAGCTCCCTGTGGACCCGCATCGGGACACAATCCTCAATGCCATTGAGCAGCACCCGGTGGTGGTCATCTCTGGGGACACGGGCTGTGGAAAGACCACACGCATCCCCCAGCTGCTGCTAGAGCGCTACGTGACCGAGGGCCGTGGTGCCCGCTGCAATGTGATCATCACCCAGCCGCGCCGCATCTCCGCTGTGTCGGTGGCACAGCGGGTCAGCCACGAACTGGGCCCCTCTCTGCGCCGGAACGTGGGCTTCCAGGTGCGGTTGGAAAGCAAGCCCCCGGCCCGAGGCGGGGCCTTGCTCTTCTGCACCGTGGGCATCCTGCTGCGGAAGCTGCAGAGCAACCCCAGCCTGGAGGGCGTGAGCCATGTCATCGTGGACGAGGTCCATGAGCGGGATGTGAATACAGACTTCCTGCTTATTTTGCTCAAGGGCCTGCAGCGGCTCAACCCGGCCCTGCGGCTGGTGCTCATGAGCGCCACGGGCGATAACGAGCGCTTCTCCCGCTACTTTGGTGGCTGCCCTGTCATCAAGGTGCCAGGCTTCATGTACCCCGTCAAGGAGCACTACCTGGAGGACATTCTGGCCAAGCTGGGCAAGCACCAGTACCCACACCGGCACCGGCACCACGAGGTGAGGGGACGTGCCTGCCCCAGCCCTCCCCGGCCTTCCCTCTGGATTCCCCTCCTCCCTGTCCCTGTGGCTTGGTGGCCTAGGGTGAGTTAATGCTCCCGAGCTTGTTTCCTTGATAGAAATGAAATGATTGGGGGGGCGGCAGGAGGGGGGCTTCTGGGCAAGGGTGTGGTGAGGGTTGGAGGTGACAGGTTGAGTGCCTGGGCCTCACTGAGTCACAGAGTGACTGTGTCCTTCCTCCCTGGGGCTGTGACTGTGGCCTGTCTTCCCCCAACCTAGTCTGAGGATGAATGTGCACTTGACTTGGACCTCGTGACGGACCTGGTTCTGCACATTGATGCCCGAGGGGAACCAGGTGGGTGCTTTCCCCTCTGCCCCGGCCCCACCCTGACCTCCACCTGCCGGAGAGTGACAGCTCATGCCTGCAGGGCCCCTTTACAGGTGGGATCCTCTGCTTCCTGCCTGGGTGGCAGGAGATCAAAGGAGTGCAGCAACGCCTCCAGGAGGCCCTGGGCGTGCACGAGAGCAAGTACCTGATCCTGCCAGGTGAGAGCATGCATGTGAGGCCTTCTGCCCTCACACACCAGTCTTGCCCTCTGTCCTGGGGACTGACCCAACTGGGACTCGAGGGGCCTGGGTTTCTGACCAGGCTGCCCTAATTTTGTTGGTTTTTCTACTTTTACTGGGCGTATTCTTGATCTGGGCCTCAGTTTCATCAAAATGGGGTCAAAATCCTTGCCCTGTGCCCTCATCACAGGGAGCAGGAGCAGTGCCCATAACCAGCGTGTTCTTGCTGCCCACCAGTGCACTCCAACATCCCCATGATGGACCAGAAGGCCATATTTCAGCAGCCGCCAGTTGGGGTGCGCAAGATCGTCTTGGCCACCAATATCGCGGAGACCTCAATTACAGTCAATGACATTGTGCACGTGGTGGACAGCGGTCTGCACAAGGAGGAACGCTATGACCTGAAGACCAAGGTGGCACCCATCTCCTGGGCCTAGCCAGCCCCTGGGGGAAGAACGACAAGTTCCAAGGTGGCCCCCAGCCCAGATGGGCCTTGGAGCTGCCCTGTGTGTCTGGAAGAAGCCACACTCGTGGGCTCTCGGTGTCCCTGTTGTGGGGGGGGGGGGCATTGAGGGGTTAAGTGAGGTGAAGGCCAGACGTGGGGGAGCACTGAGGAAGGTGCGTTGGCATCTGTGTCGCCGCTCACCCACCCCCTCCCCCAGGTGTCCTGCCTGGAGACTGTGTGGGTGTCACGAGCCAATGTGATCCAGCGCCGGGGCCGGGCAGGCCGCTGCCAGTCAGGCTTTGCCTACCACCTATTCCCACGGAGCCGGCTGGAGAAAATGGTCCCTTTCCAAGTGCCGGAGATTCTGCGCACGCCCCTTGAGAACCTGGTGCTACAAGCCAAAATCCACATGCCCGAGAAGACGGTGCGCCGGAGGCAGGGCTGGGCATGGGCTGGACGTGGTCAGGCGTGGGCGGGACTCGGGCTCATGGCAGGCTCTGGCCGGTTCTTGCTGCAGGCAGTGGAATTCCTTTCCAAGGCTGTGGACAGTCCGAACATTAAGGCAGTGGACGAGGCCGTGATCTTGCTCCAGGAGATCGGTGAGTGTGGCGGGGCCAGCCCGGCGGGGGTCACGGCATGGCTCTCACGGGCGATCCTGATGCCGAACTGTTGCAGGAGTGCTGGACCAGCGGGAGTACCTGACCACCCTGGGGCAGCGCCTGGCCCATATCTCCACCGACCCCCGGCTGGCCAAGGCCATAGTGCTGGCTGCCATCTTCCGCTGCCTGCACCCGCTGCTGGTGGTCGTTTCCTGCCTCACCCGGGACCCCTTCAGCAGTAGCCTGCAGAACCGGGCGGAGGTGGACAAGGTCAGACCCAGCCCTGTCCCGTGGCCCTTTGCTGCTCCTCTCGGCCCACCCCCACCTTCTGTCCCGAGGCGGCCACCGCCAGCCCTCCCCCTGTGACCCCGGCACGCCCTCCCACTGCCTCCCAGGTGAAGGCGCTGTTGAGCCACGACAGTGGCAGTGACCACCTGGCCTTCGTGCGGGCCGTGGCCGGCTGGGAGGAGGTGCTGCGCTGGCAGGACCGCAGCTCCCGGGAGAACTACCTGGAGGAGAACCTGCTGTACGCGCCCAGCCTGCGTTTCATCCACGGTCAGTGGGCTTCACCCCGTCTCTAGCCCCTCCCGGCCCACGCCCCCCTGGCTGAGGCACCACGGAGCGTGTCGTCCCCCAGCCTCGTGGCTTCGGGGGCCACAGGCTCACCCGCCCCCAACTCCCCAGGACTCATCAAGCAGTTCTCAGAGAACATTTATGAGGCTTTCCTGGTGGGAAAGCCCTCGGACTGCACCCTGGCTTCTGCCCAGTGCAACGAGTACAGTGAGGAGGAGGAGCTGGTGAAGGGCGTACTGATGGCCGGCCTCTACCCCAACCTCATCCAGGTGCTGCCTCGGGGGGGGCCCGGGGGGGCCTCGGCCTCCGCGGATTCATCTGCAGCTTCTTGCTCAGCCAGTCTGTCTTTTCTTTCATCCTTGCAGGTGAGGCAGGGCAAGGTGACCCGGCAGGGCAAGTTCAAGCCCAACAGCGTCACATACAGGACCAAATCAGGCAACATCTTGCTGCATAAGTCGACCATCAACAGGTGGGAGGCAGGCAGGGCAGGGGAGGAGCAGTGGGCATGCTCCCTAGGAGGGCAGCCTCACCCAGCCCTGTGTTCCTCAGGGAGGCCACGCGGCTCCGGAGCCGATGGCTGACGTACTTCATGGCCGTCAAGTCCAATGGCAGCGTCTTCGTCCGGGACTCCTCCCAGGTGCACCCGCTGGCCGTGCTGCTGCTGACAGACGGGGACGTCCACATACGTGGTGGGTGCCGGCACACCCCCACCCCCACCCCCGTTGCGGCTCGGGCCGGTCTGTATCCACCGGGGCCTGGCCTCACCCTAGCCCTCTGCCGACCTCCTCCCTCCCCCAGATGATGGGCGCCGGGCCACCATCTCCCTGAGTGACAGTGACCTGCTGAGGCTGGAGGGGGATTCCCGCACCGTGCGGCTGCTGAGGGAGCTGCGCCGGGCCCTGGGCCGCATGGTGGAGCGGAGCCTGCGCAGTGAGCTGGCCGCACTCCCGCCCGGCGTGCAGCAGGAGCACGGGCAGCTGCTCGCCCTGCTGGCGGAGCTGTTGCGTGGGCCCTGTGGCAGCTTTGACGTGCGCAAGACAGCCGATGACTGAGCCCCGTGTCTGCTGGGGCTGTGTACAGAGTGCAGATGTTTATTTAAAATAAAGTTCTATTTATCCCTTGTGAGCATTGCTCTCCGCTGGGGGCTCCTCTCTCAGGGCCCCAGCACCCCCCGCTTCCCAAACCCCCGCTTATTGCGAGGCTGAGGTCACGGGAGGGAGGGGCTTAGCTGGTGTGGGGCCTGCGTTCCAGGGGCCTGCCTGGTCCTACAGCTGCTCCCGCGCCCACGTGGCAGGCAGCCTGTTTGCACCATCCCTGCCTTTGCGGGTTGGGACAGCAGGTGTTGAGCATGCACTCACTCACGTCTCCCTCTCCGGGCCAGTGGTACGTGCACAGCGCGTGTCCTCGTGGAATCTGGCTGCCACCTCCCAGGCCCAAGCAGAATTGGGAGAGAAGTTCCTCAGGCAGCTAAGGGCACCTGAACCTTAACCCTCAAGGGGCCTCGGGTTGTGTGGCAGCCCTGCCACAAGCTGGGACTTCCCCTTGGTCGCATCCACAAATTCACAGATGAGAGGCTACGGTCGTCAAGACTGCACGGTGCACACATCAGTCTCCCGATACAAGGCGACGGGCTAGCGGAGACCAACGAGGACACACAGAAGATACAGGGCCTGCGTGGTGGGACATCACGAGCTTTATTTACTCTTGAAATCGGTACAACGGAATCACAGATTGACACAGGCAATAGCTGAGCCATAAGCAAACCGGAAGTACAGAAATGTCACACCCCCAAACGGCTGCAGGTAGTAACAGCTCACAGGGGCCTCTGGTCCCCAGCTGTCAGGGCAGCCTTCTCCGCTTCTCTGGCTTGGGGGACACTTCAAGGGAGCTGGGACAAGACCACCCCTCAGAAAAACGACCACTCCAGCCCACCTAGAGAGCGCTCTACTAGGGTCACCTCTCCTACCCCTACCTGTGGACCCAGAGCCAGTTGTCAACCTCAGCATCCGTGTGGGCCTGGAACTAACACAAAGGGCACAGGTACCTTCGGGCCCTGCACTGTCTACTACTTCATTCTGCCGCTTCCTCCTGCTGACAAAACACGGGTGCCCCAAAGTCCTTGGCACAAAGCATTCTTGTCTTTGGCTCGGGGAACACTTTCTCCACAGGTTCCCCCCCCCCCCCCAACGGTATGTGCTTGGGGAGCTGGGGATGTGGCGTCAAACCTCCCCAAGGAAAATGCTACCTCAGAAGTAGGAGAACCTGCTGGCCCAGATGCCCTCCCTCTACACGGAGATCAAATCTGAACCTAAGTCAAGAGCCCCTACCTTCTCAGCTCCAAGGGTCACTGGGAGCAGCGGCGGGGAAGACGAGGGGCCGAGTCTGTGGCCACCTCCTCGGGGCAAGTCTGCACTGCAGAAAATGCTCTTCTGGAGGAGAAGCCCTGGGAGACTCCCCGGCCATTTCACTACAAACTGTTACATTTTAATCCTTTATTAGAAACCATGCAAACTTTAATACAAAAAAAAAAAAAAAAAAAAATACAAGTGCAATAAGAATCTTCCGTGTCAATACAATTCCCGGGATTTCTCATCATTGCAGCCATCCCAAGACCGGCCCTGGCTGGGACACCCCTCCACAGGCTGGCCTTGCCTCTCCCCACTCTCCAGTCAGGCTGTAAGGGAAGGGAGGTGGCCTGTCTCATGCTTTTATTTTTAAATTTCCATACCTGATTCCCCATCATCCACATGAGTTCTGGACATCTGGGGCACCCCAGTCACTGAGGGCTCTAGTGTCCTAGGCCTGCAAGCCTGGAGAACTTTGACCTCCACAGCCCTTCCCTATTTCTCCGGCCCCGAGCTTATATCTCCCACTAGATCCCAGGGAATGAGACAGATAGAGATACCAAAACCAGCCTCTTGGTTAGAAAAGAAAAGCAGCATACACACAAAATACCAGAACCAGTCCACGCTCTGACCAGCCCCTAGTGTGCCCTATGCTCACCAGGCCACAGCCCCTGCATCTCACCCGCCCTGCCCACACACTCTGGGGCCCCAAGCTGCCCAGGCCAAGGCAGCCCCCGATGCCTGACCTCCCGGCTGGAGGCTTAAGGATGTCCCCTCCCCATTTCCTTTAACACCTACTGAGAACTTTCATTTAGACATGGCTTCAACCTGCAAAACTCCTCTACCAGTTTTTAGGTTATTAAAAAAAAAAAAAGGATAAAACAAGAGAAAGGGAAATGTGGCAGCAGCTAGGCAGGTACAGGAAGCAGCGGGGACAGGCAGAACCAACCCCTAACTAACTTGGGGCAGGGCAGCAAGAGGCACCTGGCCCCACCTGCATGGTGGGCACCACTGTGGGGTCAAGGAGAGAGGTGGTGGCTTAGTGGGCTCCAGGGGATGTGGGCAGCACCCTGCCACCACGTGGCCATCCACTTCCACTCTTCCCTCCAGGTGGACCCGGCGAGGAGGGCGCATATGTCAGTTTCTCTTGGGTTTGGTCCGAAAAACCCAAAGACGAGGTTGGAATCTGGATCCCCCCCCCCCCTCCTAGATCCCACAAGATCCCAAGTTGGCCTCCCCACCCCATTCACCTCCCAACCTCATCTACGGAGCAGTGAGCAATGATGGGACAGGAAGGAAGCAAGGAGCTGGGCCCAGGGCAGGGACTGGAGGAGGTCTGGGGGCGGGCCTACTGCCATGGGCAAGCAAGGCAGGGGGATGGGGCGGGGGCCCAGAGGACTGCCCAGCACCCAAGCTGTGTGGGGTCTATAGAGCAGCCCGGGTGAGGGAGCCAAGGGCCCGGGTGCCTGAGCTGGGGCCGCCAGGGAAGTGGGGGGGGCGGGAGACAATGTCAGCCCCATGGTCGGTGCGGGCCCTGGCGTTTGCCCGGAACGTCAGCCTGTAGGTCTCAATCTGCAGTGACACGGGAGGAGGGAAGGGAGGGGGGAACAAGGGACACAAGAGGAGGAACACAGGGGACGGAAGACGAGACCAGAATGTCATCATTAGATGCCTGGAAAATAAAAGGTTGCTTGGTTAAAATTTAGGCCATACTCTAGTCAAAAAAAAAAAAAAGGAGTTTCAATTTGCAAACAGTGGCAGGGCCCCCGGCTGGCCCTCAGGCCAAGCCCAGCCACTTACTTGTCTCCTGGATCTGGCTGTCCAAGGTCTGGGCCTCCCTTTGGTCACCACCCCCTGCCAGGGTGGGGTGGCCACTGAGGCCACTGGCTGAAGTGGGGGCGCCAGCTTCAGGCGCTGCCTCAGGGCTGGCCAGCTCCTCCCCAGCGGGGGGGCCCGGACACGGAGGGGCCTCGCTGCCACCGCCCTCAGTCTACAATGAAACAGTGGGGGAGACAGTGCAGGGTCAGTCGGGGAGGAGGTGGGATGGGTGATGGTGGGTTTTACACACAGCCCCTCCCTGCCCACCCGCCACCCCTCCCCGGCCACTGGATTTAGGCACAGTCATCTGGAGACTCTAAACCAGGTACTCCCCACCCCTACTCTGCCTGTGAGAGGACCCCTGGCTTGGGCGGCCAGTGTAGGGCAAGAACACAGCCTCGGGCCCAGCATGCAGCCTGGCTAGTGACACACCCTGGGGGGCTCCTCTGTGGAGTGCACGGTTTCATGTGGTCTGAGGGGAGAGGTGCGGGCTTCTCAGCAAGGCCGACACCAAACAGCCGTGACACCTGATCACTGGCAAAAACCCTGGGAACGCTCTCTAGACAGCGGGTCTGGAATCGGTCGGGAAGCGGGGGTGCTGCAGGCCAGTTAAGGAGCTCTGGGAGCTGGGAGTCAGTTCCCAAGGGGTGCAGCTCACCACCTCGGACCGGACCGATGAGTCCCAGACCACACCCACCAGAGAGCGGGTGCTAAAGGGGCTCTCTTGGGAACTCATGAGCCCTGCCTGCTCATCTACCCCTCCCCAGACACCGAGACCTCTTCTGTGCGGGGCACCCTTCCGGAGCCTGGGGACACAGAGGAGGGAGGAAGGGGTCCAGGGAGGGGGGACCAGGGAGACTTCGGGGCCTGCAGGGCTTTGCGGGAGGAGGATGGGGTGGACAGAAGAGGGGAGGCCAGTGGGAGGCCACCCGTGCCCCGGAACACCCAAAAGGTGGCAATGGAAGACTCTACAGTGGTTTCTAATCAGAACAGTGAAGGAGACGGGCCTCTGTATCAGAAAGACAATTCCAGAAATAATTAAGGGAGATGATGTGAATAAAAAAAAGAACTTAAGACGTGGGGTCAGAAAGGTGCAGGTGTAAACCCTGGTCTACATGTACTTGCCATGTGGCTTTGGACTAGCGACTACATCTGAGTTAGGGCCCCCGGAGGACAGACTGGGGAGTGGCTCCTCAAAGGTATGGAGGCGTGGACTGGGAGCCTGTGACAGAGCCAGGACCCCACACATTCACAGAAGCCAGTCAGGCCTTCAACTGGAGCACCGAGGGAAGGAGGGAAGAGGGGACACAGGCTGGGCTAGGCATCAGATGTAGAAGCGAAGGCCCCAGCCGCTGCTCTTGTGTCCCTCTCCCTGGCTCACCTTCCCCTGAGCAGCTGCAGCTGTGGTCATGCACAGAAGCCTGCAAGGTGCTGCCCCCTGTGTCCCCCCCCAACCGCCCAACACAGAACGAAGGACAGACAACATCTTGGCACACAAAGGTCTCACAGTGCCGTGGAAGGAGGGAGGGAGGGAAGGAGACAGGGAGGGAAGGGAGGAGAGGCCCAGCCAGTCCAGAGGATGGGAAGTCCTGCCCACCTGAGCCCTGGCCATGGCAGTCCCTCTAGAGGCAGGTGTCACCAGGAGTTGCAAATGTGGCATCCTGCTCCCAGCAGGCCCAGAATGGAGCCCGGCATGGAGCCTGGACCCCCTCATGAGGTAGCTGGGGAGAACCGTGCTTTGTGGGAGTCTGTGCCCCAGCCCATAGTCCCCTTAGAAATGGCTGAGATGGGCTCAAAAAGTAAGGAGGGCCATGGCTGTAAGGAGAGGTTCTGTCTCCAGCTGGACAGGTGAGAGGCAGCTGGGTTGGGGCCTCTTTACCTCTCCTGCCTCACTCAGGACTGATGAAGGACACTGGGAAAACACAATGGTGTGGGTGACACAAGACTCCTGAAGATACTGAGGGGCGGTGACAGGCGCCCAGTACCTGGGACCCAGACTCCGGCTGCATAACCCCTCCCACCCGGCCCAAGCCGTGTCCCCCTGGTGACCCACTCACTACCTTCACGGCACCTCCTGCAGGCAGGTGTCCCACATTATCGAGGGATCCCACCTTCGCCTGGGCCTTCTCCTTGAAGTTCAACTTTTGACTTTCAATCTTGACATCTCCTCCACCTGGTACCAAAATACAACCGGTCACATAGGCAAAGCCAGGCGGTGGGACCAGGAATCCTAGCTGGGCCGAGGACTGGCTATGTGCCCAATACAGAAATGGGGAACGTGGCTCTGAGCACAGAGGAGGAGGAAAGGACAGTGGACATGTTTGTCAAACAGGGCTAGTCTTCTCAAAGTTGGGCTGACAGTCTACATCCGGCCAGCGGCAACACCTCCACAGAGAAGAAAGGCACCCTCAGCACCACCGCAGGCCCGCGGTGCTGCCTCCAGCCAAGCCTCTAGAGGCGCCGAGATGGTGTCTGCTTCGGGTTCTCTAGCCAACGTCACGACCCCCTGACTGGGTGGCGCAGAGCGCCCGCTTCCGTGCAGTGCAGGAACGCCCTGTCCAGCAGGGTCAGGACCCTTGTTTTACAGCCACCAGAGCGGGTGCTGGACAAGAGGAGTGACTTGCCCAAAGTCACCACCAGGCTGGCGATGGCCAGAGGTAGGGTGGCAGCGGGGTCTGTCTGTGCTGCTGCATGAGCCACACTGTAGTGAAGAGAAGGCAAATGGAAAGAGGCTTCTCTGTCGTGGAGGAAAAGGAGGAGAGGTGGGAGTAGTCCCGGCACTGAGCTGAGAAAGGTCAGGCACGGACCGGACCAGCCCCGGGGCCCAGCGCGCTCGGGCGGCCAGTGCACAAGGGTGAGGTTCAGGACTCACGGCCACAGTGTGGCCACAGGATGTGGGGCTGCCCTGCTCTCCCAGGCCCACCCCTCTGGAGGCCCGCGTCACAAACCAGAGCACCCGGCTTTGTGCCAAGTTGGCCAGCTGTCCTACGCTCCTGCCCACCCCTCCCCACCGCGAAACACCCAGCCTCGGGGTCAGTCAGCGGCACCGGGGAAGGTGGCATCGCGCAAGAGTGGATTTTCCAGATTAAAGGGGGGAGATGAGGTGAGTTAAGGGCCAAACTGTTCTGACCCTTTTAAACAGAACACATTCTGCCGAGAGTTCCTTGCCTTCACCTTAAGTGGCCCCTGGCGCCTGACCTCCAAGGAGCCAGATCTGCCAGCCACGTGCCTGCCGCTGCAGGGGAAGTGCCCTAGCCCTGGTCTACTGTCACCCAGAACCAGGACACGCGGCTGTAGGGGATGACAGTGGAGGCGGGAGCACGCCGCCAGGAGGAAGTCACACCGCCCCAGCAGCAAGACCCTCACCCGCGGCCTGGGCAGCGCTACCCAACGACTCTGTCCTGCGGGAGCTCACAGCTGGTGCGTCACTGCCTGGGAATATCCGCCGCCCGCAGTCGAACGGCCGCCCCCAGCACTGGCTCCCGGCGCGCTAGTAGGGGTGCGGTGATGCCCGTGGGGACAGCGGCCTTTACCACCCGCTCCTCCGGATGCGCCTAAGAGGTTAGCGCCTGGGACGGGTGGGGGGATGCCCCCCCCCCCCGGGGGATGCCCCCCCCCTGGAATCTTTATGGAATGACAAAAGCACAGCGGGGAGACCCAGCCCAGGCGAGGCCCAGGCACCCTGGGGGAAGCAGGGGACTGCACTCACCAGGTTTGTGCTTGATGTTAGCCTTGGACCCACACTTGGAGGAGACCTTAGAGATGTCCACTTTCTTATTCTGAATCTGAACCTGAGAAATAAACCACAAAATATTATTGCCTCAGAGAGAGGATATATTTCAGGGCCAAACCTGTGTTCCCTTGACAATCTCCACGTTCAAGTTTCTTCTCTCCCTGTGTAAGGCCCTACCTCAGTCTGCTCAAGGTCAGGCTCACCTCCCCAAGTGCTTAAACCAACGCTTCATCCATCCTGCTGCCCCTGCAGCTTCTGAACTCACCTCCTGCCAGACTGAACCAACGTTCCCACACGCTCCACAATGTTCCCACCCTGTCCGGGCGCCTGCCAGGCAGCTCTTCTCAGGTTTTTCTGGACCCCCATCTCCTGAAATGTCCTCTTCTTCCACCTGAAATCTCACCCATCAACTCCTGGCCCAGAGGTAACCTGGAATGATGTTTTGGTGTTTTCCTCTTAGTTCGTTTCAGTGCATTTTCCCCTCATGGCTGACAGCACAGATTTCTACGTATGTGTCTATGATTTTGTATTCCTGTTTAATTCATGTTATAAGCATTTTCCCCATAAAAGTTGGGAAATGTTAAGAAGGGGCCACATAATCCATTCTGTAAGATCTTATATAAACCTAACGTATGCCAGATAGGGACCATTTAAGGTTGTTTGTTTTTTTTCGGTTTTTTTTTTTTCCTAATTTTTCACCATTAAAACTCTGGCAGCAATAAATATCTTTGTGAACAGAAGTCATGGCAATTCTGATGACCTCTCAAGCAAAATGCCCAGAACTTCAGTTACCCGGTCAAAGGTTGGGACTGTTTTAAGGTTCCTGAAGCACGAGGCCGGGTTTCCAGGAATGTGACAACGGACCCCCACGAGAGAGCTTACGTGGTTTGTCTCCATATCCTCCCAGCCCTGGCTATTCCCATTAAAAACAACAACGACGCTCTTCCCGTGAGTGGCTGAAGGTGATTTCTGAAAACAGTTCGCTATTTACTTGACCTACAAAATCACACAAGAGGTTCAACATGTGAAACACAGCCCAGGCCATCAAGAATGCACGTATCTGAAATGCCACAAAGTAACTGAATGATGTCACTTTGCAAAAGCAACGTGTGCCATTCTGTTGCTACAATGGTGGAGACAGTGGTGTGCCCAGGCCTAACAGCGGGGCTGGACACAGCGTCAGTGGCCCAAAGAGAGTGTGTAATTTTACTGCACACGCTTAAAAATGCAGAGAGTACTGCTGAACTTAGGGGTTTAGATGTAGATCCTCTGGTCACTGCACATCCAGGTGGACAAAGCCCCCAAGATGTGGTGTAGAACTTAACAGGGCTCATGGTCAGATTGCCACAGTGAGAGACGATCCTTACTGGAAAAGAGCAGATTATTCCTAAACCAGAAGAGGAAGTTGCACAGAAAAAAAAAAAAAAAAAAGATACCCCAGAAGAGACTGAAGGAACAAAAACTTACGGCCCGGGAGTAAATTCTGCATAAAATAAATGCAAATAAAAGTGAAAACAAGAAACCCCACCGCCAACAAAATTCTGCTGATTTATACGTGAAAGAGGCCCAGTCTTGGCTGCTCTGCTCATTATTAAGGATACTAAGCATTTGCACGATGGGCCCAGCGTGGTAGCCTGGAGTTCCACATCTGCCGCGACTGTGCACGACTACAGGCTCCACGAGGCCTTTCACAGATTTGCCATCCTGTCCACATTTGGTGAGCAATCAAGAGGATGAATGGCCTTTTATACAAATGAATCCCGTTGGGGATGGAGACTTGTCTGGGTGTCCTCTACACTTGCCCCTACTTTTGAGGTGGCCAACGGACTTTCATCTAGGTCTGCCCCCCAGGAGCCTTGGAAAAACATCTTGCTACCACGACTGATGGCATGTGTTTAAATTAGGAAAGGACGTCATCTATAGAGGGGCACTGGGTTCTGGGATGAAAATACCACAGTTCCCGTGAGTGGCCCAGCCGCTCCTTGGTTCTGTGGAAGAGCCTGGCTTTCCGCCACAATCAAGTCCTTCATGCGGTGGCCCACGGGGCCCTGCTGGCAGGTGTCATGCCCTTCTGGTGGGGTTTCATCACAGTGCCGTTCAATGGCTACCTTCTAGGACCCCGTCTTCCTTTCTCCAGTATCAGGAAATACGGTTTCCATCGTATTGCAAGAGGATACATGTGATGTCTACTGCATCGTTCTACGTCCACTCGCAGCCCAAGGCCTGGCACAGAGTAACTTCCCATAACCATCAGCTTGCCTGAGCCATCCTCACTGTTTCCAGAACTCTGCTCATACTATTCCGTAGCCAAGCAAGCCCACTGCATTCTCCTCCCCATCCTTCAAAGCCCTTCACAGGTCACCTTCTTCAAAGGCTCTGGCTTCACTCCACCCTTTGGAGGGACATCAGGTTCAGCAGGACACTGACTGCTTCCACGTTCAGTAATCATTTACAAAGTACAATTACCATCTCAACACAACAGCCTCCACTTTGCCTCACATTTCCAACAAGGCCACAATTCTCCCAACAGGGACACAGGGAAGTACTTTTCCCAACCAAACATCTGCCAGCTACTGAGACCAAGACAACACGTGTCCTGCAGCAATGGTGGCAGGCTCATCTTGTGCCACCCTTGAGACACCTGGGAGGCGTTCCAGGGGTCACCCTCCAAGGCCTGGGGCCTGCACATTTCCTGAGACTGTTCTGCGACCGAAGCCACTGGTTCTCTACCTCCTGCCTGGTTCTCAGGTAAAGAATAGTTGATCAGGGGAAATTCTGCTTTGCGGATGTATCCCAGCCAATAAATGAAGAAGGAATGGGAGAACTCGAGCCTCACCATAGTATACCCCTACTCAACGCATGGGTCTAGGTACTGGCCATCAGAGAGTGGGGGCGGGTAGGGGGACCAGACAGTGAAACACAATATGCCTCCTGACAGAAACACCACCACTACCTATAAAAGTCTTGCAAAGAGCTGGGGGAGAAAAAAAAATCAAACCTGAATCAATTTAAAGATATGGAGAGACAAAGGAGTATATTAAATCAAAATACGGGGATATGCAGCAGAAGCCAGATTCTAGGATAAACCACTTAGTTTACTCATTTATAAAGTGCTGCTACAAACAAAAACTGAAGGGTGCCTGTAGAGTAAAAGAAACCGAAGGTTATAAGAGACAAGAGACGCATCAACCAACCACAATTTATGGTCCCTACTTGTATCCTGAGTGTCAGTAGGGGTTTTACACACGTACATTAAAGAGTTATCTTAAAGTTATGAATGGAATATTTACAGATGAATGATGTATCTAGGACTGGCTTCAAAATAATCAGGGTGGGAACACACAGAAGATAAGATTGGCTACAAGGAGGGGCGCCTGGCTGGCTCAGTCAGTGGAGCCTGTGACTCTTGACCTCAGGGTTGTGAGTTGGGTGTAGAAATCACTCAGAATAAATAAATAAAATTTAAAACAAACAAATGATTGGCCACAAGGATAATAAATGAAGCTGGGTACATTGCAGGATTCTTTTCTACTTTTGCATGTATTTGAAAAATGCCTATGATTAACCGTTTTAAAAAGCTGAACTGTGTCCCCCTCACTTAACCCACCACATCTGAGATGTCACTCTGCCTTCTTGGGCTGGTATGTAGAGAATCCATAGTAACTGCCAAACAATCCTCCCCTCCTTCCCTCCCCTGGCCACTTGCCTCCACTCAAAGCTTTAGGGAGCCACGTGCTGCTTCTCTGGCCTATGACGTGTTTCTCAAAGGTCCTCTCCCCGGCAAAGCCCGGCAGCTAGCAGAAGCCATGCCTGTCTCCGTGGTCCTCTTCCCACACACCAACCCCGGCAAGCACGGTACCTCAACCTCGCTGCAGCCGTTTCCGCAATCTGCCCCACTGGCCTGTGAGGACCCGCGGGCTGCTGTGGACAGCAGTACGGGCTGTTGGGATGGCAGTGCCCCCAGGCCTCAGAACTCATGACGCGCACATATCCCCCCTCACGGGGGTGGAATGGAAGAAAAACTGTCACAAAATTTTAAACTGGGGGAAATCTGCTACGTGCCCTGCCCTGATGTCCTCCTGGTTCTCAAAAAAGGGGACATTTGTATGTACACGGGGGCGCCGCGCAGCACTAACTGGGACCCTGCTCCAGCCTCTCATCCGGGTGCTAACTTCAGAATTTCTATACAGGAGGGGATGGGGTCTGCGGGTGACGTGTGACGCTGTTCTACCTGTGCCAGCGGGCCCACTCTTTCTCAGCTGCGTGTCTATCTGTGGTGGCTTTATGGAGGGGCTGAGGGAAACAAGTATGGCCCCTCAGTCAAGGCCGTCTACCTTCATCTCCCCACCTGGAAACACTGCTCACAGGCAGGTTTCCGAATGAGAGGCTGCTTAAGGAAGCCTCCTACAATACAATGCTTAAAAAAAATCTTGGAAGTCACATGTAGGCAATGTGCCAAGACCACAGTAAGTGATAGATAAATGATGTCTATTTTGGGGCGCCCAGGGGCTCAGTCTGTTAAGCGTCCAACTCTTGGTTTTGGCTCAGGTCGTGATCTCATGGTTCGGAAGATCGAGCCCTGAGTTGGGCTCGGTGCAGACAGTGCGAAGCCTGCTTGGGATCCTCTTTCTCCCTCTCTTTCTGCCCCTCCCCAACTTGTGCATGTGTGCTCTCTACCGCATTCTCTCAAAACAAACTTTGAAAAAAAAAATACATGTCTATTTTCCTAGCTTGTACATACAACCGCACACTATACACAAATGTATTTCTGTGTCACACACACAATGACCAGTTCCTTCATAATCTCTGCTCACCTCCTGTTCTCACCTAGGTCAAAAGCCTGAAAGGAAAAGCTGAGGCCGGTGCCTACCTGGGGCCCTCATAAGCTGGATCTTTATCACCTTAACCAGATACTGTCTTTAAACGCTTCACCCACTTCAGCTCATCGCACACCAGGCTGGCTAACGTCTGGCCAGCTACCAGGCCGGCCGAGTACGCCCCACCTCCACGTCAAGAGTGCGCTTTCTACCCACGTTAGAAGAGCCACTGGTGCAAAGTGACTGGGAAGGAGGTGCAAGAAGGGGCCTTGTGTGGGGCAAGACAGGGCTAACCTGAGGCTGATTCCTCACAATACGACCACCGGGCTGGGGAGTGTTTGTAAGCCACAGGCAGGATGGCATGGCCACTGAGGGGACAGGGGGGACAGAGGCCGAAAATGAAAAGGGTGAGCAGAGCAGAACTCAGTCCAGTTTAAGACAGTAAGGAGAAGGAACTGAATGAAACCCAGAGAGACAGAGCAGGATGAGCTCCCTGACTGTGGGGTGGGGAGAGAAGCAGGGGAGAAGCCACGAAGGCAGAGGCTGCATGTGGCCTCTCCATAACACACCTCTGGTGCATGCTGGGGTCCCACCTGCCTGAGTACTGCCACGAGGACACGTGGAAGGTGAACAGGGTGTTCTCTAACATTAGACCAGGGCCTGTTAGCTGGAGTCACTGTGCCCCCAACACAGAGCGTAGGGCTGGCACAGAAGGGCAGTGTGATAAAAGGTTGTCTGGATGGATGGAGGAAGGGGACAAAAAGAAAAGGAGGGGCTGAGGGAGTAAGAGGAAGAAGGACTCAGAACAGGGGAAAGTGGGTGAAAGAGAGCAGAAGGGAAAGAGAAGATGAGAAAAGATGCCAAATGGGCATCACCAGGGTGTTGGTCAGGGGTTCCCCAGAAACAGCTGGTCCTAACACACAGGAGCACTGAGCCTCCTCTCACTTTGCTGGCCTGTGTCTGGAAGAAAGCCCCGAGCCAGGCTGCTGTGGTCCTGGGAGCGCAAGCGGCCCTCTCCCCGGTGCCCCACGGGGCTACGGCTCAGACACCAGCTGCCCAGAGCTCATACTTACATTACCACCTCCAGGGACATGCTTAATATTGTCCTTGGAACCACACTTGGACTGAATATGGCTGTAGCTCACTTTTTTGGAGACTATCTGGACCTGGAGTGTTAGAGAACAGAAAAAAACAACACAAAGGGAGAGGGCTGGTTAGAACCGACACAGGGCAGGCAGTGAGTCCACACGTGATCACAATGACTGACACAGGGTGCCGTTACAACTCCGCCCCCGCCTGCAGGAGAGCAGCTGTGGAAAAGCACAGGGGAAGGAATCTGAAGTGGCAGGACAGGGAGCAAAGACGTGAACAAACAACACGAGCACAGAAGCACATATCGCAAAAGGGCTCCACGGTCCTCATCACTGCTCCTTGGGGCTGGGCCTCATCACTGCTCCTTGGGGCTGGGCCGTGGTGCACAAGGCCCGGCCAGCTGCAGGCCCCAGATGCGCACTCAGGCATGGCCCCGCTCCCGCCTGCTCTCCCTGAGAGCTGAGACACAGTGTCCTGGGACTGCTCTCTGCAAGGATCCTGCTTATCCGGACTGGTCTTCGCTGAAGCTTGGCACTTCCCTTAAATCTGAGGCTGGGAACTGCAGCAGCCAGACCCACTCGGGGAGGCAACGGCTGCTCAGAGAAGTGCTGGGCAGCTGGCTCACAGGGCACAGATCTGATGCTACAGGAAGGAAGGGACAGCATAGCTCAGTTATAAATGCAGATGGGCCAGAGGCCGCTGGAGCCACCATGCAGAATCCGGACACCAGGGGGAGCGCGGGCCACAGCCTCAGCAGCTCCACACTCCACAAGTAGCAGCCCTTGCGTCTGGGGGCTCGAGAAAGCACAGGACCAGAGTGAGCTTCTGGTCTAGACTTTTTTTTCAACTCGACAGTAAAACACCTCTTCCATCCTCCAGATGCCCAGTCCTGTGCCCTGTGAGTTTCATGCGCAGAGAGAACCGGCTCCAAGCAGGGCTGCAATGATGCACAGGCACACTGTCGTGTTTATGAATGGCTCTCCCTGGAATGCGGCCACACAAAGGCCCAGGCTCTAAGGGCTGGAACAAAGAATTCTTTCTGAGCCTTCCCAAGGAGAAACAGTTGCCAGCTTCCTTCCTTCCTTTGCTTCAGAGCCCTTCACAAATGAAGCAGGCCCCAAGCTGAAGAGTTTTCCACTGAACAGAGAAATCCACCCTGAGAGATTCCAGCCCAAATACCTCACTGATTCGTGCCTTCTTTATAATGTCAGTGATGAATAACTGGTCAGCAAACCACTACCCAGTGAAACCCTGCTCTGAACCAGAGACCTCCAGGGCCTCTAGGAGTCACCCAGAAGCCTCACCGAAGGTACAAATTCCTTGCACTGAGACTGTCCATCCTGGTCCCTAAGGGCTGGAGGTTACGGCTTCTCTGGCAGTCCCTGGATGGACAGATGACCTACCTGCCACAGCTAAAAGAAGGTTCTCACAGCAAGCAGGAGGGGCCTGCTTCCAGGGTGTGGAGGCAAGAGGAAAGAACCTAGAGTTTCTGTTTACCTGTGCCCTGCCGGTGGTATGCAATCCCTAGGCTGAGCGGGCTTCCAGTGGGAACGAGCACCTAAACTTTCAGTGAGGAGGTGACATGGGGAACCAGGGCAAATAAAGCTATCTCCATAACCAGCAGGTTACGAAAGGGGCCTTCTAGTTCAATTACAAGCACCAGGGCTCCAGGGTTCCAGGCGCAGCAGAGTAACCAATCCCATGTTTTACTGAGGAAGAACATGGGTGCTGTGTGTGTGTTTGCACACAAAATGGGTGGGTTTCACATCAAGGTCAGTGTGAAGGAAGTGGCTGAAAATTTTTGGATCCATTTTGTCCAGCTGAATAAATATTCCCCAAAGGGTAATGGGCTCCCAAATCTGTTAACTGTCAGGGTTAATACAAAACTTTTTTCTGATGGCTGAGTCATCAAACAGAGAGGAGGGAATGCGGGGGCGAAGTAGAAACTGGTTAAGGATAGGAAAAAAGTGCGATAGAAGGGAAAGTGACTCAGGCTGGAAGAAACAGTTTATCATCTTTCACCTTCAAGAGGTAAAAGTCTAAATAAAACTCACTTTCCCAGCAGGTGGTTTCTGCGCACTCGCAATTGGACCGGCTGTTTTAGTGACTGCATTAGGTTCAGGCTTTCGAGCTGTAGCAGCTGCCTCTGTTTTTTTCTCTATTTTGGCCTGGATGGAGATAAAGGGAGGGCAAATTTCAAACCAAGAGGGTAAGAGCCCAAATGCCAAGAAGGGAAGAAAGCTATAGGGGACTCGAATCCAGGCCAGGCCACCAAGCAGAAGCAGGTCACCCTTGCTCCTAGGAACAAACCGTTTCCCGGGACAAACCAGCCAGAAGGAGGAGCTGCAGACCATAGTCTGGAGACACGAGGACAAGATCGAGACACCATTCCCGGAGAGAAGGAGGGAAGGAGGGCTAAGTTAGGGATTCTCTTCCGAGAGTGTGTTTTCCAGTCACAGTGCTCCCCCACTCAAATGTCCTCCCCGCCCAAGCAAGCTGCTGTAGTCACAGGAGCCACTACTGATGACGGGAAGTGTCACACCACTCACCAGGCCAAGTCACCCAACTCCTCACCAAGACCTCCTGCAATTTTTGCCCAACGAAAGCATAAGAAGAGCACAGGAAGGGGGGGATGGTCACACCATCTGGGTACACCAGAGCCACAGCCTCTTAGCAAAAGCAACTCTTAGGCCCTTATTCCAGACTAATCCCAGTTTGCCATTAGTGTCTTCCAACAGTACCAGGATTCTGCCTCATTCTGGGCCCTGTTCAATGTTTTAAAGGCTCTAGGGTTGAAGAAATTTAAGGATCCTACCCTGAATGGGAGGTGTGGTGTCTTAAGTGCTAGAGAATCACATAGGAAATGAGGTTACTGCTCCATGGACCCAAACTGGGACTTTCGCCACCACCGTTTGCTACACCAGGTCCCATCCCTGCTAATAGCTGACAATTGTGCGGTGGATGTAAACAGAAAATCCTTAAGAGTGAAGCACCTGGCCCTCAACAGCACTCCCCACCACAGCCCTTCTGACAGCTCTTCTTCCCTGCAGCGGGCAGTCACCCCGGCCACAAGGGGGCACCCTAACTTCTTTCAGGCAGACATGCCTCTCCCAAGCCCAGGTTCCCCCTCCTGCCGGTCAGGTCCTGATGCTCACAGCACAGGGGTGGGGAGCACAGCCAGCAGGTCTCACAGGCCAGGGCTTCCCTGTTTGTTTTGTTAAGTACAAGAACCCTTTTGCCTCCAAACCAAAACGTAAGCCTAAAGCCCAAAATCCACACCAGGAGCCCCCCTGATAGAGACGGGAGGAGACAGTCTGCTGCCGGATGGACGTGGAGCCCACGCTGCAAGTCTGTGACACTGAATCCGACGTCATGACAACCCTTCTGCTTTGGTGGGCCCAGGGGTGTGGCGTGGCAGGGAGGGAAGCAAGGGCTAGCATGCCAAGGACCACAAGCTCCAGAACTCACCCGGCCTCCTCCAGGCTGATGCTTGATGTTTTCCGTGGAGCCAACCTTGGAGCGGACGTTCTTCAGATCAGGGGTGGAAGCGTTGGTAGACAAGCGGCTAGGCTTCGGTGCAGAGGAGCTGGGCTTGGCTGACGTGGGCTTCTTGTCCGAGGAAGGAGTCCCAGAGGGCCGAGGAGGGGTGGGTGTGGGCTTGGCTCGGCCGGGGGCCACCCCTGCTGCGGGGGCTGCCCCGGGGACAGTGGTGTTCTTCTTCACTGAAGTGGTGGAGGTGCTCTTGGGGCGACTCAGGTCAGCTGCAAAGAAGTAAGAGATGACAGGGGTTCAGCGGGAGAGAGCAGAAGGGAGCCTGGAAGCTGCAAAGAGGTAGGGGTTTAAATTAGGGTCCCAGGAGGTGGGGGACGGGTGTCACCTGGTGCAGACTTCGTGGCCGTCTTCTTCATGTCTGCAGGCTTTCCCTCAGTCTTGATGGCTGCACAAACATAACACTTTTTACTATTTAATGTTTAACAAAGTGACCTAGTGAATGGCTCATCCAGTACTGAGATTCATTCATTCATTCATTCATTCATTCATTCATTCATTCATTCAACAACTACTGAATGTCCCCTTTGGGGCATGGGCTGTGCTCGTCTCTGGAATAGATTAAGAGTAAATTAGACAGCCAGGTAAAGACTGGGCCCTTATGGAGTACAAAAGGCCACGCACTGTATCCTTACTCTTTTCTACAATCTTAACAGTGCCTTCCACACAGCCTTGGAAGTGGGTTACCAGTACAGGCCTGCGGAACCGAACAACTGACTTCCTATCATGTAAGCCTATGACCACAGTGTGCTGAGTAATGTGAAGTTACTAAGAAGGGAATAGTAATCCTACCTGGGAATTCATGAGAATCCCTTTCACTCAAGAGTTTTCTGAACAGACATACTGGCTAACTGCATGTGAAGATCAGTGTTCCCCGTTAAGGTCTAGTGCACAGAGACAGATCTCTCCTGTCTCCCCACTGGTTCCCGGGGGAAGGAAGGGTGACAGTACTCACTGGTGGGCCTCTTGGGCACAGGTGTGGGGGGGCTCCTGCTGCTTGGCCCAGCTGAGGCAGGAGTGGCAGCTGCTGTGGCTTTTGGAACAGTCTGGGTGCTCTTGGCGCCAGGCCTGAGCGCTGGGGCAGAGGCCGGCTTGGATGGGGAAGCCCGCTTCTCAGGAATCTTCGCCTCTGCAACAGGCTGGTAACAGGGAAGTGGGAATAAGAGCAGCAGGTCAGCAAGAGCCCCAGGAAGTCATGTTAAAGGACAGCAGAAAACAGGGGAACTATGGATTTGGTACTTCTTGGTAGGAAAATTTATACTGCTGAGATCTAAGTCCTTCAGACAAAGTGAGAAGCTGGCCATGTAGGGTGCTGGGCCAGCTGGAGTCAGGAGATGGGGGAGTCTAACTATCTCAATCCAACCTGAACCGGTGAGAATGAACAAACCAGTCAAGTATACCACATCACAAACGAAGTTTGCTGCAGGATCGAATGTATTTAATACATTAAATACATCAGTATTTAAAGACCTGATGAAAGACAAATATACATAAACACCACAAAAAAATTAAAAAATATGTTTAAGCAAATTCAGTCATTCTTTTGGCTAAGATACACCCAGTGAGTGCTGAGCAGAATAGGGCTGCAGATGGAGGGAACACTGGCCTAACCAGTTAGATCCGAAGCCTGAGCTCCAACCCCAGTCAGGCCCCCAACTCACAGTGTGTTTCTGGGAAAATCACAGAACCTCTAAGGGCTTTATTTCCTCATCTGGATAAAGGAGGTCAGGACCAGAGGATCTGTGGGGACCAGAGCACAGAGACGACGAGAAGGGGGCAGGTGGAGGGTGCAGGCCTGACGACCAGAGAGAATGAGAAGCACCGATGTCAGCTGTGACATCAAAAGGGAAAATGTGACAGCAAAAGGGAAAATTCTCTCAAGTGTAGGTGCTTGGCATCTGGGCCCCAGTTGTTCCTCTTCCGTGGAGGCGGGGCATGGCCTTACTAGTAAGGAAGGGAAGGGATCAATTTAGCCTGGTTTCTACAGGAATAGAAGAAGGACACACTCTTTTGATAAGCCTTCCTCAAGAGAGGAAGCCAAAACACAGACAGAGTGGATCCAGCTCTTTTGCTCCAAGAGAAATGGCCACACAGGGCAGTGTGTTGGCAGAGACCAGCAGGACACTGCTTAAATGGAAAATCAGCTTAGGAGGAGCTCAGAAATTAAGGGCTGGCATCCAGTTAAAGTCTAACTGAAAATGCAGGGTAATGGACACTTCTACAAATGAAATCCCTGAAGTATGGTACGAAGAACCCTCAGACTGGAATAAGAGGAACTGTTCAGCTACCAGCTCTGTTCGGAATACATCGTAGGATTTTGTGCAGAGGGGCTCCCTCCTGTCTGCTCAAAACTCTGAGTACTAAACCAGATACTCTGAGGTCTCCTTCAAATTCTCAGTATTCTGACTGTGATTCAGAATAATCTAGTAGGGTCTTCTTTTGCTAGTGGAAGTAATGGTGATAAAATAAGTTGGAAAAAAAGGTTATTAAGGATAGAAGGCTCTTAAAAATGTGACACTCTTTAGCTGCCAGTCTCTTGGTTTCAGCAAGCTACAGAACCAGCCTGCTTTGGTAACTGCCCTTACTCTGCTGTTTCTCAATTCATATTTTCTTCTCTACCAGAGTCCTAGATCTGCTTATTTTTTCTGAGTAAGTTTTTCCTCCTTTGTCTGCTTCTACAATCTTTCTACCAAAATAAAGATAAAAATAAATTTCTTAAGGCTTTATTTCTATCAATCTCTCCAAATATTTTTATCTGTTTCTTGTCTAAAAAACAAGTTTGTAATTGTAATGCAGATCACCTTTTCAGATCAGCTGTGTCTCAAAATGCTGTCTAAAAGCTGCATGGCCAGGAGGGGCACCTGGGTGGCTCAGTTAGTTAAGCAACCAACCCTTGGTTTCAACTCAGGTCATGATTTCACAGTTGGTGAGATCGAGCCCCACGTCAGGCTCTGTGCTGACAGTGTGGAGCCAGCTTGAGATACCCTCTCTCTCTCTCTCTCTCTGCCCCTCCACTGCTTGCACCCTCTCTCTCTCTCTCTTTCTCTTTCTCTCTCTCTCTCAAAATAAGCAAACTTTAAAAATAAATCAATAAATAAAAAATAAAAATAAAAGCTGCATGGACAAGAAAGAACAGTGCTGACAGAGGCCCAAGTATCAGTGTTGGAGTCAGACCAAGTTCAAATACTAGCTCTGTGACTTACTGGCACTGGACCTTAGGAAGGCTATTTCATTGAGCCATGAAATGAGAAGATGAATATCCACATCATGGGTTGCTGAGAGACAGGAGTGAAGGAATTAACAGGCATAAAGATACCAGTACACTGCACTTCGTTTTTATTATTACTGCAGAGTAAAAGTTCACTATACACTGCGCCCCTGCCACTGTCCTGTCAGCCCCAGGATTTGTTGTACCATAGCTCTAGTCACTTTCCCTCTACTCGCTCTCTTTTTAATGTTTATTTTATTTTTTATTTATTTTTTCAACTTTAAAAATTTATTTTGCGAGAGAGTGCAAGCATGGGAGGGGCAGAGAGAGGGAGAGAGAATCCCAAGCAGGCTCCCCCACTGTCAGTGCAGAGTCCGATGCCAGGCTCAAACCCATGAACCGTGAGATCATGATCTGAGCCAAAATCAAGAACCGGACGCTTAACCGACTAAGCCACCCAAGCGCCCCTAATGTTTATTTTTGAGAGAGCGCAGTGGGGGAAGGGCAGAGAGAGGGGGACAGAGTATCTGAAGCAGGCTCTGCACTGACAGCAGTGAGCCTGATGTGGGGCCTGAACTCACTCATGAACCGGGAGATCATGACCTGAGCCGAAGTCAGACACTTAACCAACTGAGCCACCCAGGTGCCTTTCCCTCTGCCTATGCAAATAAATTGTCTTCTAACAGTTAAGAAAAGCAGTCAACTGGGTAAATCAGGGTCAGAAAGCTTCATGAGATTTTATCATTCTTAATCTATGATAGGATTTCTCATAGAAATTCTTGGCCATAGCAATTTCTTGGCCAAGGTTCCAGCCTATTCTACAATTCCTAGGTTCCACCAATTTTCTTTACAAGATTAGATTGATACACTACCATTTTAACATGGGAAACTATTTCCCACCATGAATTTAAAGAATAACACCAAGCTGACCTAAAGGCCCTTCTCAAATAAAACAAAATGTTAAGGAAGAAAGCCACAGACGCAATCTGCCCTTCTAGGACAATCCTGTGAAGCCACTGCTGCCCAAATTGACTGATTTCTAGGCAATAATGTGGGTGACCTGAAAAACTGGAAAACTGCAGAGGGAGAGAGGGGGCCCAATGTCAAAAGCAAAGGAAGTTGTCACATGATGTTGGAACCTACAGAGATCAGTCAGAAGAGCTTTATCCAAAAAAGTAATGGGTAAAAATCACTTCTGTAGGAGGATTAAAGAGAAAGACAAAAACCAAATTTTAGGAATTCGATGGGAGAATTCTACCAAAAAGGGGTTAATCTAACGGGGTGTGGAGTGGGGCAAACTGGCTAACAAGTGTTCAAACCGTGAAGAGCAGGAGGGGCTGGGAGAAAGGAAAAGAAACCCAAGCAGATGCAGTATTGCCTCCAGGCAGGGGCAGGGAAAGGTACAAGGTCTGAAAGGCCTTCAGATGTTATGGCTGCATCCTGGGCCCCAAATGATTTTCAAGTCGCCTTTCCCCACTTCCCCCAATTCCAGCAGCTTGATTCCGCTGTCTGGGAGCAATGAGAGCCGATCGGACACTCAAAGGGGAGAACTTTTCCCTGGCAGAGTGCTTAGGTGGCCACTTACCTTAGGTTTTGCGTCTTTTGAAGGTAAGGTGGAAGGCCTGGCAGTGGTGGCGGCAGGGCGTTTGGGCGGGGCAGCCGGCACTAAGCCCGCAGCGAGGCTCATGGGTTTTTTATTCGACCCACCAAAGGTGGCGGGAGCCGGCTGCTTGGGGAGAGGAGTGGGCTGAGTTTTGGCTTTCGATGTTGAAGTCTTTGCAGGTTGAGTGGTGGCCAAAGGCTTTAAGTTGATTTGTTGGTGGTGTTTTTTTTTTTTTTTAAAGGTCAACATCAAACACACAAACAAAAATAAAAACAAATTAAAAAAAAAAGTATAAATTGCACAATTCAAAGTAAAATTATAAGCAATGAGGATCTATGCAACTGAAAAGCAGCATTCCGTTATTCTGAGCTTGGTTAATAGTGGAAAGAAACCATGAGAGAAAGAAAACCGGGAATTCATTCTTACTGTTTCACAAATTCTAGCAGTTTGGCACCTGAAGACTTAAATTCAGTGACAGCTTTAAACAATTAGCTTTTGGTGGCTGCTATAATAGTTTTAGGAAGAAAAGCCACCAGCAGGTGATTAAGCTGTTATTATTTGTACCTTGATGAGGCAACATCAGCATCGTTTTAGGACCACACTGAAGTGTGGCATTTCTACTCTGCAGTAAGTACCAGTAAGTGTGTGAAGCCTTGATCCACCTTAAAAATCTGTTTTCCCTTTTCATGAATGCAGATTGCAGAATTTATTTCCAAATAGTTTTGCAAACCCCTTTATTGTTGTTGTTAAGGGAAGCAGAAACACCCTCTACAGAATATTTCTACACATATTCAAGATAATGGGGTCAAGGGAAGAGATTTTAAGGGTTGAGTTAGGCTACTATGGTAAAATAGGAACATAAAATATTTTCTAAGAAGGTCCAAAACTGGGGAAGGACCTACTAATAGCTCAGAAAAAAGAAATTCCATTCACAATCCAAGCAACAGTAGCAGAAGGTACGGTTTTAAAAAATGATATTGGTAGAAGAGAACCCAGCATTGCGGCACCTACCTTTGTTTTCTTCTCTGGGCTTGGTGGGAGCTCCTTGTTTGGAGGGGCAGTGATGTCATTTCCGGTCACACTCCCAGCAGGCCGTCCTTCTTCAGGCTTACTTATTCCTAAGAGGGGGAACAGTTATGCTAAGCAAATGTTTTTCATACCCATTTCGAAAATGCAAGTCTTAGTGGAGACAGACACTGACTAGCACTTCAATCTGAACAAAATCCACAGGGCTGTGCTCTGAAATGTGGATAAGACTCCCGAGTTCCTCTCATTGTGTCAGGACCGTTTCAGATTCCACAGATTCAGGCAGCCTGTCCCTGTGGAGAAGCAACCTAAGTGGGATTTGCACAGACGACCAATGGAAGGAAATGGCCCTTGAAGTTTGGTTTCCCTTCCCTGGAGACCAGCAAAGGGGCTCTGTCACCCAACCACTAACTCCCGGAGCACACAGGGGACAAAACCCTCTTCTACTAGAGTTTATCTCTTGGAATAAAGGTTGCTGAAAGATGGGATAAGAGCCAGAAGATCACCCAATGTCCTCCCCTTATTTCCTTTCCCTGTAAAGCACCACTTTATGGAGGATGTGAGATTAACTTGATCTGGTTCTAGCAGTGACCCAGATTTCCAATAAGGCCGAGGAGACCCATGAAATCAGACCCAAGGCCAGAAATAGTCTACCACCTAAGGCTATATGCCCAGCAGTACCGCTGTGGGGACGTAATTCCAGATTTCAATAGGGCTACACCTGAAAGCATTAAAATACCATGAAATTTATAATCTGGGTGTGGGAAAGACCTTTCTAACTGGCACAAAATCCAGAAGCCAAAGAAGATCAGTCTAAGGAAAAAGTTTCAAAAACTTCAACGACCACAAAAAAGAAAGAAAGAAAAGAAGAAAAGCCAAAAGGCAAATGATAAACAGGAAAAAAATTTTGAACCTCACATCAAAGACAATGAGCTTATTATATATAAAATACTCCTACAAATCGCTAACTTCTACAAAAGCCAATAACCCACTGGAAAAATGGCCCAAAGGATATGAACACAGTTTACAGAAAAAGAAATACAAACTGAAATACAAATTGAAAATAAAAGATGCCCAATTTTTCAGAGAAATGAAAATTAAAACCACACTGAGATGCCATTTTTAACCTAACATATTGTCAAAAGTCCTAAAATGTGAAAACAGCCAATGGGGATAATATGAGGATACCTGGGGCTGGTGAACGTGTGGAATGGTACAGTTCCTATGCAGGGCAATCTACCAGTGTCTCTGAAAACTGTACTGTAAATTCTAATCGAGAAATTCAATTTCCAGAAATTTATCTTAGAGATATATTCACACAGCAGCAAAATGGCAAATGTATAAGGCCTTTCATCAGAGCATTGTTCCTAACAGCACAAAATGGAAACAGCCAAAGTCTGTTAATAGAAAAGTGGTCAAAGCATCACGGCAAAGTATCAGATAATCTCAGCATCTGAAAACATAAAGCATGACCGATACGGAATCATCTCTATTAAGTGAAGAAAAAAGGAAGGTGCAGAATAGGAAGGCAACATGAAACCATCTGTCTAGAGAAAGGAAGGGGGCAAAATAGATTTCTAATGCAAATACACTTGTGCATGCATTCTAAAAACACCTTAATTTGGGGAAGGGGGAATGGGGCACAGAATTAAGAGGGCAGGAGGCTTTATTTTAAACATTTTAAAACATCATTTTGAAGAAATTACATTGATTAAAAGTTGCAAAGAAATGTACAGGGAGGTCCTGTGTACACTTCCTCCAGCTTCTCCCAGCGCTGACACCCTGCATTAGCACATTACTCTATCAAAACCAGGAAACTGATACTGGTACAACCCATAGAGCTTGCTCAGATGTTTCCAGTTCTACATGCAGCACTCATTTGTGTGAGAGTGTGTGCGTGTGCACGTGCGCACATATGCGGTGCCATGCAATTGTCGCATGTGGAGCTTTATGTAACCACTACTAGCAATCAGGACAGATCAATGTTCCATTAACACAGGCTCCCTCCTGTTACCCTTTTATAGCCACCCCACCCTCCCTTCCTTCCTTTCCTAATCCCTAAATCTCTGGCAACCACTAATCTGCTCTCCATCCCTATAATATTATTTCAAGACTATTATGTAAATGGATCATACAGTATGTTACCTTTTCTGTCCGGCTTCTTTCACCCAGCATAATGCTTTTGAGATGTTACAACAACTGGTGTTGTTGTATGCATCAGTAGTTAGTTCCTTTTGACTGCTGATGATATGCCAGATATTCCATGGTACAGCTCTAACCACAGTTTCACCATTCGCCTGCTACAGTTACAAACATTTGTGTACAGGACTTTTATTAAAATAGTGTCACTGTTAGTGTATGGACATGCAGTGAACTCCATCCTGTGACTTTGCTGAAATTACTTATTAGTTCCAGGAAGGTTTTTTTTTTTTCCTTGGTAGATTCCTCGGAATTTTCTATATAGACAATCATGTCATCTGCAAAGAGAGCCAGATTTCTTTCTTCCTTTCTAATCTATATGCCCTTTTATTTCCTTTTACTTTATTGTGCTAAACAGAACTTCCAGTATTGGGTTAAGTAGGAGTGATGAGAGCAGGCATCCTTGCCCTGCTCCTAGTCTTTTTTTTTTTTTTTTTTAAATTTATTTTTGGGACAGAGAGAGACAGAGCATGAACGGGGGAGGGGCAGAGAGAGAGGGAGACACAGAATCGGAAACAGGCTCCAGGCTCCGAGCCATCAGCCCAGAGCCCGACTCGGGGCTCGAACTCACGGACCGCGAGATCGTGACCTGAGCTGAAGTCGGACGCTTAACCGACTGCGCCACCCAGGCGCCCCGCCCTGCTCCTAGTCTTAACAGGGAAAGCACTCAGTATTTCACTACTAAGTATGATGTTACGGTTAGGTTTTCTGTAGGTGAGGAAGTTGATCAAGTTGAGAAAGTTCTCCCTCTTATCTTTGATGAGTGTTTTTTCATAAATGGGTGATGAGTTTTGTTGAATGCATTTCTGCACTTATATGAATTTTCTTCTTCAGACTGTTGATATGGATAACCTTGATTGGTTTTTGATTACAGGACTAGCCATGTAGATCTGGAATAAATTCCACTGGTGTTGTGTATAGGTAATTTTATATATTGCTGGACATGTTAATATTTTGCATCTACATTCATGAGAGATACTGGTCTGTAGTTTGTTGTATACTGTCTTTGTTTGGTTTTGGTATCAGATAAATACAGACCTCATAAAATGAATCAGAAATATTGCCTCCTCTTGTATTTTCTGGAAGAGAATGTGCAAAATTGGTGTTAATTATTCTTTAAATGTAGGATGAACCCCTACAGTGAATCCCTCAGCAACTTTTTAATTAAGAATCCAATTTTATTAATGGTTATTCAGGTTATCTATTTCATCTTGGTTGAGTTTTGGTAATTTGTGGTTTTCAAGGAATTTCCTCTGAGCTGTTGAATTGGGAGTGTAAAGGTGCTTCCAGTGCTCACTTGTTATCCTTTTAATTGCCATAGTGATGTCCCCTATTCCTGAGGTTAGTGGTTTGTGTCCTCTTTTTATCTTTGTCAATTTTGTTGAAGATTTACCAATTGTATTGGTATTTTTTAAGAACCAGCTTTTGGCTTAATAAATTTCCTTTGTTGTTTTCTTGTTTACAATTTCACTGATTTCTGCTTGCTTCGGATTTATTTGTTCTTCCTTTTCTAGTTTCTTGATGTGGTAACTTAGGTTATTGATTTGAGATCTTTTTTCTAAGGTAAGCACATAGGGCTATAAATATCCCTCCCAGCACTGCTACAGCTGCATTCTACAGATTTTGAGATGTTCTATGTTCATTTTTATTCAGTTCATTTTATTTTTAATTTAAATTTTTATTTATTTAACATTTATTTATTTGGGGCAGGGAGAGAGAGGCCAGGAGGTGGAGGGGGGGGGGGCAGGGAGGGCGGGCGGTGGGGAAGAATCTCAAGCAGGCTCTGCACTATCAGTGTGGAACCGACGTGGGGCTAGAACTCATAAACCATGAGATTATGACCTGAGATGAAATCAAGAGTCAGATGTCTAACCAGCTGAGCCACCCAGGTGCCCTTTAAGTTTTTATTTTAGTTCTAGTTTGTTAACATACCGAGTAATATTAGTTGCAGGTGTACAATTAAACATTTCCATACAACACCCTGTGCTCATCACAAAGTTCATTCTATTTGTTTTTAAAAAATTTTTTCCTAAATGTTTATTTTATTTTATTTTTTTTAATTTTTTTTTCAACGTTTTTTATTTATTTTTGGGACAGAGAGAGACAGAGCATGAACGGGCGAGGGGCAGAGAGAGAGAGGGAGACACAGAATCGGAAACAGGCTCCAGGCTCTGAGCCATCAGCCCAGAGCCCGACGCGGGGCTCGAACTCACGGACCGCGAGATCGTGACCTGGCTGAAGTCGGACGCTTAACCGACTGCGCCACCCAGGCGCCCCACCTAAATGTTTATTTTTAGAGAGAGTGCGAGAAGGGGAGGGGAAGAGTGGGTGGGGGACAGAGGATTTGAAGCGGGTTCTGTGCTGATGGCAGCGAGCCCAATGTGGGGCTCAAACCATGAGATCGTGACCTGAGCCGAAGTGGGACGTTAACTGACTGAGCCACCCAGGAGCCCCAAGATTTTTAAGTAATCTCCACACCCAACATGGGGCTGAAACTTACAACCCTGAGATCAAGAGTTGCATGCTCCACTGACCAAGCCAGCCAGACCCCCTCATTTTATTTTTAATTTTTCCTGTGATAACTTCCTCTTCAACCATGGACTATTAAGATGTGTACTCTAATTTCCAAATGACTGAAGATTTTCCTGTGGCCTATTATTGGTTTCTAATTTGATTCCTTATAGCCAGACAAAATATTCTGTATGATTTTAACCTTTTAATAAAGTACTGAAGTTCATTTTATGGCCTAGGATCCATCTTGGCAAATGTTCCATAGGTGCTTGAAAAGAATATAGCCACTTAAAAAAATTAATGTTAACATGATATATCTTTTTCCATCTTTAACTTTCAATCTACCTTCCTTAGGACTGACATACATTTCTTTCTTTCTTTTTTTAATTTTAGAAAGAGTGCACATGCTAGTGGGGAGAGGGGCAGAGGGAGATAGGGAGAGAGAGAGAGAATCTTATACAGGCTCCAGGCCCAGCTCGGTCCCACGACCCTGGGATCATAACCTGAGGCAAAATCAAGAGTCAGACGCTTGACTGACTGAGCCACCCAGGCATCCCTGATATGCATTTCTTGTACACTGCGTGTACTTGGGTCATTTTTTAAAAATCTACTCTTCTAATCTCTGTCTTCAATTGTAGTATTTAGACTATTTGCATTTAAAGTAATTACTGATCAGTTAGGGTTTATATTGTCATCTTGGTATTTGGGTGTTTTCCCCCCTCTAGACTTTAATTTTAATTACGTGGAAACAACATAATTTAGTACCAAATGTTTAAGCATCCATTATAATTGCTTAACAGTGGAATCGGCATTATTCAAATCTGATCAGCTATACAAAACTCATCAATCTTTTCTTTAGAAAAAAGGTGGTAGAAATCCCAAAGAACTAGTTAAAGGTCACCTTTACTCATCTAGCACCACAATTCCAGTCTTAGTCCATCTCAAGCGGCTGGAAAAGAGGAAGGGAAGAAGTGAGGATGTTGGAAAAGGAGAGTTCTTAACTTGTGGCCCCATCTGTGCTCAGAGGCAGCGCAGGTTCGAGCAGAGAGGAAAATCTCTGAGGCCGGAATTTAAAACGAAAGCTTTCGGCTCAGATGGTAAGGAGGCCCTCCATAACAGCAGAATCAGCAAATCCAGAAGGCAGTGCTGGAGTCCGCCTCATAAAGCAGGGGGCTTCTTCTTGTATCCAAGTCCTTTTCAATTCCTTCAAGTTTTTAAACCAGGTTTGCTATGTCATGGTTCTGGACCAGATACATTCCAACTAGGGGGCCACACGTATTTCCAAGCAGGAACTGGAGCATGGTGTCAATGAGGAGGGCACAGAGGGCGGCTCTGTTTTTTATTATTTGTTCCCTCTGTTTCTTTTGCCTTCCCGTGGGCTACTTGAACATTTTTTAAAATTCCACTTTTATTTTTTAATGTTTTTGAGTGTACCATTTTACTTACTTCTATTTAGGATCTTTTATCCTCCCTGCTTTTTAAATGTAATTTCTTAGGTATTTCCTTCTCAGACATCGAGCACCACATCAGATGGTACAATTTTTGCTTCGATCATCAAATAAGATTTTTAAACTTCATGAGGACAGTCTATTTATGTTTACTCCTATTTTTACTCATTCCATTGTTCTAATTACTTTTTCATTTCTGAAATTCCAAGCCTCCTTCTGTTATGATATCTTATTTTTTTGGAAAGCTTCCTTTAGCCACTCTCTAAAGGGATGTCAGCAAGCAAAAATCCTCTTAGTTTTCCTCTTAGAATGTCATTACTTTCCCTTTTTTCCTGAAGGATGGTTTTGCCAGATATACAATTTGCAGTTGACTATTCTTTTAACACTTGAAAAACGTTGTGCTACTTCCTTCTGCCCTCATGGTTTCCGGTAAGAATCACAACGCCATTTGAACTGCTATTCCCCAATACAGATATGTTAGTTCTCTACAGTTGTTTTCAAGATCTTTTTTCTTTGTCTTCAGTTGGCAGAATTTAATTATAATATGTCTTGGTGTAGATTTCTTTGGGTTTTTTCTCTTGGAGGTTCATTCAGTTTCTCCAATCTTTAGGTTTATGTCTTTTGACAAATTTGAGGTGCTTTCAGTCATTATTTCTTCAAATAATTGTTCAGCCTCACATTTTTTTCTCCTCTCCTGGGATTCCAGTGATACAAATGTTAGATCTTTTGTTATTGTTATAGAAGGCTCTGAGGAGCTGTAATTTTTTCTATTTTCTCTCTTTTGTTCAGATGGACTAAATTCTATTGATCTGTGTTCAAGTTCACTGATTCTATTCTCTGACATTTCCAGTGTACTATTGAGCCCATCAGACATGTTTTTTTATATGATTATTGTATTTTTCCTATCCATAATTTCCATCTCCTACTTTTTAATAACTTCTATTTCTTTGCTGAGATTTTCTAGTTTTTCCATTGTTTCAAGACAATCCATTATTGCTTGTTGAAGCAATTTTATAATGGCTGCTTTACAATCCTAATTTTGTATGATATCAGGTAATCATTGTTTAAATTCAGTGTGCATGTTCTGGCTGTAGTTTCAATAACAATTTAGTCTCCAGAGCCCTTGTAATGCAACTGTGGACTGCTGTGTTCTTCTGGCTTCATGAGAATGTCACTCAGTCCCGGCTGGTAGTTCCAGCAAGGGATGAAGCCACCTCCCTGGGCCAGATGGTTTCACTAGGTGAGGGTTGAGTGATGCCAGACCCACAGAATGCAGAGAGTTTCTCCTGGCCTGTTCTCTGGCTGCCTGGTGCTGGCATACTTCTTGTTCGATCTCTGCAGGTGCCACTGGGAGCAGGAGGCGCCCACCTGGCCTTTTGCTGCTGGAGGGAAGGGTGTATAGGAGGAAACCTCCCAAAGTCCCCTTCTGTTCCTGGGTAGAAGGCTAGAAGACATCAGGCCTATAGGTGTCACTGGTGCTGTCACCTGTGGGGGACTAGGGATAGATTCTCCTGCCAGTGTGGATGGATTGTATTTTGCTGTCAGGTGTGGAACAGGTGACAGGTGGGCCCTCATGAGCACTGCTCAGCAGGACTGAGCCCACTACTGCTGCTGGATATGAGTAGGGGAATATGGCTTCCCTTTCCTAGTCTTTTGGCAAGAGAAAGTAGGCTTTTTATTCTTTCTTTTTTCCCTTCTCTTCGCCTTTCTTTTCTCTTTCTTTTCTTTCTTCTTCTTCTTCTTCTTCTTCTTCTTCTTCTTCTTCTTCTTCTTCTTCTTTTTGGTGGGGGAGGCTTGGGGGCGGGGAGGCATCTATGCTTGTTGGCACTTCTGGGTTGCAGGCACTCTCCAGGGCCCAGCCCTGGGTACAGGGGAGATTAGAAAGAAAACCCAGGGGTCTCAACGTACACTGTCCTTCCTTAAGCCCTGAGTTCCCTACCCAGTCCGTCCTCTCCTTTCCACCTTTCAGATTCCTTTTGTAATTGTCTGCTGAATTCTTTTCAGAGTATTTAGCTGTACTTAGAGGAAAGAAGCAAGGAAAAGTGAATCAAGTGGTCTTGTCTTGGTAGGAGATTTTCTAATTTATAGCAGTTTGTACTTTTTGATGTTTGAAACTCTATGTATTATGAGTCAAAACTGAATTTGCTTAGTTTTAAAAATATGAAGAAAGAAAAGAAAAACACACAAGGTTGGTGAATGTCTTTTTTTCTATAGCAAGCTGAAAGAACATCTTACCAAATGTGTGATATGTTGCCATTAGCCCCAGATCACTACGCACATTTTTCAGCAGGCCCAGGATTGTTCAGTAAACATCTACACAAACTCCCACTGCCTATGACATAAGCATGCAACACCTCAACCTACATCGCTGCCACCCAGTGAAAAACACCTGACGTACACAGAAGCAGAAACTGCTACCTCCCTCCCAGACGGTGCTTCTCACCATGACCCTCCACCTTTGGCTCAGGGGTCTATGCCAGCCAATTGCTAGAGACCACTACCCAAATGTCCCTACAGTTTTGAAAAATAATGCTCAAAACAGAACTTGTAACTGCTCCACAAAACTACTTCCTTCTGTTGGATCTTTCCAGTATCTGCGTTACTACCTGCTGGGAAACCCAGGCTCAGTATAATAGCACTAGCTTCGACTCCTTTCTCTCTCTCTCTCTCTCTCTCTCTCTCTCTCTCTCTCTCTCTCACACACACACACACACACACACACACACACACATACACACATACACACACCTTCCACATTCAGTTTTCAAGTTGATTTCACCTGTTCTATTTCCTCATTCATGTCATCAGTATTTCACTTGCAATGACTACATGAGACAAGCTATTATTGTCACAAGGATTTCTGCTTTCAATCCTCTGTTTTCCAGTTCATCCTGTCTACTGAGTCATCCCAAAGCTGACTTTGGGCCACTTCATTGTTATAGGCAGCCAGCAGTTTTTTAAAACATCTTAAGGGGCATTTGAAGTTTGGGTTCCAAATAATTTTCTAGAGGTGTTCTCCCATTATTTCCGGCCACATATGTATGGATGGCTTTGACATGTTTGCTCAACCCACATTCTTTTCCCAAGAAGTCTCCAGGTGAATGAGGTGATCAGATATAAGGGATGTAAGGTAGCATAAAGTGGGGCACAAAGCCCAAACCATGGCAACCCAGTGTCTGTGTGGACCAGAGTCACCAAGGAAAGAAAATGTATGAGATGGCAGAGAAAGCAGTTTCCAGCAGGGAAGGGAATGGAACACAATGCTTAGGGTGAAGCAAATGTCCTAAGAGGCACATAATGGCTGCGGCCCGACTACGCTTCCTGCAATTGGATTCCCTGAGACTCCCTGTCAATAAACACCTTTTTATAAATTTGAGTTCCTCTGAGTGTGTTTCCGTTCTTTGAAATTAAATAATCCTTACAAGAGTACCCTATGAATACTGGTCATTGTTCTTTTACCTAACAATGAGCTATCTAGGCTCCCTTACGTGAGTCCCTTTGCCTGGAAGGCTTTCCCTTGCAAAGTTAGGCACCAGGACTTCCGAACCACCTCCTCCAGGTAGTTTCCATGATTCACGACTCTCTCACTGCTCCATTCCCCCACCCCAATTTGATCATAACTTGCTTGAGAATGTGGGCAATATCCAGCGCCTAGACAGTGACTGACATATCGTAAGCATGAATCTTTATCTGTTTTTATCTACACAGCGCTTAGCAGAGTCGACACTTAAACATTTTATTAGGTGCACACATTAGTGAGGTTTGCAGGTTACCTGAAATTTTTTCCTGCCACCATGAACTTCTGTTAGTGTGAACTAGGATAAACTTGCTTTGAAATAAACAAAAATCTGCACTCATTACCACCTAGAAGGTATAGGGCACCAAACCGGGAACCAGCCCATCAACAGGAAGACGACAGAACCCTATTCACAAGGGGCTTACAGTTCTGCCACAGCTAGAAGTGAGCAACGGCACAGAGTATCTGCGTGCTTGTCATCCTGGAGACATACATCACAGAGGAAATAGGAAGCTTATAGGAAGCTTCTTTGTCCACCTCCGTTAAAAAAAAAAAAGGCAACCCCCCCCCCCCAAAACCCAAAAAAACCCCGTTGGTCTTCTAGGGCTTTTCCACTTACCCTTCCCCGAGAAAATACTTGAAAATGAGTAAAAAAAACTTCATGAAAACGTACCGAGAGGAATAAATATTAGGAGAAGAGGCGATTTTTTACAAACAAAACACATGGTTTAAATCCCCATGAACCAGCTTGTGAATCAGAGTCCTTTGTGCTCAAACTGGACTGGGAGGAAAACCAGCTTTTGTAGACCACCAACAATAAGCTCCATGGGGGGCTGGGGGGTGGGGAAGAGGAGGGCCAGGAAGAAAGACACAGGAGGCAGCCACAAAGCCTGTGACATTTAGCGGTTTATTAAGTGCAAGTCTCTCCTTCTCTCTCCTTTCCCTTCTCCCCACAAATTCTCCCCACCTGCATGCAGAAAGAGAAGACTAGAAGCAAGACTGGGTCAAACATGAAGAACAGGAAGAGAATATTAAATAGCCAGCTTTAAAAGGCTCTTTTTCCACTTGAACAAAAGTAAAATGTTCTCACAAGCGAAATGGAAAACAGAGCTTGCACCCAGGCTGTGCTACTTAACGAGAGGAGGTTTAGTGCTGATACGCCCATTGTGAGTCCACACAGTGGCGGATTTTCAAGCAAGGAAATCAATCAGTTGTGATTGGATGATTTGGGGCTCAGGAATCATCTGGTTCAAGCCAACAGGGAGCTGAGGGGGTGGCAGGATGGGGGATGGGGTGGGTAGGGTGACATGAGGTCAAGCAAGGGGTCTATTTCTTATGTCCACCACCCTCTGACCCCATCAGCCCACGTCCTCAGTCCCCACTATCCATCATGCCAGCAGACATTCAGGCTGACCTAGCTGGATTCACTTTGTCTACTTTCTCGCCTCACTCCCGGCAACCTTCCAATGCAAAGAATTCTGCTTTCCCCGGCACACAGACTCCAGCGGTAATAAAGGCGCCTAACGCTCCTGCCGGTAATCTGTCACTTTGGTTCCCTCCTTGCTGTCTGCTTGTTCCCCATGGAGGCAAAATTTAGAAACATACCATCACGTGGGGTCTCTTCACACAGGAACGCTGGAGTGCTCTGGGTTGCAGTGACCTCAATTTCTTTCTTCCCTGCCAGAGCCGTCTGTCCTGGCTGTTTCTCACCTCCTTGGCAGACTGGGGAGCATGAATCCGTTCTGGTTTCACTAACATCTTCATGTCCTTTTTCCTTGCTGCTTACTTCAGGAATCTGCTCCAGCTTACCATGGAGATGCAATCCAGCGGTGCCCAGTTCCTTCTTCCCAGAGCTGCTGCCGCTGCTGTTGCTGACGGGGGTCAGTTCTTCTCTCTTCTTGGCCACAGGTTCCTCACAGATGAAAGGAGGTACCTCTTCAGTAGATGGGATGGGCAACTCCCCAGGGATCAATTTGTAGCTAGCTGTCTGTTCCTCAGCCACCGTCATGGAGCGCTTTATGGCAGGAGCCCCCAGTTTCCTGGGCGTAGGACTTGGCATTGGGCTGCTGGTAAGAGGCAGCAGGCCAGAAGAAAGCTCTTCTCGGGCAGGGAGTTCAGGATATTTCTCTGCAAGGTTGACAGCTGGGGGAACCGAGAGGTGAGAACATTCAGACAGGGCCCGGCGCATTGCTTTTTTCTGCTGGGGTACTTGGTTGAGCAAAGCCCCCTCTTCGGGAGAATTCAATTTCTCCAGCTCCTTCTCGTGGTCTCTGTCATGAGAGCTGTCATTTACGTATTCCTGGGTGAACTCCACCATAGTGATCGGTGGAATGGCAGTGGGTGAATGCTCAATAGTGGGGGCTGGGCGCGCTATAGCCTCAGATAGTGAGGGCTTACATTCGAGCAGCCCAGAGTGATCATTCACCACCCCAGGCACCCGGCAGCCAGCAGTGATGCCATTCTCCTTTCCCGGAGTTGCTTCCCTCAAGCCCTGAGCCACTGGATGAAAGTTGGGGTTCCAAACACTGGTTTCTTGCTCAACATCCCGGGTGGGGATGTCAGCAGCCCCAGGGAAATCCAGATCTGGCTGGCTCTTGGTCTCTGGCCCATTCTTCCCTGCCACCTTCCCCTGAACTGTAGAGGCTTTGTTCTCATCTGGCCCCTCTCCGGGTCCCACACGGAACTCAGCTGTCTTCTGGTGTACCGAGTTTCCCTCCAAGGAATGGCAGGTTTCTGAAATCACATACCTGCTCTCAAGGTGACCCGAGGTTGCCTGACACTCCTCGTCCTGCACCTCAATGCTGAGCTCTTTGTCTAGCTTCCCCTCAAAGAAGCAGAGCTTTTTCTGCTCCAGGAAGCTGGCATTCTTCACAAGCCCGTCTTTCAGCTGCCCGTCCATGCTGACGTTCAGTCCGATTTCATTCAGTTTGCCCTCTGTCCTCTGCCACTCAAATCCAGCTTGGTTGATTTCTTTTGGGGGGTCCATTCGGCACTCTGCAGGCTTGCCCTTACAGAGCTGGCTGTAAGCGGCAGTGCGAGAGGCAGGCTGCTTGTCTGAGAGCGACATCGTCTCTTCGACTGCTCTCCCCCCTCGCTCCTGGAGCTCTAACACCACCTACGATCACACAGAGCTGGCAGTGACATCACACCAAGTCCCCAGTATTCATGACAAACCTGTCTTCCCCCCAAAGATCCTCTCTCCTCTAGCAGCTGGGTGCTAAATGTATTTACTAGTGTGAAAGAAAAGAACGAAAAAGAAAGAGAAAGGAAAGAACCTGCTACTTTCTGCACAAATGCCACTGTTAAACTGGAAGTGTAATTTCCTGTTAGCTAGCACTCTGTTTAGATCTGCAGTTTATAACACGGTATGGTGCCAATCTGGGTACTGAGGATAGTAATTACTCCCGCTTTTACTGATATAGATACATGTATACCCACACGTTCACTTATCTGACACTATGCCCACACTTCCTCATTCACCCACTCAAAATACTGTTTTAAAAATAGTCAAGACTCATTTGCCAATCCCCAGTCATAACCCTTAAAGAACAATGATTTCAGAAAATGGCTCAAAATTTCACTTAAAAAAAAGACCTTACTATAGTGTCAAAATTGGAGGCATTCATTTCTCAGAGCATGAGTGGGTTTGCTGTCACAGCAACTCACCAAATTGACTTGAAAACTGATTTCAGTGGAGTCCCCAAATCTCAGTGAGAGCTTCACCTGTAGTTCTGTACTATGGAAGAGTTTAATAAAGGGTTCCTCCCAGGATCTCAGCAATCAAGGCTTTGGAGACATGTATTCTAGTTACAAGACATTTGAGTGACAATATACCCCTTGCACTTTTACTCCTGACCCTGCTCCCCACCAGTTCCCTGGACAAGCCGGGTCCCCCCCCCCGCACCAGCCCTGCTCTTTCTAGCCAGCTGATTGCTTAGTTGCCATGTGAACACACTGACCTCTGGAACACAGGGACTCTGGCAATCTGTGACACAGCCCCCTGCCCCTGTTTAATCCAGCACAGTCCTTTGCTGTGCTGGCCTCTGAGCTTGTTAACTGTACATTCAGGACTGAAATATCCAGAAAAGAAAATTCTTGGGGAAAAAAAGTTACACTGAGAAGACAGGCCTTATTCTACCTTAAATTAAGCTGAGTTTTGTTGCTTCACCTGTAAGTCACTATTATGGGCTAACATAGGATACTCCAAAATATTCTATCAAGGAGGAATACACCAGATGCCTTTTTCCAAGATGAAGAAAATTCAGGCTGGATTGTTTTAAAGCCATCTGCTATCAACTACACTGATCTGGCTACAATTTTTTAATAATTCTTTTAGAAAAAAGGGCAGAGGGAGGCAAATCATAAGGGATTCTTAAATATGAAGAACAAACTGAGAGCTGCTGGAGGGGCTGTGGGTGGGGGGGATGGGTTAAATGGGTGATGGGCATTAGGGAGGGCACATGTTGGCATGGGCACTGGGTGTCACATGTAAGAGATGAATCACTGGGTTCGACTCCTAAAACCAAGACACACTGTATGTTAACTAACTTGAATTAAAAAAAATTTTAATGTTTTATTTTATTAAAAAAATTTTTTTTAACGTTTACTTATTTTTGAGACAGAGAGAGACAGAGCGTGAACAGGGGAGGGGCAGAGAGAGAGGGAGACACAGAATCTGCAACGGGCTCCAGGCTCTGAGCTGTCAGCACAGAGCCCGACGCAGGACTCGAACTCACAGACCGTGAGATCATGACCTGAGCCGAAGTTGGCCGCTTAACCGACTGAGCCACCCAGGCGCCCCTGTTTTATTATTTTATTTTATATTTTATTTTATTTATTTTATTTTATTTTTGAGAGAGAGAGAGAGTAAGCGGGGAAGGGGCAGAGAGACAGGGAGACACAGAACTTGAAGCAGGCTCCAGGCTCCCTTGCTGTCGGCACAGAGCTCAAGAGGGGGCTCGAACCCATAAACTGGGAGATCGTGACCTGAGCCGGTGTCGGACACTTAACCAACTGAGCCACCCAGGTGCCCCTAACTAACCTGAATTTAAAAAAAAAAAAAAAAGAAAAAAGTTCAAGTTAAGATTGCTCTCTTTGATCTATAAAATGTGATGAGATTACCAAAGCCCAGTCCAGGAAAGTTTCCTTAACTGGAGCCTCTGTCTCCAAGTACCCTTTCTCTACTATTCACATTACTCACATCACTTCTCTCAAGTCCCCAACCATAGTGCAGAAGCCAACTGTATACGCTTTCTGCATTAACTTCAGTACGTAACACTGGGCTATGTTGATGGTCAAGAGTGGCAGGGTTGAAAGCCTCAAAAAATGTGCTTTTCCATTTAACCTTTGTCCTGAACATAAACTGAGCCTCTCCTTCCTCTTGAGCTTAAGTAGTTTAATAGCAATACATGTCAAAGCCAACAAAGGTTCCTTGGCAAGGAACCAGTGTCACCTTACTCTACCACAAAGGTCATGATTCTACTAATTAGGGAAAAAGAAAGATGGAGAGTCTTGGGTACGGAAAGGCTTAGTGATAAAATATAGCTGAATTCTGGCTTTCTTATCTTTTTATACATACATTATAAGTGAATAATACAATTATATATGCATAATATAGGATGAAAATTATGAACGCCTGCAGGAGGCTGTTGTAATGCAGTCCAAACATGCCAGATGCAAATCTTAGAAAATGCCTTAGAAATTAGGTATGCCTCAACAACCCCATCCACTGAGAAACTAGTCACTCCCCACCCCTAATACATAGACACACAGCCTCAATTTATTGACACTTTAAAAAAATTTTTTTTAATGTTTATTTATTTATTTTTGAGACACAGAGAAAGAGCACAAGTGGGGAAGGAGTGCAGAGAGAGGGAGACACAGAATCCGAAGCAGGCTCCAGGCCCCGAGCTGTCAGCACAGAGCCCGACGCAGGGCTCAAACTCACGAACCATGAGATCATGACCTGAGCTGAAGTCGGCGCTTAACCGACTGAGCCACCCAGGCGCCCCAATTTACTGACACCTTCTATCTTTGGTTTGTGGGGAAAAAAATAATTTGGTTTGGAGTCAAAAGACCAGGTTTTAAAATTTCTCTGTGTCATTTACTAGTTATGACTCTGAGCAACACACTTAACTGTTCCTGGCTTTGGTTTGTTCCTCCGTAAAATGAGGGGGGCCTTTAAGGTGCCTTCCAGTGTCACAGTTTTAACACTTTTACGACTCAATGAAAAGGCTGAAACATGCATCAAGGACTCACAGGTCTGTTGCTACGTCCAACTCAGAGTGGTTTGATTTTAACTTGGGGCTCCTATGGTAGAGGACTACCTAGGGGATGTATGTAGCTGCAAGTCTGACAAGAGGGGCTGAGTTGGCTGCCATATTCTGAAAGGGCAGAGACAGCCTAGGTGAAGAACAAGCATGGACACTTGTTCCTCTGAGTCAAATGATTTTTAAATTTGCGCCCCTAGAGTCCAATGATTTTTAGTTCCAGCCAGCCTATCCAGAGCCTCCCACTGGTACCAACAACAAATGAAACAAACAAATGAAGCTAAGGCAGTAACTATAGTTGTTAAGTCCCTGGTATCTTCAAATCCCGTGTATCTTGTCTCAACAACTCTATCTATAAATAGCAAACTGCAAACTGTGAGTCAGCCAAAGACCAGGAGCAGGAACCAGGAGAATGAAGCTGGCTGGTCACAAAGAAGCACATATTCTAGACTGTGGTTCCTACTACACATCAGAAATGCGGTCAGCCTGCAAGAAGACAATGTTCGGCTACTGTGCCAAGCAGAGGCCTCAGTGTTCGAGGGCTCAAGAGTCAGAGAGTTGAAGAAGAAATCGGAGAGGTCAGTGGCCAAGAAGTATAAGCCCAGACAAGAAGCCCAGAGTATAGGCGAGTGCCCAAGACATCACGTCAGCTAGATGCTCAAGCTTGCACATAAGCCTGGTGTCACCTAGGGGTCTGGGTTTGAGTACAACGGGAGAACATAAGGCATAATATGGGGACACCCACAGAATCCATCTCTTGTGTAGGTGTGAAGCAACAGAAGATAAAAACCATCTAACAAGGTAGCTAACATAATGTACCCGCTGATGCTAGCTTAAAACAAACAAACAAACAAACAAAAAAAACTAAGAAAACGTATTCACGTATGAAGTAGGTTTTACCGCTTCCAGCAGGGAATTTGATGTGAAACGATAAAGTATTAAGTCCCTGGACTGGAGAATTACTGCATGACAATCCTTCTGATAAAGGTAGGCAAAAATAAACAAACCACCACCACCAAGAAACACCATACAAACGCTAATTTCAATAACACACAAGAGAAAAAGAAAAGCTGGCTCTCAAAATCGGAGAAACTGCCTAAAGAAAATAATATCCTATTCTCCAAGTCTCTTTTAGGACAAAAGCATTTTATTCTGTTTTGAAATTTTTATTATCGTCTTTTTAAGTTTTAATTTGCATTACCGGTGCTCATCACAAGTGCCCTCTTAATCCCCATCACCTATTTTCCCCATCCCCCCCAACCCCTCCTCTCTGGTAACCGTCAGTGTGTTCTCTGTAGTTAACAGTCTGTTTCTTGGCTCGTCTCTCTCTTTTTTTTCTCCTTTGCTCGTTTGTTTTGTTTCTTAAGTGGACAAGGGTCATTTTATAACAACAGTGCTGCAAGGACAATGACGTATGTGCTACGGTACAGGATCCGAACGCTGGAACTCCTCTAACTTAATCTTCTCAATTTACAGAAGAGCAAACAGGGTCCAGAGGGGGGAAAATGAAATGGTTTGTCTAAGATCAAATGGTGAGCTAATGGAAGAGCCATGTGGAAGATGCTTGGTCTTTGACTGACAGGATTCCCACACAACTGAGCAAAACTACATCTTAGTCACTGGTTGCCTCTCCTTTTCATTGTTTCTTTTTTGCTCAGTAAAGGAAAGTACTACAGACTTTAATTTACAATTTTTGTGATTAATTCAAAGCTTCCAAAAACTAGTATACAATGTGTACACGTGTGGTATACGTGTATGTGTGTTCGGGGGGCAAAACAAGCTTGAAATAAAGGAGACAAAGAAGCAACTGCATTAAGATTTAGTGTCCATCTTATACCTTTATCATGGTATTGTTTTCATTGTACAAAGAATGAGGAAGGTGTGAGCAACTTCCTCCTTAGTGATCTCTGGTTATTAGTTTCCATTCTGAGAGAACTTAAATTTACATTAATGGTTTTTCACAGCTCCTCAACACTGTGAGCTTCCCCTTCATGGTGCTTCTGCATAGGCAGGCAGGTCCTGCTTCCATAGGAAAAAGTAGAGATCTAGAGGTTTTTACATAGGGAAGGGGACAGAGTGGATTATAGTTTGACTACACTATTGCTTTTGTAACACATACCAAGGAAGAAATCACAGGGAACAAGAATTAATGGGTTTAAAGATTGCCAAATGAGGTGAATGCTATCTGGCTCGTGAAAAATGGGGAAAATCTAGGACAGACTAATTAGTAAAAACTGAGGCTCTGTCAGTGCTCTGGTCCAATTCAGAATTATAGACAGAGTTTCACTCAGGAATGCACATTCCCCCACAGGAGACAGCTGTGGCAAGGAACTCAAATCTCCCCAGCTTCTGTGATACTTTATCAGGCTCTTAGATGACAAACTTACATGATACCTTAAAAGGTTGAGCACATCCAGGCAAAAAGAAATTAAATCTACTTAAGAACCAGAAGGCTTCAATTCTAGACTCAGCTGCCATTGGAATTCCTTCCTCTTGGTTCCACTCCTACTCCTTCAGAACCCACTTAAATGTCACCTCTGTGAAGTCTCCCAGACCCCCACCCCCAAATCAGCTCATTCATGTTTTTACAATATCATACTTGCTCACACTCTATTTGGAAACTACACCATAATCGTTTACTTATGTGCCTTTCCTGGGAGCTACCGGAAGGCAAGAAAATGATGAGTCCATCTTTGCCATGGTGGTGACCAGCAATCTGATACAGTACGTAGGCTCTCAGAAAAGTTCTGCTTAGCGGAAGGATGAATGGATTCCTTGAATACGGACTCTATAATTTGACTTGACCCTTCCCATCATTAAACTCATCTAGAGAGGTTCCAATTTGGAAGGTCCTTTGGGTTAAAGATTTTTAAGTTCCGCTCTGAGTCTAAGGAAAGTACATAGATACACCCATGTGTCTGGTCAGTGGTGGTTTCTAAGGCTTTACTTATTTATTATTTAATTTTTGATACTTAGTCCTTTTTTGAGAAAGACAGTGTGAACGAGGGAAAGAGAGAGAGAGGGAGACACAGAATCTGAAGCAGGCTCCAGGCTCTGAGCTGTCAGCACAGAGACTGACGTGGGTCTTGAACTCACGAACTGTGAGATCATGACCTGAGCTGAAGTCGGATGCCCAACACACTGAGCCACCCAGGTGCCCCTCTAAGGCTCTTTTATGAGGCCATATAACAACATGTCTAGCCTCCAAGGGTGCTGGCACAACTTGCAGGTCTCTGAAGGTCTCTGATCTTAGCAGACGTACCGGCAGATGTTTCTGTTTTCGTCTGTACCTTCAGCTAGTACCCAACCTGTTCAGGGCCTTGGTTTTGATACGTTCCACAACTGGTTCCTCTGCATCTCTCCTAGTCGTTACCAAGGCAACAAAACTACTTTCCAGATTGACCAAATGTTCCCTGATATTGTCTCCAGAAAACAATTTCTAATAAATTATCATTACAATGACAGTCAATAATTCCACTGATTACAATGACTGATACTCTTTACTAATAAAACCTGAAGGTTACAAAGTTGCAATCTAAGTTTCTTACCTGAAAGTAAATAATGTTTGTGTTTATATATATATATATATATATATATATATATATATATATATACGCACAACCATCTCAAAGCCATATTCTACTGAATTTCAGAAATGTTTCTTAGTACATATTTAACTCAAGAAAACTGTGATTCTCCCTAATTGAGTTTCAAAGATTGGGAAATAGATAGGATTTTAAAAAAATGAAACCAGCAATCTAACTTATGTGACTCCTGATAAAAGTAATTCACCTACTGGGACCCCAAAAATGGAGGCCTGGCTCCTCTCACAAATCTAGAGCCAAGTCAGCCTGCACTTTTGGGAAATGCCTCACTGTCAAGGTAACCTAATATATACCAATCACAAACCTCCAACTCTGCTTTAGTTAGCTTACCTTACCCTAGAAAATAGGACCTGCTAGTCTTATAAGGAAATCCCCAACCTCTTAGTCACTCATGCTGTCATGCAGTGCCTCTTCTAATGCTCTATAAAACTCACTCTTGCCCCAAATTCCTCGGGAAAAGTGCACCTCTGCTTCTTAGGCACTGTACTCCCCCAATCCATGGATTGTTTTCCTTTGAATAAAGGACATCAAACTCCTATCTAAACTGGATTATTTTTGTCATTTGACACCCTTAAGCATTAAAATGTTTATAGATGAAAAGTCCCCCAAGACGTATGACTTGGAAATTCTAACCCTTTGTTCTTTTAGCATAGTATTGACCTTCCCATGGCCTCAAGAAAGAAAAGAGAATCATCCAATTAAAATAGGTAAACACCCCCCGTCCCACATCACTTCCAGCATAAAGTCTAATATCCTCTGCTTACGGAGGCAACAGACAACTCCCAGGACCCTTTGAGAGCTTGTATTCCTTCTCTCAATCTCATCTCAAAATGTTTCACAGATCTCCCTGCTCCCCAAACTTGACTTATATGCCAGTCACTCCAAAATGTTTGCTACTCCTCAAATATTCCAGGCATTTGTACTTCACTATGCCTTTACGCAGTCTATCCCCTAGAATGTTTTACCTGACCTAGCTCTATAAACTCTTAGCTCACACTGTATTATAAAACTTCTCTCATTAGAGTAAAATTATGTTTGTGTTTATCTCCCCACTCTAGAATCCTGGAGAAGCAGAGAATGTGTCGTTAATCTACCCTTAGAATGTGGGAGTAATGTTACCTGGTGTCTGTTGAATGAATGAATAAATGAATGAATGAATGAATGAATGAATGAATGAATGAATTAAATTACTAAAAAGTCCAAATCATTTTGAGTGTCCACTATTCACAGTGTAACAGGAACATTGTATGATAATTAGATTTTTGTTTAACTTATACAAATTATCGGGGCGCCTGGGTGGCTCAGTCGGTTAAGCATCCGACTTCGGCTCAGGTCATGATCTCACGGTCCATGAGTTTGAGCCCTGCGTCGGGCTCTGTGCTGACAGCTCGGAGCCTGGAGCCTGCTTCGAATTCTGTGTGTCTCTCTCTCTGCCCCTCCCCCACTCATGCTCTGTCTGTCTCTCTCTCTCTCTCTGCCAAAAATAAATAAACATTAAAAAAAAATTTAAACTTATACAAGTTATCATTGCTAAACAGTTTAAAAATTACCAATTTCAACCTGCTCACAGCTGAGATGGCCTGCATTAACATTTTAGGTTAAAAAGAAGAGGTAAGGGATGGGGCACTGAAGCATCTAACTTCACCTCAGGTCATGATCTTGCGGGTTCGTGATTTTGAGCCCCGCTTTGGGCTCTGTGCTGACAGCTTGGAGCCTGGAGCCTGGAGCCTGGAGTCTTCTTCGGATTCTGTCTGTCTGTCTGTCTGTCTCTCTCTCTCTACCCCTCCCCTGCTTGCATTCTGTCTCTCCCTCCCTCAAAAGAATAAACATTAAAATTAATGTTAAATTAAGTGTAAATTTTTTTAATAATAAAAAATAAGAGGTAAGGGGAATAAAGGGAAGATCTCTTTATTGTCCACTTTATATTTTACTTTATTTTATTACTATTCTTTTTTAAGATTTTATTTTCAAGTAATCTCTATACCCAACGTGGGGCTCGAACTTACCACCCCAAGATCAAGAGTTACATGCTCTACTGACTGAGCCAGCCAGGCACACCTGTCCACTTCATATTTTAAAGAAATAGATATATCTGCAACACCAAAAATCAGAAGCTAAATTGTTTTATCATTTTTTTTTTCTGAATCTGCCAATGCTATTGTCACCAGAGGACAAAAGTGACCAGTGAAGGGAGTGTGAGCGGAAGAACCAACCTCATCAAGAAACACAAAAAAATTTAGTGTTTATTTCTTTTTGAGAGAGAGGGAGAGCAAGCAGGTGAGGGGCAGACAGAGAGGGACACACAGAATCTGAAGCAGGCTCCAGGCTCCAAACTATCAGCAGAGAGCTTGACGCAGGACTTGAACCCACAAATTGTGACATCATGGCCTGAGCCGAAGTCAGACGCTTAAGCAACGGAGCCACCGAGGTGCCCCACCAACCTCATTTTAAAGTAGAGAAATTAATATCTGCTGGACTCATTTCAAAGAATATTTACATGCACTGGGTCAAATGAGGCAAACATTAGCACAGGTTCTTTGAGGGTTGAGAGAGTTTAAGAGTGCTGAACATATAGTAAATTTCAAAAAAAAAAAAAAATGATAGCTATTTGGGGCACCTGGGTGGCTCAGTCGGTTAAGCGTATGACTTCGGCTCAGGTCATGATCTTGGGGTTAGTGAGTTCGAGCCCCCTGTCAGGGGCTCTGTGCTGACAGCTCAGAGCTTGGAGCCTGCTTTGGATTCTGTGTCTCCCTCTCTCTCTCTGGCCCTCCCCTGCTCACGCTGTCTCTCTCTCTCTCTCTCTCTCTCTCTCTCTCTCAAAAATGAATAAACTTAAAAAAAAAAAAAAGTCTGGGGACGCCTGGGTGGCGCAGTCGGTTGAGCGTCCGACTTCAGCCAGGTCACGATCTCGCGGTCCGTGAGTTCGAGCCCCGCGTCGGGCTCTGGGCTGATGGCTCAGAGCCTGGAGCCTGTTTCAGATTCTGTGTCTCCCTCTCTCTCTGCCCCTCCCCTGCTCGTGCTCTGTCTCTCTCTGTCTCAAAAATAAATAAGACATTTAAAAAAAAATTAAAAAAAATAAAATAAAATAAAATAAAATAAAAAAGTCTGACTGTTGATTTCAGCTCAGGTCATGATCTCACTGGTTTGTGGGATCGAGCCCCACACCTCAGGCTCTACACTGACAGTGCAGACCTTTCTTGGGATTCTCTCTCTCCCTGTCTCTCTGCCCCTTCCCTGCTTGTGCTTGCTCTCTCTCTTTCTCTAAATAAACATTTTTTTAAAATGGTAGCTATTTTTAGTTGTATGACATATACAATTTTCCACTACATTTCTTTAATAAACAGCATTTAAAAAACCAACAACAGAGAATAAGCAGGTAAATGGGAAGAAAGCGGTAAGGAAAGGAACTATAGGAAGGGCACTATAGTTAAGAAGAAATATTACTTAATCGATACTTTACCAGTTGTAAAACTGTAGCAAGTTTTAAGATTACAAATGTAATCTTCTCATCTGCCGAGCATATTTTATTTGTAAAACTGTTAGGATTTGGGGTTTATAAATTACTTCAAGTTTCATGCCAAGAGAACTTCCCACCATAAACCGACGTTTCCCAGCTGTTGGATGATGGGCTCAGGCAAACTAAAGAAAATGAAGCCAGAAAAAAGGAGGCTAGGTTCTAACTTTGGCAAAGGGAAGGGCCTGTCTACAGGGATCCGTGATAACTATCGCACTCAGGGAACAACATGCCAAGTGCACAGTCACTCACAGCTCTACCTGGCTGCCGGTGAAGTGACAGCATTGACTAGAGTCCAGTAGAGGGAGGCTCTTTCAAACTGGCTCTTCCATTCACAAAAAACAGTCCCAGAGGCGCCTGGGTGGCGCAGTCGGTTAAGCGTCCGACTTCAGCCAGGTCACGATCTCGCGGTCCGTGAGTTCGAGCCCCGCGTCAGGCTCTGGGCTGATGGCTCAGAGCCTGGAGCCTGTTTCTGATTCTGCGTCTCCCTCTCTCTCTGCCCCTCCCCCGTTCATGCTCTGTCTCTCTCTGTCCCAAAAATAAATAAACGTTGAAAAAAAAAATTAAAACAAACAAACAAACAAAAAAAAACAGTCCCAAAGGAAGTCCTTTTCTGCCAAGGTCAGCTCAGATTACCTGAAGTATCACAGTCCTCCCTGCCTAGAACAACATGCAATATATGTGAAGAAGCCCTCTGGTAAAGTTTCCCTAAACTTGAAAGTGGCATGAAAAGATAAAAGGCGAGGGAACACTAAGCCAAAAGAGACATTAGCAGTCTATTCACTCTCCCTACTTCCAAAGAGGGTTAAGACTCACAAAAGATAATTCATTTATAATTTTTAATATGTCATCAGGCATCATATGTATGTAAAGCTCAATACTATGTGTTAGGGAAAACACATGAATAAGTCAGACACATTTTATTCTGCCTGGAGAATAAAATGCTAGACCGAGTCAAAAGACCTAGATCCCAATCCCAAATTAGCCTCTGATTCAAAATATATGTCCTCATGAGGTGTTTCCACTTCTCTACCTAAAAAAAGTACTTACTTAGTGCTTAGACATTAAGAAAATATAATGACTAATTTTCCACCTTTTTCTTTTTAAGAACCTAAAACTTCTGGAAGGTTCCTCTGAGAAAAGAATGAGAAAATGACGGGCCCTAGAGTTGGAAAGACTTCGGTTCAAATTCTGCCTCTGCCACTATACTATCTGCATGACCTTAATGTGGAGAGTCTCCATTTTTCTCATCTATAAAATGCAGAGAATACTACGTAGTATTGTTTTGTGTGTGTGTACGTGTGTGTGTGTGTCTACTTACCTACCTACCTACCTATAGATAATTAGGCACACGATATTAACAGATGGTAGTTACTATTAATTGCTAGCAATCTAGGAGTAGGCAGTTAACACGAATGATCTGAAGTGAAAAACAAAGAAAAAAAAATATAATAAGGCCAGGCCTACAACCAGTTGTGGATGAAACATCACAGCCTACACGGAACAGTGGTAGTTGGGTATGAGGGGCTACCCTGCCCCGTCCCCTATCACAAATCACTATACTCCCTGTTCCACTCAGTTTCCTGCCTCAGACTCCAGGCTTACTTGAAGCTCTGTATCTGCACATTCTCCTGCTTCTTGGACACCTTAGAATAAGCGTCACTGGGGCGCCTGGGAGGCGCAGTCGGTTGAGCGTCTGACTTCAGCCAGGTCACGATCACACGGTCCGTGAGTTCGAGCCCCGCGTCAGGCTCTGGGCTGATGGCTCAGAGCCTGGAGCCTGTTTCCGATTGAGTGTCTCCCTCTCTCTCTGCCCCTCCCCCGTTCATGCTCTGTCTCTCTCTGTCCCAAAAATAAATAAACGTTGAAAAAAAAAAATTTAAAAAAAAAAAAATTAAAAAAAAAGAATAAGCGTCACTAAGGGCACTGGGAGGCTCAGTCGGTTGAGTTGGTTAAGTGTCTGACTCTTAATTTTGGTTCAGGTCATGATCTCATGATTCGTGGGATCAAGCCCTACGTCAGGTTCTGTGCGGACAGCAGGGACCCTACTTGGGATTCTCTCTCTCTGCTCCTCACCCTCTTGCACACTCTCTCACTCTTAAAATAAATAAATAAACAAACATTAAAAAAAAAAAAAAAAAAAGAATAAGCCTTACTAGAAAGATACAAGATCTGCAAGAAGAAAACATCAAAATACCAGTGAGGGACAAGGACATGTAAACCTGAACATGTGAAGTTACTAAACATGGCATGTTACTGTGTCGTTGGATAGAAAACCTCACCATACAAGACAACAACTCTCCCCCGATAACCGATACATTTAATGTGATTCAAAGAAAAACAGTGACTGGATTTTTGTTTTGTTTTGTGTTTTTACAAAACTATACAAGTGAATTCTCAAATTTTTATGTAGTAATAAGCAAGGAGAGTCAGGAAAACTCTAAGAAACACTAACAGGGGGAGGAGTGGGACTGGACTAGACCTATTAGATATTAAAATATACTATGAAATATGAAAATATACTTTTCAACGAGAAGACCAATGAATCAGAAAAGAAAATCCAGAAATAGACCAACTATGTACAGGAATTTAGAGCATGACAAAGGCAGCACTTCAGTGGGAGACAGATTAAGACACATGTTGGTGGACAACCGAGTAATTCTATACCACATCTCATAAATACACACACACACACACGCCAGGAAATTCTAGATTGATCAAAGATTCAAAATGTGAAAAACTAGAAACAGAAATTATTTTTATAATCTCAGAGTAGGGATGGTTTTTATAAAGTCAGTAATACACAAGGAAGCCCCTAAATAAGTAAAACCCAAAATAAATCCACGCCAATAAATCACTGTTCACCTGTTAGATCAGCACACAAACAAAAAATGTGCACTAGTGGAGGAAGGCCAGAAGAGCAGGTACTGGTATACACTGAGGGTGAGTACATCTCTGTGGCCCTGTGGGGAATAATGTGGCAACACCTGTCAAAATTACGAACACATTCTTCAAACCAGAGAGTCTACTCCAGAGGTCCCTTTTATTACCACAGATGTACTTGCACAAGTATGCAAGTATGACATTCTGTATGTACAGGGACAGTCTATGCACCTTGTTTCTAATAAAGAAAAACCAGGAGGGGTGCCTGGGTGGCTCAGTTAGTTAAGTGCCTGACTCGATTCAGGCTCAGGTCGCGACCTCACGGTTCTTGAATTTGAGCCCCACACTGGGCTCTGTGCTGACAGCACAGAGCCTGCTTAGGATTCTCTCTCTCCCTCTCTCCCAAATAAACTTGAAAAGACAAAAAAGAAAAGAAAAACTGGGAAACGCTTAGATGTCTATCAATAAAGAAGTGATAAAATACATTAGGGTATATCCACATGATGCAATACTATACAGCTGTTAAATAAGAATGAGGTCCCCTTCTTTGTACTGATTTATAAAGATTTTTACAATAACTGTTAAGTTTATAAACCAAGGCACACATCAGTATGTATTATATGTCTCATCTGTATAAAATCTGCAAATATATATGCTATTGCTTCTTTATGTGTAAATTTTCTCTGGAAGGATGTGTAAGACACTGTTAACACTGGGTGTCTCTGGAGAGGGAAACTTGAATGGGGACTGATGGAGGGAGGCAGACTTACATTTAAGTGTATACCCCTTTGTACCATGGGAATGTACTAACATTCAAAAATTAGTTAAAAAAATTATCCATTAAAAAAGTATAGATTGTCCTTAGGGAAAAGGTGTGATCGAAATCTAGCAGAAACACCAAATTTTGCCTGAAACCCACCATTCTCTCCTCAGCCCCTTTGCAAGGCTACCCCTAACCCAAGTCTCTGGTCCTGGCCTGGCCAAGGCTGGGCCCTAACAGTTCTCAAACTTCTGCTTTGCTTGCTCAAGAATCAAAACAAATCCTCTCGCTACATTTCTTTAGAAATACTGAGCAAAAAGAAATGGCTAGAGTTCAGGAAAACATTACCCTTGAAACTAAAGAGTCTACAAACTCTAGACAAACTCTAGTAAAGAACCGGAAGTGTTAATGAAGGCTGGAAAGCCCTCTACATATGACTTCATTTCCTGCCTCGGTAATAGGGTAGCTAACAGAAGAAACATAAGAACAGAAAAGACGAGAATGTCTTACGCAGATAAATGACCTTTAGTATTCTCTACACACACAGCACGTGTTCCTCACTGGGTACAAATCCATGCAAATCACAAGCTTGACCTCAAACAACAAGTCCACACCATGCAGCACATCATCCCCTGACGAAGCCTCTCCAAAACCCCAGGGCCAACTGGTGTTATTTTAATTTCTGGAGTTAGTAGCTGCATCATGCGAGGTGGGAAACAGCATCATCTGTAGGCTGAAAAAACTCAAACGCCAGGAAACATCTTTTCAAAGGTTAGGCTCCGGGAAGCTATGATTAGATGTATACTTTTCAGGGAAAAAAAAAAGAAAGAAAGAAAAGAAAACATTTCTAAATCTCAAAGGAATCATCTTGCTCAATCTCATTCCAATAACTTGACTGATGAGATCCAAAAAGGGCAAAATTATGAGCAATCGCACACTGGCAAGTTTTATGAGTTGTCCGTAGATGTAGAGTATGTTTTACGGACAACAACTGATGCCCCAAGCTCTGCCCAACATGCACCTGGAGTCAATGGCTGTGAGCATCAAAGTGGTAAAAGATGTGGTGCGACACTGACAGATCATTTCCCGCTACTCAGAAACACAAAGTCTGTGCCTACCAATGCTGGTCCTCATATGGGGAAGACCATTTTCACGGATTCTAAAAGCAATTTGGATATTCAGTCCCACCAGCACAAGCTACAAATATATACAGACAAAAAAAAAAAAAAAAAAAAAAATCCCACGCATACAGCTGAACTTGAAATGTTTTCTTTCCTCCTGTGAATCCTTATACAAAATAATGATTAAATCTGGCTGTAAGCTTTACACACAGGAGGCAAAAAAAAAAAAAAAATTTTTTTTGTAATGAAGAATAGTGGATGGTGACAGGCCTTCTGCTAAACAATTTATTGTTTGAAATTCTACTTCCTCTAAAGCTCAAGGTTCAGTGCTGGGTAAAAAAGGCATGCAACCAAGTCACCAGCCTCCTCAAGCTGGACACAAGGCATGCCCTGGCTGCAGAAAACACGTCATTAGCAATTACACATTTTCATGCCAACAAACCAATGATTAACAAGGATGATTAGAATCTGGATGGAACCGAAGCACGAGCTCTGTGCCTTTTGGATGCTGACTCAAAAGCCACAAGCACACACATTGCCCCATGGCAGGGTCATACCGCTGGACTTTAGTTGCTTGGATCTCTCTCGCTCCTGGACGGGAGACTTTGGCAAAAGTGGAGTCAGGCCTCGGGACTTGGTAGGTCTCATGTAGCCTTTCATCGGTTCTGCCACTCTGCTTTTATCTTCCTTCTTCCCTTCTCCGGGTGCCTTGGGTTCAGACTTTTCAGTCATTGTGTCAGGTGCCTCCAAGATCTTATCTTTGGGCTCTGGGAGTTCAAGATCCTCGGAAGCAGTCACTATTAACTGATCTACCACCTGCAACGGGGTAGTCGCAGCTTTGCCATCCAAGGAATCGGACTGGAATTCTGGTGTTGCCAAGGAAATCGATTCTGATTCAGTGATTGGAGAAGCCAGGCTAACTTCTTCCACTTTATTTTCTTCACTTTTCGGAGGCAAAAGAGCCCTATCTACCTCCTTATTCAAACCATCTGGGTCCTTGGAATCGCTACTGTCAGCATTTTGGTCCTCACACAAATTGGGCTTTTGTGCTTTGTCTCCTAATAAGTCAGGGATTTGAACTGGAGCAGCACCTCCCTCAGACTCTTTCTTTTTAGTAACTGGGTGTGTTGGAAAATTATTACTATCCGCACACGTTTCTAGGACTCTGACCTCACCTGTTAGGCTTTGGTCTTCTACTGGCACTCTGGAAAGAAAGTGTTCCTTTGCAAGCTCTGTGATTTTTTCTATTGAATGCTTAGATGCACCACTGGGCACTGACTCAGATTCTCCTATCACATGTACTCCCTCTATCCCTGCTTCAGTTTTCACGGGATCGGCAAGCTCACCTTTATTCTTAAGACAGCTACCCCCCTGACGGTTAACTGTTTCTGTGGCTGCTGTAGAAGTTAGGGTAACTTCTCCTGTGCTTGTAGAAGGCATAACAACGGAGGGGGCCTTGGGTCTTTCTTGATCTGGGACTCCATCTTTGCTGCGGTTATCCACCACTAATGATGTGGATATCTGGGCTGGAGTTGTCTCTTGCCCACTTTCTGCCAAGGAGTTTGGAAAAGAAACACCCTCCTTTACTACTTGAGAAGCAGGAGTGGGTGGTCCTTCACAGGCTGCTGACTCCCGAGCCTCTGGAGAGGCTGACTTATTCATCAACCCTGGTGGTGTTCTGGGGCAGGTAAACGTAATATTTCTATTTTCATCCATGTAGCCCATTCCTTCAATTCTGTGGTCCCCTGTGGTTTCCATGGGAACATGTATTTTTGTTGCATCTATCTTATTCTCCAGAAGATGCTTCTCGGGAAAACTATTTTTAACCTTTTTACTTTTTCCATCATTGCTCCTTTTATTTGGTTTGTCAGCCACTGCAGTGTGTCCCTTGGCTGCATCTGTCTTATTCTCCTCAGACACTACTGAAGGAACAAATCCTGCCCCCTGGATTTGGTCTTGGCAGCTCACATCTGTCACCTTGGTAGCTGATTCAATAACAGCAGAGTCCTTGACTGTGTTTGTTTTGTTCCCACCAAGAGCTTTGTTCCCAAGCTCAAAAGAATTAACCTCAACGTTTCTCCCCTTTCGGTCACCTACTTCCACTGTGGGAATAGCTAATGCATGTGAGAACAGAGGACCATGAGTTAAGGGGAAAGGGAGTCCTAAATCCTTGTTCTGATGAGGAGTGCTACCAGTATCTCCATCTTTCCCTACAAAAGATGGGCTGGGGATTTCTTCCTTGCTCTCCATCCGAGCAGGCTGTGTGGGATAATTATTTTTGAACTTTTTGGTTTTTCCCTCACTACTCCTTTTCTTAGGCTTTTCAGAAATCCAGGGAGCTGCCTCACCATCCATCCAAGGACACTTTCCTTCCTTGCTCTGGTTACTGACACCCATATCTACAGCTGTGGCTCCTTGTTCTGCTCTAGCTCCGGAAGTCTGAGTAACGCCTGCCCCATTTCCCAAATGAACTAATGTGTGCGAGGTGCCTGCCCCCCTAGGGTCGGCTGTCTCCATAGGCTTCCCCATTACCACTGCCTCAGGGAGATCTGCTGCGGTCCCTGGTGGCTTTGAAGAACCCAGCTCCTCACACTTCAGCCCAGCAGTCATTCTTTCAGTTCTAGGGGTCGACTCGCTTGGTGCAAGAACAGCTGGGCCATCCTTCCAGCTGTCCAGAAGAAACGGTGGCTCAGACCTTGCTCTACCCTTCCCAGAACTGGCTCTTACCTTCCCAGAACCTGCCCTTCCCTTCCTGTTTCTGCCGTCCCCTGCCATTCTCTGAGATGGCTCATTCCCTAACCCAGGTACCTGAACTAACACCTCGTCCTGCGGCTGCCTGGAAGCCAAGATGCTCATCTCTTGTCTTTGCTTGGGAAAAGCTTCCTTTGTTAGTTCTTTAATCTCTTCAGCTCCTTCCAAAAACTCTTTCTGTCTGTCTTTCTGCAATTCAGTCACCTCACTTTTATCATTCCCTTCTTTTAGACTACTTCCTAATGAGGCACCAGCTGGCAAAGTGGGCACGAGAGTAGGCAGTACTTTTCCTGCTATGGGTTTGGAACCCCCATCCACAGACTCTTGGTCCAAGGCAGGAGAGCAACTCTCTTTGGGTCTGATCTCCAAAGGAATTTCTACTCTGTGTGCAGAACATTCTGTAAGGGGTCCTTTTAGATCGGGCGACCCTACTGTCTGGCTTTTATCCACAGGGGTCTTCGGGTGGGGTGCACGCTGTGGTTTGCATTCCTCTTGTTGCAGTGATTTCTGGTCCTGGCCCAGTGGTACTGACTTGTTATCTTTGACCTCTGCTTCTATTCTTGGCTTGGGCTGAGAACTTCCTGCAGTTTTGGGGGAAGACTTTGTGTCTTCCAAAGGACACAAAGGAACACTGAGACTTTCTGAGATGAAGGTCTCAGCTACCAGTTTGGCGGCTGTGGAATCCATTTCACAGTCCTTTTTTAAGGTTTCTCTGGATGCCAGTCCACCTTCCATGCCCATAGTGGTAGATAAGCTGGGGAAAACACCTGATTGCTGCGTGTCAGCTGCAAAGGGATGACCTTTATGGTCGTCTACACTGTCATCATCCCAAGGTCCCCCAGCCCGGGGTTGAGAATATCTCTTTTGCTTTGGTTTCTTCTTTTTTTTCTTCATCATCATCGGTGGGCTTTCTATATCCCAGGCCTCCCTGCCAAGATCTCTCTTGGGTTCAAGGAAGTCAACATGAACAGCTTTCCTTTGGTTCCCAGGATCACCACAGGGAGATGAACCAGAGACCCAACCCAACTCAGACAGAGAGCAGGGTCCCAGCCCAGGATCAAGAGTCTTCCGTGGAGAAGAGACTCCCAGCAGCTCAGGAGGGACCCTGGCAGGCCTGGGCCGAGTGGACCTGCGGTCACTGGGTTTGCACACTTGTTTGCCTTGTATGGGAGGGGTACCTGCAATACATGAAGTTGGCCAAAATTCCAAACAGAAAACTCCTTGTTATTGTTTCTTTTTTTAAAAAAAGTCCATTTACTGACTCAGTTAAGTCTATTTTCACCAACCTACATACTATTTACAGTTTTTTTCCAAAACATTTCTCACCCTCAGCTGGGATCAGCAAATACTTAGCAAAGATCATCATCTCAGGCAAAGAAAAAAAAAATTCAGAGATCTTCTAACCTTCTGTAACAAGTACTGCCTGTAAATCTCATCAGATCCTTATTTACGTTTGTCATTATTTTTAATAGGTACATAAATCCCAATTCTACAACATGATGATTCTACAAGATGATAAGCTCCTATCTCTTTGGTGACATTTGTTAATTAACTGAATGAAATACATATGATTTTGGACAGAATTTATAATTCTAAGAGTCTGTCACCAATATTATCCTAATTACTTGTCAAGCTAACCAGATCGACTCTGGGAAACAGACCAGAAGGCCAGACTTATGCTACTGGGGAGAATAAAAAGGAAGAAGATAAAAGATACTGAATTAGTAATTTGGCCAAAGAAAAATCCTCATCATTCCAGAACCAAAACCTTCTACTTTGAAAGACAAATGTGTTAGATTTCAATGTTCTGTTCCTAAATGTTCTTCCTGAAAGAGAAAGATAAACATAATGCCCAGTAGGGTTATAAATTAAAACAACTAGGATAAGCACCCTTGGAAAAGTTTCAGGAAATCAACTGATCCAACCTCCTGTCTCTATGTCGATGCAGTATGGATTCAAGATCCTGGGAAAAGTGTCACTAAGAGCAGGTCTAAGACAACTCTTATCAAGTCAACCCAATTAAATGACTTCGGAGGACATTAAAATATACTTAAGTAGCACTTTTGCTCTTTTTTACCCTCCAAAGTCCTCCAAATGCCACCCTATATTTAACACCTCAGGTCAATTACTGCTTCTCTCAAAAACTGCAAGGCTTTAGTACCCCCACAACACCTATAACATTTAATTTGGCAATTAACCAGCAGCTATTTGGTGCTATTTTATTCAATTATTATATAAAACTTTGGTTTCAGAGTTCATGCGCCTGGGAACTTTCTTCACCATCCAGGCTATGATATAACAACACAAGGGCAATGGCCCAGACTTAAATATCTGTGTGCCTTAGCATGGCATATTTCATACACAATAAGGACTTGATAAATCTTTATTGCTATGTTGAGTCACTAAAACAACATTTTAAAAAACCAAACTTTATTTAGCTCCTTCTTGGGGCTAGACAGTATGCAAGCACTAGAGATTCTCAGTGAAATAAGTCAGGGTCCCTGCCCTCAAGCTCCCCTTCTAATCACAGTCGCAGAAAAGTAAGCAGAGAATCATTAAGTGGTTAATCATATACACATGCTTTTGGCTTACGTCAAAAACCTGTAACCTTAAAGTTCGCTGAATGATCAAACTCCAAGTCAGAAAGTATCTTGGAGTAGTGCCTCTCAAAGTTTACTGTACATAAGAATTATCTGGAGAACCTGTTAAAATGCATATTATGATTCTGAAGGTTTGAAGTGGAAGCCAAGATGATGCATTTCTAATAGGCTCCCAAGCAATGCAGATGCTGTTGGGCCATGAAACACACTAACTAGCAAGGGCTTACTAGTAAAGATTTCCGTAACATTTGACCAGTGCATTCCTCTTATAGCTGAATAAACAGCGACACAGGAAAGTTAAATAACCTGCCTGAGATTACACAAGATAGCATAGTGGACAGCTGAACTGGGTTAAAATTTAGGTGTCTTGAGTCGATGTAGCAGTAATTTGAAAATATGTAAGCTGACTTTCTGCCTAAACAAGACCAAATCTGTCCAAGACAGAGAACAGACTTCCTAAACAATACTACCGATCACCAGAAATCAGGGACAACATCCACCATCACCCCATTGCTCCCAGTTGAAGTGGTTTCAAAGAGTCCACTTTGTTACCCTAACTTACCTGAGCTCTCTGAAGAAAGTTCAGAAGGCTGACTACTGACAGGTTTCTTCTGGTCTTGTTTCTCTAACACAGAATCCTCATCTGTTGGCACGTTGTACTTCTGACCCACGGCTGTCACTGGTTCTGGATGTAACAGTAAAAACCACACAAGTTTTAGAGCAGCAAGATTTCAGCTGTTTTTCCACCTTTCAGAAACTCGATTCAGGAATGGTTTTTGAGGAATGAGCGATGGTCCTCAGAGAGCAGCAGAGAAATGGAGTGGTAGCTAGACAGTGAAGTTGGGAAAGTTTTTGTTTTGTTTCACATGGGGAAAAATAACAGATATTTGTACATTGGTGGGAATGAGCCAGTGGAGAGGGACAAAGATTGGTGAGAGGCAAGAAAGGAAAGAATGGCTAGGGCAGCATGCCTAAGTAGGCGAGAGGAGATGGGAGCTAGTGCAACCTGGAGAGACTGGCCACACCTAGGAGCAGGGACAGTTCACCTACAGCAACGGGAGGGAGGCAGAGACTATGGAGACAGCACACAAGTAGGCAGATGAGGTAGCACAAGTTTGTGAAGGTTCTCTTTTGTGGCTTAAGTTATCAACAAGGAAAACAGACCAGCAGAGAAATAAGGAGGAAGGTGTTAGAAACTGGAGGAGGGAGAGAAGGTGAGAAAGAACTGTCTAGAAGAGCAGGAATGTGTGTAGACTTGTAAAATACAGTGTAAGTATCTGTATTTTATCTGGCACAACGTGTGTCCCTCACCTTTCTGGAGACTACACGCTGGTAGACAGAAATAAGGAGTAAACTTAAACCCATACCTGGTGAAATGATAAAAGTAGATGCAGCTGATGGCCCCTCATCCCGGAGAGATTTTAACTGGGCCTCCTCACGTACTTCTTCCTGTGTCTGCGCAATTTCCATGTCCTTAGCTGGAACAGCTGCCACCTCCGTTTCTGAGGGTGGTGCAACATCCTTGGCTGGACTCACATTGTTGGCCAGGGTGACCTCTGTCCCAGGGGGCAGAGCCATATCCTTAGCCAGAGCGATCTCTGTTTCTGGAGGCTGAGGCACATTCTTGATCAGGGTTACTTCTGTTTCTGGGGGCATAGCCACATTCTTGCCCAGGGCCATCTCTGTTTCTACAGGTGAAGCCAGGTCCTTCCCCAGGGCCACATCTGTTTCTTGGGGTAGAAGCACATCCTTGCCCAGGGGTACCTCTGTTTCTTTCACTGGGGACGGAGCCATGTCTTTCACTGGGGCCTTTTCTGTATCTGGATGTGGAGCCATATCCTTGACTGGGGCCACTTCCATTTCTGGGGGCAGTGCCTCATCCTTGGTCAAGAAAATCTTGGTTTCTGGGGGCAGTGCCATATCCCCAGTCAGGGCCACCTCTGTTTCTGAGGACAAGGCTGCCTCTTTGGCTGAGGATATTTCTTTGGGTGACACAACGTCCTTAGCCAGTGCCATTTCTATATCTGAGAGTGATTCCACACCCTTGGCTGGGGTCATCTGTCTGTCTGTGGGTGCTACCATGCCCTCACCTGGGGACAAATCCATTTTTATAGGTGGTGCCCTCTCCGTTTCTTTGAATGGTATCGCATCCTTAGCTGGGGCTACCTCTGTGTCTGTGGGCAATACCATATCCTTGGCTAAAGATACATCTGTTTCTGTGGACAAAACAGCATCCTTCACCGGGGATTCTTCTGTTTCTTTGGGTAGTACCATGTCCTTGACTAGGACCATATCTGATTCCATAGATGATTCCATGTTCTTAGCCAGTGTCACATCTGATTTGATAGAAGGTTCCATGTCTTTAGCCAATGCCACCTCTGTTTCTGTGGCTGGTGCCATGTCCTTGGCTGGAGACATCTCTGTTTCTCTAGATGGTGCCATGTCATCAGCCTTCAGTCCCATCATGATTTCCAATGCTTCTGTTGGTGCCCTCTCTTCTGCTCCCTTCTTCACTTCTACTTCTTCAGCTGGCTCTAAGGGAAATAAGTTGGAAATTTAGAACCCATCATCGTCTGCTCATAGGTCTACATTCAAAACTTACTTTCTGAGAGCATAAGAGTATCTAGATTTTGTGACCACAACACCCTGAACATAACTAAGAAGCTGTCTAATTAATGTATTTGTGCCCACTCTTTGATAGTCCCAATACTTCGAAGAATAGGATACTAAGAGAATAAATCGTGGAGGAGGAAAGGAAAAGAAGAGTTAAAACACAGGTTTAAAAATAACAACAACACGGGTACACAGTTATTTTAAGAATGGGAGGGGCGCCTGCGTGGCTCGGTTGAGCGGCCAACTTTGGCTCAGGTCATGATCTCGAGGTCCGTGAGTTCGAGCCCCGCGTCGGGCTCTGTGCTGACAGCTCAGAGCCTGAAGCCTGTTTCAGATTCTGTTTCGCCCTCTCTCTGACCCTCCCCTGTTCATGCTCTGTCTCTCCCTGTCTCAAAAATAAAAATGTTAAAAAAAAAAAAAAAAAAAGAATGGGAACTTGTGGGACATCCAGAAAAAAAACCTTAGAGTTCCAAGTCTGCACTGAACTGAAAAGGATGTTCTCTGCCCACGAACCCCAAGTGCTGTATTTCAATTTTGCCTTCATTTCTCCAGCTGTGAAACCAGTAACTGAAGTAATAAAGGCATTTGTGATAGTTCTGAAACTTTATCTATACTGCTGTCCACTGCTAATCAAAAAGTCTGATGATTTAAACGGACTATGATACCGTAACCGTTAAGTGAAGACGGGTTCTAATAATTTACCTGCCGTGGGCTGCAGAGGCTGTGTCACAGCCATCGGGGAAATGAAGGATTCCGGGTGTGGAGAGTTTGGGGCTTCCACAGGCCACTCCTGAGGCACAACATTTGCAGGAGCAAATGTGTCACAGGGAAACAGACCTAATATTGAAACACAAACACACAGATTGTTGAAACTGGGTCAACAATGGGGAAAAAAAAGGCATCTGATATTTAAAATCAGCTTTATACACTGCCATAATGACACGAACCTAAGCACCAGTGAAAAACAAAGGAAGTATAAAGAAAAACTGTTAATGTTCTTTATGTTTGGGCAAATATTTTAAATTTTTTTTTCAACATTTATTTATTTTTGGGACAGAGAGAGACAGAGCATGAACGGGGGAGGGGCAGAGAGAGAGGGAGACACAGAATCGGAAACAGGCTCCAGGCTCCGAGCCATCAGCCCAGAGCCTGACGCGGGGCTCGAACTCACGGACCGCGAGATCGTGACCTGGCTGAAGTCGGACGCTCAACCGACTGCACCACCCAGGCGCCCCTGGGCAAATTTTTTAAATGGCTGTCATGTCATTATAATCAGCATTGGTTGGCAGCCTCCTACAGTGCACTGCAAAGAGTCAAAATACCAAAGACTGAACGCAAGCACCAATATCGCAACTGAAGTATAATAAGGGATTGTGAATCTTGATTTCCTCATCTGTAAAATGAGATCAATATTTCCCTCTGCAACGTAACAAGACAGTTTTGTGAAAATGTTTTGTAAATTATTAAGAACTAGGACAGATGTAAAAGGATTATTACTATGCTGTCCATCATCAGATAATAGGGGATTTAATATCACGTGGTCCTTGCCATCAGGAGTATTATGATTTAGCTAGAAAGGCAAGACAGACATGTACCAAATAGTCTATAGTATGTACTAAGTGGGCTAAGAGTTTAAAAACAATTATGAGGACCAGAATAGCCACAGAAGGCTTCAGAGGAGAAGCAAGAGCAGAAAGAGAGGACAGAGCAGTCAATTTCAAAGATGGAGAACCCTGAGCAAAGTATGAAGATGCCAACAGGACAAGAATGTTTCTGCAACTATGAAGTTAGTTGGATTCAAGTGGATTTTGCGTACCAGAGAGGGAAAACAGAATTAAGACCAACAATGGAAGAAGGATCTGGAAAGCCAGAGAAATTTAGATTTGAAGAGAGAGAGAGAGAGAGAGAGAGAGAGAGAGAGAGAGAGAGAGAAAGGGTGTGTTAAGGTCTTAATGAAAATGACATGATGAATACAGAATAGGGCCTTGGTGGCAAATGCAGCAGGCATATTTGGAATGAATTTAAAAGGGAGCAGGAGTCCTACTGAGGTGGTCTAGGTGTCTAGTGTAGTGACAGGGGCTTACATGGGGTGGCCCAGGCAGGGGGGTGTGTTGTGTGGCAGGGGAGTAGTGGGAACATAAAGAAACAGAAGAAAGATGCTGTTAAAAAAAAAAAAAAAAAAAAGAAGCTAAGGGAGCCTGGGTGGCTCAGTTGGTTGAACGTCTGACTCTTGATTTTGGCTCAGGTCATCATTTCACAGTTTATGGGATTAAGCCCTGCATCAGGCTCTGTACCAACAACACAAAGCCTGCCCGGGATTCTCTCTCTGCCCCTCCCCTGCTTGTGCGCTCTCTCTCCAAATGAATGGATAAACTTAAACAAAAAAACATTTTTTTTAATTTAAAAAAAGGAAGAAAGAAAGAAAGAAAGAAAGAAAGAAAGAAAGAAAGAAAGAAAGAAAGAAGCCAATGAGACTAAATGACTCACTAGCTGGCGAGATGACAGAAGTCAAAGCCACAATCAAAGTATTAAGAGACGACATGGATAGCATCACTTAACATCCTTCCTCCTAGAGATATTCAGTCCAAACAAAAGCATAAATGCAACATATTATTAGCCAGGATCTTAACAAACACAAAATTATAAGCATTGCTGAAGTGGGACTTATTGGTGAAGGAACTTCACTGAAGGGACTTACTGAAGGAAACCAGAATGTCACCCCAAAATATGCCTCTTTGACATAAAAATTATTTTGAGCTGAAGGTAATGTGGGAGTAGCAACCAGAGAAAAAACTTCCCCCTTTCTGCCTAAAGGCGGGATATAAATTCTCCTCTTCCTGGAGACAGACTCTTGTCAGCCCAGAGAGGGCGCCAGAGGGATCGGCAAGCAAACCTTACTCCATTAGTTCCTCCCATGCATTTTCTTCCCACAGTTAGCCACTCCTGGAAGCCTAAAACTGCTTTCCTTTCCCTGTCGTTTCTCTACCAATTTATGGTTCTTCATTGAAGATGCTATATAAACCAAAATTCTAAGCTACCATTTTGAATTACTTTTCTCCCATGTGATAGATGCTGCATGTTGACAAACTGTTTGTCTCCTGTTAATCTTGTCGTTAACAAGTCCCAGCAGAAAACCTAAGATGGGAAGAAGTAAAGTTTCACCTCCCCCACAGTACCCTGGCCACGTTCATGTTACAAATGATACAACAAAACCAGGAATAAGGACACTACTAATTGAGATCTAAGATCTGTTTAATGTTTACCACGTATCGGATGCTGTAAGAAGTGCTTCTACAAAATTTTACTTAATTATCACCCCATCTTTAAGGAAGGAACTAGTGCTGGCCCCACTTTATAGGTAAAGAAATCAAAGTTTACAGAGGACATAACTTGCCCAAGGCAATGAATTGGTAAAATGTGGAAAGAGAATCTGGCCCTATGATAGTGTATTCAAGATCCCATGAGAGGATATGATCAGACTCTGAGCAGCCCAACTGTGAACTCTCTCCTGTGACCAATCTAGAAAGAGACTTGTTACAGCCAGAGCCAATAAACATGACTGCCTAGTGGTTAACTTCAAAGGTGATGGGTTAAAGGCCACATTAATTGTTTGGAGTTAAGCAATAAATCCAGTTGAAGAAGTCATACCGTAACTGTCTTGCAGGGGATCATTTTGTTCTGTAAATGCTGAAGCACTGGTTGTTCCACTGGGGAGAAAGAGAAAATCTTCCAGGCCATCATCATGATGCATTTTAAAGGGATCTGGAATAAAGAAGGAATTTAAAATTCATTCCCAGTGAATACAACTAAAATGATTAGCATTCCTTATTAGCCTATGATGAATATTGATTGGTTACATGTGTGTTGTCAATATAAGTGAAATAAGTTGAGATAATATGTGACTGAAAATGGTAGAGAATCACGAATTCCTTTGTTACAAGTTAAGAGTATGCAATCTCATATTCTCAACGATTTGATTATCTGAATCAGTCAACAAATAACAAACTAAAAACACAACTAATGGTCAATTCTATAACATGCTAAGAGGTGAAAGTACAGATCTGATTAAACTTTCAATATATATATTTAGACATTCACTTCAGGTTATTAAGGGAAAAAAAAAAAAAAAAGATAGCCAGGCAAGTAAAAAAGACATTTTCACCTCATGTGGGCATCATGAAGAAAACTACTTTTCAAAACCTGTCTGAATGAGACAAGGTAAACAGCTGGCGTCTGAAGAAGAGAAATAAGCTCCAGAATCAGGAGTTGCCATAAATAAAGTCACTCAAAACATCAGGGAAACTCTGTGCCTTCTTAGATGAAAAAAAGAGCAAAGCCAGTCAGATCGAGCAAGAATTTGGTTCTAAGAAGGCCTTCTCAAAATTTAGCACACATCTGAATCACCCTGCAGGCTTAAAGAAACACTGATTGCTGGGCCCTAAGAATCTGCATTTCTCACTAGTTCCTTGGTAGACTCGTAAGGTGCTTCATTTGTCAGAGGCAGCTGCATAAAAACCTAGGCCTTGGGAGAATGTTCATTCCTGTGGCTCTGAGGCAGCTGGACCACCCTCTTCTAGTAAGGGATGTCAGAAGCAGAGGAGACCATGGCACTGGGAAGTATGAACAAGCAGAAAGCAAACTGAGAAGCTGCTGGAGACAGAGGAGGCCCTAGTGCTGCTTCTCCAGAAGAGTGGGGGAGCTGGGAGAGGAGAGAGATTCTAACCATTCACTCTCCCCAGGATCACTTCGTTTGAAATGCTGCCGCTTGCTCTGCTCCTCAGGCTTCCACCGAAGGAAAACAGGAAGCTTAAACCATCAATGAGAGTAACTGCTGTATGGTTTGCACATTAGGATGGGAAACTGCTAACTTGCATGTAAAAATGAGTGGTTTCTACAAAGTTCTGTCATTTTCTTATTACTTTTTTAGTGGGTGCCTCTAATATGGCAGACTCTGTGAGCTCTAAAAACCCAGAGATGTGTAAGATCAGGGTTGAGAACATTTAGCAGAGGGATGTTTTAGTTCAAGTCAAGGATGATCTTCCCTTGATAAATATTTAAGCTGAGAACTAAAGAACTAATTAAGTGGTTAGAGAAAGGAAGACCTTTTCTCTATCTGCATTCCTTCCCTTAGTGATCTCATCTAATCTCACAGTTTAAAATTCTGTGTATAAATTAATGACACTCAAATTTGTACCTCGAGCCATCTAGATATCACCCCTTATTTCTTGACTTTCATATCAAATTGCCAACTCTTAATGTATAAAATAAAGCTAAAATGTAGTATGTTTCCCAAACTACCCCTCATGAAATCTTCCCATCTCTAGTGGCATTCTATCTTTTTGGTCAAAAACACTGGAGTCATCCTTGACTTCTCTTTCATACAAATTTGATTCATAAGAAAATTCAACTGACCTGACCTTCAAAATGTCTCCCAGAACCTGTTTTTTTTCCCCTACCTTCAATGATTAGGGTGTCTCACAGGTTGTAGTCAAAGTATTGGCCAAGACTGTGATCATCAGAAGACTTGACTGGGGCTGGAGAACCTGCCTATACAATGATTTACTTACATGGATATTGACTAGAAGCCTCTGTTCCTCCCCTATGTGGGCCTCTCCATAGCATCTGGCTATCCCCAGGATGAGTAAACCCAGAATGACCAAGATGGAAGCCACAGTGTCCTTTATAACCTAATCTTAGAAATGATATACCATTATTTCTGTCATCTATTCTACTGGTCACACAGACCAACCCTGCTACAATGGGAAGTTACTACTTAAAGTTGTGAATACCAGGAGGTGGGGTTCATTGGAACCATCTTGGGGGTGGACTACCACACTTGACTTTCAAGACATTATATTTTTCTGGCTTTTCCCCAACATCAAAACCGGCAATTCCTTTGAAGTTACCCTTGCTGGTTCCTCTCCTTCCTGACTTGAATTAGTAATTAAAAACTACTCACAAGAAAATTCCTAAGTTGGCTTCGCTATTGAATTCTACCAAACATTTAATGAAAAATTAAAACCAATTCTTCATAAACTCTTCCAAAACTAAAACTCAAGAGGGGAGAACACTTCCTAACTCCTTCTATGGTTGGTATTACCATAGAATGGTATAACTCTGATTATTACTCTGATACCAAAACTAGACAAAGACATCAGAAGGAAACTACAGATCAATATCTCTTCTAAACACAGATGCCAAAATGTTCAATACGTTTATGAATGTGCCAGCACCATGACCAAATGAGATTAATCCCAGGAATGCAAGATTAGTTTAACACCCCAAAATCAATTAATGTAATACATACATATCAGTAGAATAAAAAATGAAATCACATGGGAGCACCTGGATGGCTCAGTCAGGTTAAACGTCTGACTCTTGGTTTCAGCTCAGGTCATGATCTCAGTTTGTGGGATTGAGACCCACGTTGGGCAATGCGCTGACAATGCAGAGCCTGCCTGAGATTCTCTCTCTCCCTCTCTCTCTGCCCCTCCCCTGCTTACTCCCACTCTCTCTCTCAAAAAAAATAAATAGATAAATAAATAAACTTAAAATAATAATAAAACCACATGATCATTTCAATAGGTGTAGAAAAATCACTTGACAAAACCCAACACCCTTTCATGATAAATCAAACACTTGACAAATTAGGAATAGAAGGCATTTTCCTTAATCTAATAAATGGCATCTATAAAACACCCACCACTGACACCATACTTAAAAAATGGCAAAAGACTAGATGCTTTCCCTCTAAGACTAGTAACAAAATAAGGATGTCTGCTCTCACTACTTCTAGTTATCATTATATTAAAGACTCTGGCCAGGAAAATTAAGCCAAAAAAAGAAATAAAAGCCATCCAGATTGGAAACGAGGAACTAAAACTGTATTTGTAAATGACATGATCTTACATATGGAAAATCCTAAGGAATCCACTAAAAAACTATTAGAACTAATGAGTTCAGCAAGGCTGGAAGATACAAGATCAATATACAAAAATCACTCGTGTATCTACATCCTTCCAATGAACAATCTGAAAATGAAATTAAGAAAACAATTCCATTCACAGCATTAAAAAGAATAAAATACTAGGAATAAATTTTACAAAAGGGAGTATAAAATTTATGCTCTAAAAACTACAAAATATTGGTGAAGGAATAAGATATAAATAAACAGAAAAACATTCTATGTTTATGGATTTGAAGATAATATTGTTAAGATGGCAAAACTCCTCAATTTGATCTATAGATTTAATGCAATTCCTAACAGAATCCCAGCTGATTTCTTTATAGAAATTGACAAGCTGATTCTAAAATTCATATGAAATGCAAAGGACCCAGAACAACCAAAATAATCGTCAGAAAAAACAAAGTAGGAAAATCTACACTTCCCAACTGCAAAACTTACCACAAAGCAACAGTAATCATGACAGTATAGTGCTGGCTTAAGGACACACATATAGATCAATAGAACAGAACTAAGAGTTGATAAACAAAACTATGTATCTATGGTTAACAGATTTCAACAAGGATACCAAGACCATTCAATGGGGAAAGAATAGTCTTTCCAAAGACTGGAGACGGGACAACTGGATATCCACATGAAAAATAATGAATTTGGACCTCTACCTCTCACCATATAGAAAAACCAATTTACAGTGGACCGAAGACCTTAATGCAAGAGCTAAAATTATAAAAATTTTAGAGAAAAACATAAGGGTAAATGTTCATGACCTCAGTTTGGAAATGGGCTCTTAGGTATGACATCAAAGTATGAGCAACAAAAGAAAAACAAGATAAACTGGTCTTCAAAATCAAAAACTTTTATGCATCAAAGGACACTATCAAGAAAATTAGAAGACAACCCACAAAATGGGAGAAAGCATTTGCAAATCATAAATCTGATAAGGGTCTAGTTTATAAAGAACTCGTACAGGACACAACAAAAAGACAAACCAATTAAAAATGGGACAGAGGATTTCTCTAAGGAAGATATATAAATAGCCAACAAACACACGAAAAGTGAAAAAGATAATCAACACCATTAGCCAATACAAAAATGCAAACAAAAATCATAACAAGATACCATTTCATACCAACTAGGTTAGCTCTAATTTTTGAAAAAGAAAAACAAGCATTTTTAAGGATGTGGAGGAATTACAAACCTAATCCACTACTGGTGGGAATATAAAATGGTACAGGTGCTTTGGAAAACAGTTGGGCAATTCCTCAAATTAAACACTGAGTTATCATATGATCAGCAATTCCAGTCTAGGTATTTCTCTCAAGAGAAATTTAAGTATATGTCTACTACACAAAACCCTTTTTAAAACAGCATTACTGACAACAGTAAAGAAAAAAAAAAGGAAACTGCCTATATGTTTATCAACTGATGAACAGATAAACAAAATGTAGTATATCCATACAATGCAGTATTATGAGGTCCTCTGAAAGAATGGAGTACCGATCCATGCCACAAACCACGAGTCCTTGAACACTTGCTAAGTGAGAAAGCTAGTCACAAAAGACCATATATTATTCCATTTCCATAAAGTGTCCAGAATAGATAACTTTAGAGAGACAGAAAGAGATTAGTGGTTGCTTAGGGCCAGGGTGGATAAGGAGATAGGGAGTGATATTTAAAGAACACAGGGTTTATTTTTGAGGTAATACTAAAAATCCACTGAACTATATATTTTAAATGGGTGAATTGTATGGTATGTGAATTATATCTCAATAAAAAAAGCTGTTTTGAAAAATTATATATCTAGCCTAGCCAATAATTGGAAAATGGATAGAACATCAAGTACTAGATTATTTGGAACCAGTTATAAGCTCCTTATTAATTGGATGGCAAAAAAGAAGCCATATATAAGTGCAAACAAGACAACAGCTCTCAACCTGGCGTGGTGGCAATGATGCTATCACTTTGAGGTCCTTCTGCAATCCATTCCTGCCACCATTTCCAGCTCTAGCCAACTACACATATGCTTTCTGTCTCTATAGATTAGTTTGATTTTATAGAAATGAAGTATGAGGGGCGTCTGGGTGGCTCAGTTTGTTAAGCGTCCGACTCCTAATTTCGGCTCAGGTCATAACCTCATGGTTTGTGAGTTCTAGCTCCGCATTGGGCTCTGCACTGACAGTGTGGAGCCTGCTTGAGATTCTCTCTCTCTCTCCCTCTCTCTCTCTCTGTCCCTCCCCTGTTCACGTGCTCTCTCCCCTCCTCTCTCAAAATAAATAAATAAATTTTTTTTAAAAAGGTGAATAAAAAAAAAGAAATGGGGTATGAGTCCTAGTTTTCCCTTCTGTCAAATGAGGATCATATGTACTTGGCAGAGTTAGGTAAGAAACACAGAAAATATGTATAGAAAGGCTCTAGCACTGTGCCAGGCACAACACAGATATTCAACAAATGGTGCTATTATTACTGTAGTAATTCCTTTTGGAAGAATTAGGTTCTAAGGTACTACTGACCATTAGTCTTCAATGAGTATGAATTTCAGTTAAGTTACTCAGAACAGGCTTTAAATCTAGAGGGGTGTGTGCCTCAGATGAAGGGATCAAGAGGAGAAAGGGTCAACTAAATTTTCAGGGTAAATGAGTACACTTTGGTTGTACCTGACAAGCTATACTTAGGCTAAAGGGTTCTATGTGAGCAGTGGCTGTAAATTATTCATGTTTATGTCACCGCTCACACTGAGCAGCCACAGGCAAGCCTGCACTTACCAGTCTGGGTAGGATTCACCAACTGTTCAGGTTCGAAGCAGAAGTTTGTATTTTCTGGCCAGTTCTGGATGTTCTGATATCCTTGGAAGGTCATTTTCTCGTCAAGGAATGGAGTTGGAGACCCTTCAAACAGAAACACAAAACAAAAGTTATAAAATACTACTGTCTTCCCTTCCACTAGAATTGAGTTTCTACAAGCATTAGAGCTAGTACCATAGGACAAAATCATACCTAGCTAGTGCATTTGAAGACCATTTTTTTTCCCTTTATTAAGACAGAAAAACAATCAAGATGCTGGAAGCACAGGTTGTTATATAAGGTTAAAAACATCATAGGATGACTTCTGGTTATGATACATGAAAAAGTTAGTGATTTTCATCCACAAAGGAACAAGTATAAAATTGGGACAAAACTGGGAGGCTTGGGTGGCTCAATCGGTTAAGCATCCAACTCTTGATTTCGGCTCAGGTCATGATCCCACAGTTTGTGGGTTTGACCCCTGCATCAGGCTTTGTGCTGACAATGGAGAGCCTGCTTGGGATTCTCCCTCTCCCTTTTTCTCTCTGCCCCTCCTCCACTCATGCGTGTGTGCGCGCGCACGAGCTCTCTCTCTCTCTCTCTCTCTCAAAATAAATAAACTTTAAAAACCAACTGGGACAAGACTGTCAACAGCAATCATTTCAAGTCACCAAAATTAAAAAAAAAAAAGTCAGATCTAAATAAATGCGGAGACATACTACGTTCATCAATGCAAAACTCAATATTGTTAAGATGGTAATTCTCAAACTGACCACTATATTCAAGGCAATTAAAAGTGTCAGCAAAATTTTTTGAAGATGTCAGAATGGAAATGCATAAAAACACAAAGCAGTCAAAACAATTTTGAAGAAAAGCACATTGGAGGACTTACATTACTTGATTTCAAAAGTTACTTTTACAAATGTACAATAACCAAGTCAGTGTTGTACGGACCACACATTAGATAAATGGAGCAGAACAGAGTTCAGAAAGAAACCTAAGTTGTGGATGACTGGTTTTTAACAGAGGTGCCAAGGGAATTCAATGCGGAAAGGATAATTTTTTTCAACCAGTGATACAGAAACAGTTGGTCACTTACCTCACACCACATGCAAAATCTAACTCCAAATAGATTAAAGACCTAAATATAAACATGTAAAACTAAAAACTTGTAGAAGAAAACTAGGAGAAAAATCTCTGTGACCCTGGATTAGACAAAGACTTCTTAGACATGTCATCAAAGGTAGGATCCAAAAAAGAAAAAAATACTGATATACTGGACATCATGGTAATGTAAAACTTTTGCTTTTCAAAGATACCATTAAGAATATGAAAAGAGAAGACCCCAACTGAGAGAAAATATTTGCAAATGGATGAATCTGATAAAGGACCTGTATTCAGAAGAGATCAAAATCTGTTACAACATAATCTACATTAGCTAAGTTTTAATAAGAGAGAAACAGTTCACTTATCACATTAAAAACTTAATATATTTATAAGTAACTTAAATATTGGTACATACTGTGGATTCAAAACTGTGTTTAAGCATTTAATATGGAGGAAAAGCGACTTCACTCTTTGCTTAGTTTTGTTTATACTTGCTGTGAACAATGTGTAAACTTTTCTTTAATTTCCCTTATACTTTGTTTGCTCTGATCATATTTATTAAGATGTTATTCTTTGTCTGTTAAGTCTAATGATAAAAAATTAAGACTTGGAAAAAATCTCTTCCAACACAGTTATAACACAAGCAACTCAATTTTAAATGGGGAAAAGATTTCAACAGACATTTTCATCAAGGAAAATACACAAATGGGTAATTTGCACACGAGAAAAAACTCATCATCATTAGTCAATAAGGAAATGCAAACTGCCATCACTATGAGATGCCACTACACTACAGAACTGCTAAACCAAAAGACTGATGATACCAGGAGTTTGTGAGGATATAGAGAAAAAGGAAGCTTCTTTCATTCCTGGAGGGAATGTTAAATTCTTTTTTTTTTTTTTTAATTTAAAAAAAAAATTTTTTTTTAACGTTTATTTATTTTTGAGACAGAGAGAGACACAGCATGAACGGGGGAGGGGCAGAGAGAGAGGGAGACACAGAATCGGAAGCAAGCTCCAGGCTCTGAGCCATCAGCCCAGAGCCCGACGCGGGGCTCGAGCTCGCGGACCGCGAGATCGTGACCTGAGCTGAAGTCGGGCGCTTAACCGACTGAGCCACCCAAGCGCCCCGGGAATGTTAAATTCTTTAAGTAAATACTAAATAAATACTTTAGAAAATAGTCTGGGGCACCTGGGTGGTTCAGTCATTTAGGCGTCCGACTTCGGCTCAGGTCATGACATGATCTAGCTGTTTGTGAGTTGGAGTCCTGCCTCGGGCTCTGTGCTGACAGCTCAGAGCCTGGAGCTTGTTTCAGATTCTGTGTCTCCTCTCTCTCTGCCCCTTCCCTGCTCACATTCTGTCTCTCAGAAATGAATAAACATTAAAAAAAAAAAAAAAACTTTTTTAAAGAAAATAGTCTGATGGCTTCCTTTTCTTATTAACAGCTTAACTGAGATAATAAATTTACCCTAAATTGTTTTTTAAGCTTTATTTATTTATTTTGAGAGAAAGAGAGCATAAGTAGGGGAGGAACAGAGAGAAGGACAGAGAGAGAATTCCAAGCAGGCTCCACACTATCCACGCAGAGGCAGACGCATGGCTTGAACTCACAAACCGTGAGATCATGACCTGAGCAGAAATCGAGTCGGATGCTTAACTGACTAAGCCACCCAGGAGCCCCTAAATTTACCCTTTTAAAGTGTAGAATCCAGTGGGTTTTACTATATTCACTGAGTTATATAACTACCACCACTATCTAACTTAACATTTTTATTAACTCCAAAATCCTATACCCGTTCCCCTTTCCCACTTTCCCCCAGCCCCTAGCAATCATGAATCTACTTTCTGTTTCTGTGAATTTTCCTATTCTAGATATATCACATAAATGTAATCATACAATATGCAGCCTTTTGTGACTGGCTTATTTCACTAAGCACACTGTTTCCAAGGTTCATCCTCGTTGTGGCGTGTGTCAGAACTTCACAGCTTTGTACGGCCAAATAATACTCCATTGTATGAATATACCATAGTTTATCAATTCATCTGTTGACATTTGACTGTTTCCATTTTTTGGCTATTGTAAACAACGTTGCTATATACATTTAGGTACAGGTTTTTGCATATGTTTCCAATTCTACAGAATTTCTGGGTCATACAGCAACTCTTATGCTTAACATTTTGCAAATCTCTCTCAAAAATAAACATAAAAAAAAGAAATGTCTATTCAAACCATTTACCCATGTTTTAATTGAGCTATTTGGGTTTTTTAAATTATTACTGAGATGCAAGATTCACTTTCTTTTTTAAATTCAAGCATAGTTAACATACGTTTTATTAGCTTCAGGTGTACAATACAATGATTCAACAATTCTATACATTACTCAGTGCTCATCACAGTAAATGTACTTTAAAAAAAATTTTTTTTTAATTTACATCCAAATTAGCATATATTGCAACAATGATTTCAGGAGTAGACTCAGTGCCCTTTACCCATTTAGCCCATCCCCCCCTCCCACAAACCCTCCAGTAACCCTCTGTCTGTTCTCCATATTTATGAGTCTCTTCTGTTTTGTCCCCCTCCCTGTTTTTATATTATTTTTGTTTCCCTTCCCTTATGTTCATCTGTTTTGTCTCTTAAAGTCCTCATATGAGTGAAGTCATATGATTTTTGTCTTTCTCTGACTAATTTCACTCAGCATAATACCCTCCAGTTCCATCCACATAGTTGTAAATGGCAAGATTTCATTCCTTTTGATTGCCAAGTAATACTCCATTGTATATATATACCACATCTTCTTTATCCATTCATCATCAATGGACATTTGGGCTCTTTCCATACTTTGGCGATTGTTGATTGTGCTGCTATATAAACATGGGGGTGCAGGTGTCCCTTCGAAACAGCACACCTGTATCCCGTGAATAAATGCCTAGTAGTGCAATTGCTGGGTCATAGGATAGTTCTACTTTTAGTTTTTTGAGGAACACAGTAAATGTACTTTTAATTGCCTTCATCTATTTCACCCATCTCCTTACCCACCTTTCCTCTGGCAACCACCAGTCTGTTCTCTGTATTTAAGAGTGTGCTTTTTGCTTTTTTACTTTGTTCTTTTGTTTCCTAAATTCCACATATGAGTGAAATCATATTTTATTTGTCTTTCTCTGATTTATTGCATTTAGCATTCCACCCTTGAGATCCATCCAAGATTTATTTTCTTGAGGATATCCTTAGCACAAAAAAATTTTAATTTAGATAAAATCCAATTTTTCTTTTTGAAGATTTCATTTTTAAGTAATCTCTACACCCAACATAGGACTTGAATTTACAACACCAAGATCAAGAGTCACGTGCCACTCCGACTGAACCAGCCAAGTGCCTGGACAAAGTCCAATTTATCTGGTTTTCTTTTGTCACTTGTGCTTTGGAGCCCTAAGAAACCACTGACTAATCCAAGGTCATAAAGATCTATGCCTAGGTTTTCTTGTAGGAGATTTATAGTTTTACCTCTTATATTCAGGTCTATGATCCACTTCGAGTTTGTTTGTTTGTTTGTTTGTTTTACGTGGTAATAGAGGTAGGGGTGCCAACTTCATTCTTTTGCACATAGATATTCAGTTTTCCTGGCCCCGTTTGCTGAAAAGACTATAGCAGTCCCCCCTTATTGGTGGAGGATATGTTCCAAGACACCCCAATGGACTCCCGAAACTGCAAACAGTACTGACCCCTACATATACTACTATTTTTCCTATTCATACATACCCTATGACTAAGTGTAATGTATAAATCAGGCACACCAAGAGGTTAACAATAACTAACAATGAAATAGAATAATTATAGCAATATACTATAAACAAAAGTTATAGGAATGTGGTCTATCAAAATATTTTGGTGTACTATGTTCACCCTTCCTGTGATGATATAAGATGACAAAATGCCTGTGATGAAATGAAATAAGGTGAACGACATAGACACTGTGACACAATGTTAGGCTACTGCTGACCTGATCTGTCAGAAGGAGAACCATCTGCTTCCATAAAGCCGCTAGCCATGGATAACTGAAACCATGGAAAGCAAAACCGCGGATGAGGGGGTACTGCTGTGTTCTTCTCCCTTGATTTATTTAGCACCCTTGTTGGAAAATGTAAGAGTTTATTTCTAGACTTTGACAGTTTCTTAAAATGTTTCTTAAAATGTTAAACACACACTTACCACATGACCCAATAATTTCAACCCTGGGTTGAAAGAGAAATGAAACCATATATCTATATAAAAACCAGTATATTAATGTTGACAGCTGCATTATTCATAATAGCTAAAAATCAGAAACCCAATGTTCATCAACTAGTGAATGGATAAACAAAATACGGTGCATGCATACAGTGGAACAATATGCAGCTGGCTATATAAATGGGAATGAACTACTGATAAACACTATAAAGACAGGAAATAGAATAGTGGTTGCCTAGACTGTAGGTAGGAATGGGAATTGAGCATAAATGGGCCCAAGGGAATTCTGAGGGTGATAAAAATATTCTAAAAATGGATTAGGGTGACTTTAGTATATACTTCCTTGTTAGGGGTATGAACTTTTGTTGAGAGGGGCATAAAAGTCAATGAGAAAGAAGTTTTGGAAGGCTGAGTAGCCACAGTACCAAAGTTTAAAGTTTCCCTACTGTCTTCCTTCTGGAAAACAGACTAAGACCTAAGGAAGACATGGCTGCAAGGAGAAGGCTCCGCTACAAGGTACTTATAAACATTTCTATGGCTGCTAACACACCAACTGCTAACCTCAAGGCGAACAGGGGGTGGAAGTGGCACGATGCCTCTTTAATTAGTAGCCAACTCATTAGGCTGCCTCTAGGTGTAAATGTTCCCCTTCAAGGTTGCCCTTTATCTTCATGTTTCATATAATCATTTAAATCTGATTTCACCTACATTAAGTGCTTTGGGGGGGAAAGGAGAGAAGAAGAATAAAACAAACACACTTAACCTAAATTTGCATTTTCTTTTTTTTTAAGCTAATTTATTTGGGGGGGGGGGAGAGGGAGAGAGAGAGAGAATGAGTAGGGGAAGAGGCAGAGAGAGAGGGAGAGAAAGAATCCCAAGCAAACTCTGCACTGTCAGGGCAGAGCCTGATGCAGGGCTGATCTCACAGACCTTGAGATCAAGACCTGAGCCAAAACCAAGAGTAGGACACTTAACCAACTGAGCCACCCAGGCATGCCTCAATTTGCATTTTCTAAAATGGTCCTTGAGGAACATCTCCTGGGAGGATCTTGGCTATCTGAAGATTTTTTTCTATAAATGTTTTTACTCACACATAATAAATATGTGGACTTTAAGTGATTTCCCATGCCTACAAGAATGGGAGGTGGATAATATACTCGAATTTTAAATAAGATATTTAATTATCACTTTCTAACTAAAACTCTTCTTACATAAATAAAACATGTAATCCCTAAGAAACTCATCTGCTGGATGGAGAGTTAACACAGTAAACGGCTAACGCTCCTGGGTTCTGTGTGTTAACCAGAGCCTTTAGCAGGAGTGGTTTCTCTCTGGTGGTTATGGGCACTGACCTGCATGCAGCTAAGAAACTTCTGCTCTAACTTATAAGAAAAGGAAACATCACTTCTTCAAAACAGATTTTTTCCAAAATTTAAGCAATGTTTGTCACAGTGCCTTTTTCACATGGGAACTGATTGTCATAATCGTCTTTCATCAGTGATGTTTACAATGGACAATATAGATATTCCACACATAGCTATTCCCAAGGTCAACTCTCACTAAATGACAAAAGTAAATGCCTCCTGTTGTGGTACAATTTGGGGCCAGAGAGAAGAAAAAATTTTAGCAATACAGTTCAGATACGGAGTCTACAAGCAGCAGGGACGAGAACACCCGGTACTCTAATGTGGTCCTGTAAATTCATGTCTAAGCATCTCCAGAGGTTTGAATGCATCACCTCCATTTCCTCCAAGCACCTCCTCCTCCTTTTGGTCTCTCCCCACCCCCCCCCCCCTGTATGCTTTCTCTTTTCTGCCACCCTTTAGCTTTAAGAGAGCCAACTTTAAATGGCATTTCAATACAAGGAAGTTCTGCAGAGCTGACTATAGTCAAACTGCGTTAGTTGTGGGGTTTAATTTCCTATAATTTCCTGTAATACTTAATATGTATTCATCACTATTTCAGCAGACTTACAGGCCCAATTTTATAGAGACCACATACTTGTTTTTACACAGTGCTGGAGAAGTGGAGAAAACATTTAGCAGAGCCAAATATGAGTTGAGGCCATGGGTAAGAATGGGTAAATAAGGAGCACACCAATTTGAATAGAAAAACCTTGTGGAGGACTACAGTTCTTCACAAAGGACTGCTAGAGAATAGCTAGGACATCAAAGGCCAAAAAAGTAGACCCCAAGGTTTATCTGCCTGTATCCCTCCTAAAGGGGAACCACTCTATTCCCTTCCAGATGGGCCTGGTGCAGCGGTCTATCATGGAGTTTTTGCTTCACTGACCAAAGGGGTACACTTGGGACTCATTCATTCAGGCCAAAAGTCCTCTGGAGAAATCTGATACACAGACCTGACATTTTGGATCTTGAGCCACAATGACATACTGGGCCGCCAGTGGCCCTCTTTGCCACTTTGAAAGAGCCTGCCTGAGAATGAAGCCAAAGAGAGGGCAAAGGAGAAAGGCAGAGTGTAAGTGAGTGAGTGAGTGAAGCAGAGATAGAACAAGGGGAGGACAGAAAAGCAAGAGAGGGACTTATGAGCCAAGTAGGATTCTAAAAGCCTTTAGGTGTTAAAAAAAAAAAAAAATCTAGCTGTAGGCAGCCAACAGACACATAAATGTACAGTCCCTAGTTCTTAGAATAGGAGATAAATTGAGGAATGTCTAAAAACTTAAGAAATCTATAATTTGTCTATAACAGTCTGAAGGTTTCTTCAAAGGACAGAAAAGAAATCTAAACCGAAAGTAGAAAGAAAGAAAACTGGACTGGAAATGAGGAGATCCAGGCTCTAACTCTGGCTGCCACTTAACTCCGGGCATGACTTCAAGACTTGTAGAGCCACAGACTACTATACTAACTTAGAATTAAAAAAAAAAAAAAAAAAAAAAAAAAAAAAAAAGGTTGTGATACACAATTTTTAAAATGCATTTTAACTCTAAATTGTGAGACCTCTAACATCCATTCATCTTTATATGCCTCAAAAATCTAGTAAAATATAATTTACACACAAGTACTCAGAAGTTACTGCTTAAATGGAAGTACTTGGACATCTGTTAAGCCAAAAAGATTATAATAAATAAAAAAAAAAACCCACAATGTCCTTGGGGTTCACAAGTGGCATATGGAGGAGGGAAGAAGATAAGGTGGCAAATATTTGGATAAACACTTCTTAAAATCACTAAAAATATAAATAATACATTATCTTACCTCTCACATCACAAAAGCACAAATATAACAACAGAGCCCCACTCTGGATTATTAAAAAGAAATTAACCAGAAAATGATAGGAGAAGACAGTTTTCTGATGCTCTGAAGTTGAAGCTAAGAATTAATCTGTAACTGACTCCATAGTACTATAAGCAACAGTCTCAAACCCTGGTCTTTGGCTACTTTCCAGAATAATTTTTCCTCCCCCCCCTTATTTATTATTAAATATTTTAATAAATCTATAGCAGAGTTTAAACAACAGAAAGGGAAGGCAGGAGGGAGGAAAATAGAACAAACAAGTAAGCAAGCAAACAAAGGGATGACCCTGTTCTGATCAAAAGCTTAAATGTAGAAATTTGGGACGGCTTTTTTGTCTCTCTTGGTCTTAGTAATGACCTCTAAAGGATATTTATTCTTTATTACAATATTTATTACAATAAAAAGCATGCTATTAGTATTTTTATATTCCATAGAACTTCCATCTTTGGCTTGCTTCCTGAATTAGAGAAGATGCACCCACCATCTACTGTTTCAAAGTTCATACAGGCAATTTGTTTAGGGCTTCAACATGACAAATGCTTCTCCCAGAATAACGTAAATGTTGGATGCTAATCTAACACTCTTCCTCATCCGCTGAAATGAACCGATGGCAGGGCTATTCCCCACTACTTCAACAGGAAAGTCACACTCCAGACAGGCCAGACCCTCGCAGCCACTGCCGAAGCCCATGCTTCTCCTACCCCTCCCAGTGCCTGTGCTCATCAGATGAACCTCTGCCCACTGCTGGACTCACATCCCAGAGCCATGACTCAGGTGTCCGTTTCCACACAGCTTCTGTCATAACTTTAATGCTTAGTCTCCTCCTCTTAGCAGTTTTGACCTTCATTGTTCCTAGGAAACAATTTAGTCCCTGAACACATATTTCCTTATTAGTCTATTTTTTTTTTTTTTTACTTTTTAAATACTTAAACCTTTAAGTATGTTCATCACTTAAATAATTCATTACTTAACATGTATTAATCTTGTTGCTCCAATCCATTAATATGTTTCTTTGAAAAATAAAGACTATGTTTCTATTACTTTATTTCTTCAAAAGGCCTAGCTCACTGCATGACACAGAACAGCATTTGATAAATAAGCTGTTATCAAAATTATCACAAGGTCCTTATTCTGGACTGGATTATTTAAGTTAATAAATTCACACTATATATAAAATTGCTTGGAAAGTGATTTACATTTAGTATGAGAAAGCATAAGGAACCCCAGGAGATTTTACACAAGAGCCTATCGTGTCTAAAATAAATTTTAGAAGACCAGTGATTCTGCTTACCCTTTGGTTAAAAAGAAACCCATAATTTCAGGGGGTTTTGTTGTTGTTGTTGTTGTTGCTGTTGTTGTTTTATTGAAGTATAGGTGACATCAATGTTTACCAGTTTCAGGTGTACACATAATGATTTGACAATTCCATACATTACTCACTGCTCATTATGGTAGATGTAGTCACTGTCTATTGTCATATGTTATTACAATTATTGTTGACTATATTCCCTCCGCTGTACTTTTCATCTCTGTGACTTATTTATTTTTTAACATTTTTATTTATTTTTTAACATTTTTATTTATTTTTGAGAGAGAGACAGAGAGTTAGTATGGGGGGAACAGAGAGAGACAGAGACACAGAACCTGAAGCAGGCTCCAGGCTCTGAGCTGTCAGCACAGAGCCTGACATGGGGCTTGAACTGGTGAACAGGGAGATCATGACCCGACCCAAAGTAGGATGCTCAACCAAGTGAGTCACCCGGGAGCCCCAATATACCTGGAAATTTGTACCTCTTAATCCCATTCACCTATTTTGTCCTTCCCCCCAACCCACCTACCCTCTGGCAACCACCAGTTTGTTCTCTGTATTTAAGAGTTTGCTTGATGTTTATTTTGTTTTTTAGATTCCACATGCAAGTGGAATCATATGGTAATTTGGATTTCTGACTTACTTCACTTAGTATAATACCCTTTAGATCCAACCATGTTGTCACAACTGGCAAGTATGGTGTCTAGATGCGGGGGGGGGGGGGTGTCTCTCGACCTGATGGGTGCCCCCAGATGCAGGGTGAGGATTAGGTGGAAGCCAACAGCATGGGAGGTGAAAGAATTCCCGAGGTAGAACAAAAGAGATAGAAGTTTACCGAATACACGGCAGGGGAGTGGTGGGCAGGACAGCAGAGGAACTTTTTTGTTGTTGTTGTTCTTTTTTATGGCTGAGTAGTACTGTTTTACACACACGCGCGCGCGCGCACACACACACACACACACACACACACACACACACACCACATCTTCTTTATCCATTCATCTATCAGTGGATACCTGGGTTACTTACATATCTTGGCTATCATAAATAATGCTGCAATAAACATAGGGATGCATATATCTTTTCAAATGAGTGTTTTTCTTTTCTTTGGGTAAGTACCCAGTAGCAGAATAACTGGATCTATTTCTATTTTTAATCTTCTGAGGAACTCCCATACTGTTTTCCACAGTGGCTACACAAGGGTTCCTTTTCTTCCACATCCTAGCCTACACTTGTTCCCTGTCTTTTTTGTAGAGACTGCTTTTAGGCAACAGACTTGAGCAATGGAAACTTGAGCAAGGCAAAAAGACCCAAGGCGGCAACCACTAGGCTAACTGCAAACAGGCTCTTCAAGCAACCTACCTCAAAATAGCCATAGGCCCTAAATGACCAATTACGACCAGGCACAATTCCTAAGATTACCAAAAAAGGGAAAATTCCTGAGGTCTCCATACTTCCTCACTCCACCCTATAACTGTGGCCCCTCACCACCACCTCCTTGCAGTCTCTCTCCTTTGCTGTCCTGCCCACAGGACAATGTATTCATTAAACTTCTATCTCTTTTGTATCGCTTTAGGTGAATTCTTTCACCGCCCACACGGCCAGCCCCCAACCAACTGGGACACCCCACATTTGGTGGCCCCTCATCTGATCGGAACCCCCCATGTTTTTAATTCTAGTCATTCTAACTGGTATGAAGTGATACTTCATTGTGGTAAAAACAAAAACATCTCAAAAAAATTTTTTTAAGATTCTATTTTTAAGTAATCTCTACACTCAATTTGGGGCTTGAACTCACTACTGGGCTATCGAGAGTCACATGCTCTACTAAGCCAGCCAGGCACCCCTAAAACCCACAATTTTCAATCAGATTTGTGAATACATTTTCTTCAGACATTCTAGGGAAGAAACATGCATCTCTCATTTTAAGATGCAGAAGGCACTGGTTATCTTCCCCCCATAGTGATGGGGCAGCACAGCCTAAAGCGGCTCTCTGGGGAGCTATGTTGAGAAGAGCCAGCCTCCAGCCAACAGTATTATTAATGAGCAAATCTAACAGAGGCTCACTCCCACATCTTCATTCAATGCTACTGACCTAGATTTCCTTCTTAAAACTCCACAGCAAAAGCAGGCAAACTCCCTTTCAGGAACCGTTAGAATAAAAAAAATTTTTTTCCAGCATAACTGCAATCTACTCAGACACTGATTTCAGTAAAAAAATGAAAGATGAAATTCTAAATATGAATCAATTTACATAAAGCAATGGAAATAACACTAGATACCTTGGGTCTCCTATAAACGATTCAAGAATGGGAAAAAATACAGGCCAGTTTCTACTGTGAAATTAGATCATTTAGTAGTAAAGGCAACTGGTTATATACTAAAAGTGCCAACTAATCAAGCAGTAATATCTATATATCAAAGCCAGAACAATTCTATCAGATAAGATCCATTCCAAGTGAAAGACCAATAGATTTTAATATAACAGAATACAAAACATTCACTGATAAGGTTTTTAAGAAACTACCACTTGTCGATTTTTTATAACTTCTTTAAAAAGTTTTTATTTATTATTTTTGAGAGAGAGAGAGAGAGACTGAGCACTAGCAGGGAGGGGCAGAGAGAGAGAGAGAGGGAGACACAGAATCCAAAGCAGGCTCCAGGCTCTGAGCTGTCAGAGCCTGAAGAAGAGCTCAAACTCACAAGCCATGAGATGATGATCCGAGCCGAAGTCGTACATTTAACTGACTGAGCCACCCAGGCACCCCTGTAACTTTTTTAAAATTTATTTTGAGGTGGGGAGGAGCAGAGAAAGGGAGAGAGAGAATCCCAAGCAGGCTCCGTGCTGTTAGCATGGATCCCGACATGGGGCTCGATTCCAGGAACCATGAGATCATGACCTGAATCGAAATCAAGAGCTGGATGCCTAACCAACTGAGCCACCCAGATGTCCCTACTTGTCAAGTTTAATGTCAAATCAAAGAATATCCAGTTACCTGAAAAGGAACTGTCAAAATACTCCTCTTAACTACATATATGAGACAGGTTTTCTTCATATTCTTCAACTCAAACAACATATTGTGACACACTGAATGCAGAGGCAGCTTTGAGAATCCAGTTGTCTTCTATTAAACCAGACATGAAAGACATTTAGAACAACGTAAAACAACACAGTCCTTCCAACTAAACTCCTTTTTGAAACTATACTAATTTTTTACTTATTAAAATTCTTAATGTTAACATGTAATGATTATTAGTTATTTTAAACTAATAAATCTTTTTAACAGTCTCTCAGCCTTAATATCTAATTTGATAAATACTGGCAGAGATAACCCATATCAACAAAAGCTCTTTGGGGTCCTTAATAATTTTGTAAACATACAACTGACAATGAGCTGCACAGACTTAAAGTATACAGTCTGGTAAATTTCAACATATGTAGACTATAACAAGAGAGTGAACATATTCATCACCTGAAAAGTTTCCTACTTTTGTTCCTTTTCCTAAGTAGGTTCCAAGCCCAGTATGGAGCCCCAATGTGGGACTTGCACAACCCTGAGATCATGACCTGAGCCAAGATGGAGAGTTGGACGCTTACCCAACTAAGCCACCCAAGCACCTCATAGTTTCCTACTTTTTAAGCCATGAAGTTGTCTTGATATCAATAGGTTTGAGAACTGATGACATATTGGAGACATTCTCCCTCTACAGAATACTGCTATTTATTTGGAAAGACAAAGAAAAAAGATAAAGAAGAAGCACTGATTGGAGCAGAAAAACTCAGCTCTTTGGATTAACTCAGTTAATTCCTCTGAACCTCAATATCTCACTTATATCAATGAAAGGACTGTACTAGTATCTATCTGCTCTCTTAGCTCCCTTCAGTTCTAAAAGGCCATTAGCCCACATCCCTACACACACACTGTAGACTCGTGTAAAGCTAACAATCGCTCTTCTAGCTCTTTCTCCCAATGCCACCTCCAAGCATGATCACTCTTCTAGCTCCTTTCTACAACTCCCCCAACTCCCCTACCTCCAAGCATCAAGAAGTCCAAAACAAAGTTCAAGCTTCATAATGCTTCTATGATACAAACTTAGCCATCTCTGAAATGAGGAAATACATAATACAACATCTTACAAAGAGCTAAACTGTACCATGAAGGTGTTTAAAATTCATGAAAAGAGAAGTAAGAAAATTAATGCTGGCAAGAGGGCTTCACAGAAAAGACAGGGGGCAATCTCTGAATATGGTTTTTTTTAAGTGAAAAAAAATTTTTAATGTTTATGTATTTTTGAGAGAGAAAGGAGGGTAGACAGAGGGAGACAGAGGATTTGAAGCAGGCTCTGCACTGATAGCAGAGAGTCTGATATGGGGCTCAAACTAAGAACCCCAAGATCATGATCTGAGCCAAAGTCGGTCACTTAATCAACTGAGCCACCCAGGCAACCCTCTCTGAATATGGTATTTTCAATTACTGTTAACAATGTAAATAACACATTTGAGAAAGTCTTAGATTATTACTACAAAGAGAAAACAAAATTGAATAGGCAAATAGCACATATATACCCATATATTATAGAATAGTAAAATAATTGTGGCAAAATGTTATTCGTTGGTGAATCTGGAAAAACATACATATGTTCCTTATTTGTTCTATTCTCTCAACATTTTTGTATCTTTGAAATTATTTCAAAATAAAAATTTCAGTAGTTCTATTTTCTATAAATAGAAAAAAGCAACAGAAGAAAGCCAACTCCTCAGGCTTTCAGCCAACTCCAATTTTTATAATAAAATAGATTTAAATATTCATATCCAGCTATATTAGGATGTCTTTGTACTAAATAGACAATAAAAGCCCACCAACCTTCCTAATCTGAAACTAAACAATCTTTGACATACTTAAAATGGATGGGAGACTTTTTTTTAGGAGTTCATAGTTCTAATAATATTTGAAAACATGAAGCATTGCAGGTCTCGAGTGGGAAGGAAATTATGACTATGTGTTAAGTTTCTTTCTGGTTCACTGTAAAACAAACCAGCACACTGGTCTTAGAAATGTCCTAAGAGATCACATGATATGCTTCTTTTGCTTCAACTATAAATCCTGCCAGATGCTTCCCACAGTGGGCACAGGTGAAGGATGCCACTGTGAGGCCAGAGTACATCCTAGGTGAGCAGTCTTTTAGCTATAAACACTACACTGTTTTTAGTTGTTCCTTTTACCTCCTGTGACACTGAATTTACTACTATACCGAATGTACACTGTTCCTAAAAAGCACGCGTCTCTATACTTCCTTTCTTAGTCTCCAAAGAGGTTGTTACATACTCTCCTCTCCAGCAGCCTCCATGCCAACATATAAGCTCTTACTTTACAGAAAAGAATATTCTTCAACTGCCCTTTCCTCTACCACAAACTTACCTACATGAGTTCCTCATTACTTTTTTCTTACCTATTTATAAGTATAATCCTCCACTTTTATTTTTTTTATTTGAAAAAAAAAAAAAGCTAAACCAGAGAATATGAGAAATACAGGTCATTCTCTTTTCCAAGGATACCACTTATGCAAGTATGTCCTTTCCTTCTCCCTTGCCATCCAGTCTTCCAACCTCTGTGACTGGCTTTTTTTTTATCCCTTCTCTCTTTACTTTTCCTCCTCTGACTATAAGCATAATTAAATCTCTAGCATCTTTAAAACACAAACAAGGGCGCCTGGGTGGCGCAGTCGGTTAAGCGTCCGACTTCAGCCAGGTCACGATCTCGCGGTCCGTGAGTTCGAGCCCCGCGTCAGGCTCTGGGCTGATGGCTCGGAGCCTGGAGCCTGTTTCCGATTCTGTGTCTCCCTCTCTCTCTGCCCCTCCCCTGTTCATGCTCTGTCTCTCTCTGTCCCAAAAATAAATAAACATTGAAAAAAAAATTAAAAAAAAAAAAAATAAAACACAAACAAAACCCAAATTGTATTAAAGAAAAAAAAAATCTCCCATAGAAGAATCTATGGATTAAAACAAATTTACATTCTAATTTCAAATAACTAGTTATTAAAAAACAAACAAGTGAGAGGCACCTGGGTGGCTCAGTTGGTTGAGCATCTGACTTCAGCTCAGGTCATGATCTCACAGTTTGTGAATTTGAGCCCCACATTGGGCTCTGTGCTGACAGCTCAGAGCCTGTGTCTCCCTCCCTCTCTGCTCCTCCTCTGCTCACGTGTCCATCTGTCTGTCTCTCAAAAATAAATAAACATCAAAAAAATTTTTTTAAAAAATGAGACAACTGGGGAAAATATTGGTGAATGGAATACTGACTGGACACTTGATATTATGAATTGGTGTGTGTGTGAATGGTACTATAATTATGTTTTTAAAAGGAATCATTTTTTAGAGATGTCTGAGATTTGCTTCAAAACAATATCTAGAGTTGGGCGGAGGGAGTATGGGAATAGATGAAGTAAAACTGCAAACACTGGTTTAAAATTATTCAATGTTTCCCTGTAACCTACAGATTACAGGATAAATCTGTCTCACACAACATTCTGTACAAGTCAGTCTCAATTAATGTTTCAACATCATTAATCATCCAGTCCACCTTCATGCACTGCCCGCCCCCCCCCCCAGCTAACCACACTATTCCTTCCTCACACCCTCTATCATTTTACATAAGCTATTCTATCTATCTAGAAGATTTTCCTTAGCTCCTCTCATAGTCAGACTGCCCAAGGTTTACTCATCCCTCCTTTTAGGATCCCCCCTCTAGAAGTATCTCCATGTACCACCGTCTCTTATAAATTCAAGGCCCTCTCTCATGGCAGCGCATGCACACTCTTAAATGCCTGAATACAAATTTGGTTCGTTCACTCCATGGTTAGTCACATGAGAATAAGGACTGTGCCTCCCGAGTCCGTATTCCCAGCACTATATACTGTGCTTGACACCTACATGGTGCCCCGAAAATGGTTTTGTTGAATGAACAAATGACGGCAATTTGGAGGGAAAGAAATCTATCTGGAGATACAAATACTGGTACCCTGCTGGGTTTTTCTTAAAGATACAACCTACAAATTAAATTCTACTTTTTGCAATACCTTTGTTCCACTTAATTTTATTCACATTATATCTTTGCTGAATATTAAAATATTATAATCAGTGTATAATTTCCTTTTTCTAAATGTTCAGGGCCATTAAACAGTAGAAATTAACATTAAACTAAATCAGCTCATTCAAAGACTTCAATCTGCCCGGTCAGAGTAGGCCAAGACACTTGAGAGTAAAAGGAACAACTATTAATAATGAGGTCAGAATAATTAACAATTAACAACGACTGTCATATACCTATGACATGATATATAGCAACCCTAATTAGAGGTATATAAAAACTAGGCTCTTCAGACAAAATAGGAATTAAAATATTTGCACCCAGGGCACCTGGGTGGCTCAGTTGGTTAAGCATCCAACTTCAGCTCAGGTCATGATCTCATAGTTCGTGAGTTTGAGCCCTGTGTTGGGCTCTGGGCTGACAGCTCAGAGCCTGGAGCCTGCTTCACATTCTGTGTGTGTGTGTGTGTCTCTCTCTCTCTCTGCCCCTCCCCCACTTGTTCCCTCCCTCCCTCCCTCCCTCTCTCTCTCTCAAAAATAAATATTAAAAAAAAATAAAATGTCAGTAACTCACAATGAACTCCATCTCTATTTTCACATTGTTAAACGAGTTGGAAATATGTAAATATTTAAATTATGGCAGATATTAACAAGATTTTGGTTTAAAGCAAAACAACAACAACAACGATTTACAAGCAGCCACATACAAAATTCAACTGTGGTAGACATCACACATGAACATTACACCACATTTATGTCCACACCCATAATGCAATGACTTCTACTCATTCTGCCCATTTCTTCCAAACAGCTCTGGATAACTGACATCCAGCTCTAAACTAAGGATGAAAACCACTTTACCAAGTAGGGCAAATTATTCATGGATACTTACTCTTTTCATTACAGAATATTATTTGGAACATGAAAACACAAATGAATCAAAAAAGGAAATCAAGGGGTGCCTGCCATCAAGGGTGGCTCAGTCAGTTGAACGTCCAACTTCAGCTCAGGTCATGATTTCACGGTTCATGGGTTTGAGCCCCACGTCGGGCTCTGTGCTGACAGCTCAGAGCCTGGAGCCTGCTTCAGATTCTGTGTCTCCCTCTCTCTGTGTCCCTCCCCTGCTTGTGCTCTCTCAAAAATAAATGTTAAAAATTTTTTTTAATTAAAAAAAAAAAAAAAAAGGAAATCAATGTCCAAACATATTATTCTCTTCCTGTTTCTTGCTCCCTCAGATTCTGAATGATTTTTTCACACTCTGGTAAGTTTGTCAGCAGAGAAGGTCCTTGGGAGAGTTTGGTTTCCCATTACTTTTGCATCCATTCCTTATCCTGGCGCACAGTCAGACAGGTGGCCAGATCTTCCACCCTGAGGCAGCACAGAGAGAACCATCCACTCAGGTAGAAGTTTAGGTTTCAATCCCTGGTCCTCTCACTCAACACAACCGTAGGCACATTTCCTTCCTACTCTGCCTCACATCCTGTTACCATACAAGGGAAGCCAGACCAAATGATCTGCCACAATCCTCCAAGATCAGATGAACCTCTACTTCCTTGGTTTACTAATGCCTCCTAAAAGGGTATCACTGCAGGAACTTGATGCCATAGCTTTCTCTTCACCCCAAAAATGCAATAAAAACACAAGCGTTGTCCTTTGCAGTCACTGGGTATAACCATGGCCCACTACTTACAAGAATGTGTTAACAGTGCATGCAAACATTTACCAAGTCTTCAGAAGAGGGGTCCACTGGTGCCCTAAAAGGTGACCAATTTTCTTTAAACTAAATGAAGTAAGGTATCCTTTTAACTCAACCATTGAGAATTTCACATTTATCCATTTCAGTTGGTTGACCAGGTCAAACTGCAGTTTTTCTTTAACTAAGTTGAATGAATCAACCATAAGATACTGATAATTTTATCTTGAGCTGGACTCACTTATTCAAATAGTCACTTAAGTACCTATACTATGTGTCCAGTTCCAGTTATTTTCTTCTCTACTTGCTCCTGTGCTGCTTTAATTAGTATGTGAGACACACAATGGTGCTCACCCCCATAAATTTCAGTGGCACTCCACACGTGGCTTTATGTGAGTTCTGCTGTCATCCCAGCTAGCTTCTTAGTGAGTTTCATCACCACCCAGGGCGGCTTCCTGGAGTTTTGCTGGTTGCCCAAAAAGTGGTATTCTTACCTGCCAGCCCCAGCCTGTGGCGTCGCAGGACCTTCTCCACACTCTAGTACACCACAGCTTTATTTTCTTCAAAGGGGTCTGAATCTCAACCTTGGGTGGACTCTCTTCCAAATTCATCCCTTTTTTGTATACTCTCTCTTGGGCACAAGAAGGAGTAACTATTCCCTATATTTGCTATTTCTAGATTCTTCAGAGCTCTTTCTACCCCTTAAATTTCTTACAATTAGTAATTAGTTGTTTATTTTAACTCTCCCTTATTCAAATTACCATGTTTCTGTTTCTTGACTGGACCCTGACATAGAATTAGTACCAAAAGTCAGGCACTCCCAGAACATAAACTTACAAACATGGGATATGGAGACTGGTTTGGTCAGGCCTTTGGGTTTAAGTGCAATGCTAATGAGAACCCTGTCGATGGGAAATCGGATGCTAGTGATAGCATGCAGCAGTAACACAATTAATTGAGCTATCTATGACTGAAGTGCAAACTGAGGCAAGTGCCCTGGGAGCCCAAGTCACTGTTGTAGTTGAATGTTAAGGCAATAATGACTACAACTGCAGTAGAAATCGGTTCTACTGAATACACTGAGTGCTTACTGGAAGAAAATGGCAAACTCAGGTCTCTCAAGCTCTGAGAGTCACTTTGAGAACCCGAGCAGAGAGTTCACATCACAGACTCAAAGAATCCCAAGGCAAATGTTGAGAAAAATCAAACAAAAAGGTTCAATACAAAGTCTGTTGAACTCACAGTCTCACCAAGTGTCTCATGTGAAGTCAGGACACTGACTGGGAAAGAACAGAATAATGACACTTGGAATGGAGACATCTGGTTACATGCAAGTGACAGTGACCAGCCTGAAACCTCAAGTCACTCTGAGCCTTGCTTACTAGTGAAGGAGCTTGCCCTTTAGTGCTTGAGGATACTAACTAGCCTCCCTGATTCAAAACCCTGAGAAAATTTCACGTGGGGCAGATGCTCATTTTCCTCACAGCCTACACAACTACAGTCTGTTGTCCCAGGCCCATTACTATGGTGAAATCTCAGCATGCTCTAGGGTAGGGTTTGGTAAGCTACAGTCCATGGGCCAAATCTGCCCTGCTATCTGTTTCTGTACATGGCCTAAGAATGACTTTTACATTTTTAAAAAATTGAACTTTATTTTAAGACTAGTTTCAGTTTCCCAGCAAAACTGAACAGAAAATACAGATTTCCTATAAACCCTCTGCCCCTCCCACAAAGAGCCTCCCCAACTATCAACATCCCGCTCAGCATGGTACATTTGCTACAATCAAGGAACATACACTGACACATCATTATCACCCAAAGTCCATAGGGGTTTTTACATTTTTAAATGGTTTTAAAAAATTAAAAGACATGTGAAAATTATGTGAAATTCACAGTTCAGTGTCCATAAATAAAAGTTTTACTGGAACATAGCCTGCTTACTTGTTATATATTATTATCTATGGCTGCTTTTGTGTTACAATGGCAGAGCTGACTATCTGTGACAGAGACTGCATGGCCTGCATAGCTAAAATATTTAAATCTGGCCCTTTGCAGCAGATAAATGTTTACCAACACAGATCTAGGGGGATAGGAGGACAGGTATACAATATGATCCCGAGGAAAACAGCTTGTGCACCAAAAAAAAAAAAAAAAGTAAGAGGCTGGTAATAAAACCAGGGTAACATATGTAAAAATAGATTCTAAGAATGTTTGACCACAGAAAGTAGGATATAATTCTATATTGGGCCTAATACATTGATACAGTTTCACTCACTAGAGATTCCAAATTTAATGTGTTAGCTTATGCAGCTCAAAGTAGCTCTAAGCAGCTCACTCAATCAACTGAAATTTGGACTCAAAGTGAACTCCATTTAATGAGGGAGAGATGCCAAAGCTTCCCTGGCAAGATGTAAAGGAGGGAATCCAAAGGCTTAGGGAAATAGAAGCGTTAGAACAGATTTTTCATGTGTGACCTAAGATGCACAAGAAGCCCCAGAAGGCAGTCCTTTAAGGAATTAAGAAATACATTAGTGAGGGAGCACCTGCATCCTTGAAAAGCTCTGTGGTTATTCTCCTTTGTAGTATGTACCTGTCCCCCTAGACCTGGGTTGACAAATTTTATCTGTAAAGCATCAGATGCAAGTATTTTATGCTTTGCAGGCTACACCCTTTCTGTCACAATCTTTAGGTATAACCATGGGGGTTGTCATCATGGAAGCGGGTTTCCTGATTTCATTAGGGAGTATGGGATCTTAGAATAGCAGAGGCCAAGTGGCAGGTCTTACTAGCCAGAGACAAGGTGGGTACACCTACCATAAAAGGCGGCAGGGTTGTATCAGTAATCAGAATGCCTTGGGGATCTTTAGTGGTAGTTAATTGATCACAACATTCATGGATTTATCTATATAATAGGAAAAAAAATCCTACTTCAGGTAGTAAAAACCACTTCTGAAAAGTCCAGTTTCCAGACCCAAGTCAATTCACAAACCCAGAAACCCTTGAGGAAAAATCCTGCAGTTTCCACAAATACAAACTGTGAATCCTCCTCCAAGCTTCCTCTAGGGCCATTTACTAGAGTGACTGGATTAAAGAAAAGGAAATACCCAGGCCTTTCAGGGATTGGTAATTTCTGGAGACCCAAAGAGCCATTTACCAGTCAAAGTGACAGCTTCTGGTAGTCAGGTTATAGATGGAGTGCTTATTTAGCTCAAGTCCAACTCATACTGGACCCAGACATTCCATGGACCCATTTTGTGGTTATTTCTTTAGCTCCTGGATGAATAAATGGGAACAGACATACTTAGCAATTGGTATAACCCCACACTGGCTTCCTCCACCCACACATTACCAATTGGCTAACTCAACTGTCAACAGTCATTATCATAGGAAGAGCTAAGTGGGAATCCCCTAGAATTTCTCCTCCTACCACAATACTAAACCAGAAGTAATACCATACCCCCAGGAGAAATAAAGACATAAATGCCAGTATCAAAGACTTGAGAAAGAAAAACAAACAAACAAACAAACAAACAAACAAACACAAACAAACAAAGGTGGTAATATTTATCACATCCCCAATTAACTCACCGATTTGGCCTGGGCAGAAGCAGAAGTCAGATGGATCTTGGAGAATGACTGTGAACTCTATCTTAAACTTAATTAGGAGGTTATTCCATCAGGTAGCTGATGCTCCCAAGGGCATCTTTACCGCAGCAAATCAACATGGTCCCTGTGCTTGGTACACAGCTATCGACCTGGCTAATGTCTTTTTTCCAACACCAATTTGCAAAGACCACTGGAAGCACTTTGCTTTTACCTGCCTCTCACAGGCCTATGAGTCTTGCCTCAGGACTACATCAATTCTTCCATAATATACCCCAGAGACCTTGAACCTCAAGGCATTCCAAAAAACACCACACTAGCCTATTATACTGACTTTATGCTAAATGGATCTGATGAGTAGGAAGCAGTAAATACAGATGCTTTAGTAAGACATATGCAAACTAAGGATGTGAGATAAACCACAAAAATTCAAGGGCCCTTCATAGCAATTAAGTGTTTGGAACCAATGGCCCAAGATTTCCCTTCCAAGGTAAAAGATGAGTTGCAACAACTCACATCACTGACAATGAAAAAAGAGGTACACTGTTTAGTAGGCCTTATTTGGATTTTGTAGGCAACAAATACTACACGTGAGTGTCCTTCTTTAATCCATCTACAAAGTTAGCTAAAAGGTTGACAGTTTAGAGGAGGACGGAGCAAGAGAAGTCTCTGCATCAAGTCTGGACTGCAGTTCAAGCCGCTTTGCCATTTGGGCCTTATGATCCAGGAGATCCAATGATACTTGAAGTGTCCATGGCAAACAGGGATGCTGAATGGGGCCTCTAGCAAGCAAGAATGAGAAAACCACAGCCCAAACTTCTAGAATTTTGGAAAAACCTATGTTATCTTCTTCAGACAACTTCAGAAATAGCTTCAGCCTTGCTACTTGGTGCTGGTAGACACCAAATGCCTCAACATGGGCAGACTGTGACCATGTGACCTGAGCTTCTCATCACAAACTGTATATTATCTAACCCACTTAGCCATAAAGTTGGGCATACCCAGTACCAATCTATCATCAAGATACATAAGGGATTAAATTCAAGCAGATCCGAAGATATGAGTAAGCTACATGAGCAGGTAGCTCACACTCCTTTAAACTGACTCCTGTCACACTGCCTCTTCTCCCTCAATCCATGCCAATAGCCTCCTAAGAGTTCCATTAAGATCAGCTGAATAGGGGCACATGGGTGGCTCAGTGGGTTAAGCGACCAACTCTTGATTTTGGCTCAGGCCATGATCTCACGGTTCATGAGTTCGAGCCCCACATTGGGCTCTGTACTGACAGTGCAGAGCCTACTTGGGGTTCTCTGTCTCCCTCTCTCTCTCTGCCCCTCCTGCACACACACTCTCTGTTAAAAATAAACTTATTAAAAAAAAAAAAAGATCAGCTGAATAAAGAAGAAAAACCAAAGCCTGATTTATACATGGGTCTGCAAAATATGGTAATACAGATATAGTCCCACGTAAAGGTAACTCTGAAGGACAGTGGTAAAGAACAACCCTCCCAGGGGGCAGGACTTGAGCAGTACATACACTGTCCCCTCTGCCTGGAGTAATGGTCAGAGCACAGATTTATGCTGATTATGGACAATTATTAGGGATTTTGTTGATTGGTTAAGGACTTGGAGGGAAATGGTGACAAGGAAATTTGGGAAAAATACATGTGGACAAAATGAGCACCGACTAAGATACTTGTGCTCCATGTGAATAATCATTAAAGAATAGTCACATCACTGTGAAGGAAGCTCTTCATAACCAGGTCAACAAAATGACATACCTATGTAGATTAGTCTAGATCTTTCCCTAGCCACTAAAGTGCTTCCTCAGTGGATCATGAAAAAGTGGTCATGGTGGCAGGGATGGAAGTTACACAGGAGCTTAACAACATGGTCTTCCCTTAAGTAAGGTTCACCTGGCTAAAGCTACTGCCAAGCGTCTAAACTGTCAATTGCACAGACCAACACTAAGCCTCCCAGTATTTGCCAGCTGGTGGCAAGCTGATTGTACTAAACATCTCCCATTATGTAGAAGGGGCAGAGATTTATCCTTACTGGAATGCACATGTATTCTGAATATAAATTTACATTCTCTGCCTATAATGTTTCTGCCAGCATCACCACCTATGGACTCACAAAATGCTCGTTCCACCAACATGACATTCTATACAGGGCTGCCTCTGATCAAGAAAGTCATTTCACAGCGAGGTGAAAAAATGGGCTCATGCCCATGGAATTAACTGGTACTATTACACTCCATCACCCAGAATGGCTTGGCCTAATTAAAAGATGGAATTGCTTAGTGAAGACCCACTTACATTTTCAGTTGAAAGACCATATCCTAAAAAAATGGGATATTACTTTGAATGCTTTGAATCAAAGACCTTTAGAGGCCAGATAATATATGGGTCTGGAAATCAAGGGGAGTCACTATTCTATCCAATAACCCACTCATAGAATTTTTGCTTCCACTCCTGACAACTTTGAGATGTCCTAGTTTGAAGGTCTTAGCCCCTTAGGAAGTAATGTATCTACCAGCATACACAACAACAGTTCAATTGAACTACAAAATGAGACTCCCACCTGGCCATTTGGGACTCTTTATTCCACTGAACCAAAAGGCAGAAAAGGGGGTTACTCTACTGGCTGGAATGAGAGAGCCTGATTATCAAGGGGAAATTGGATTGCTGCTACACAATGAAAGGAAGGAAGACTATGTCTGGAACCCAGGGGATTCATTGGGATACCTCTAATACTTCCACACTAATAATAAGGTTAAAGGAAAACTAGAGCTGCCCAAAAAAGGCCAAACTACTAAACAAATGAAAATTTGAAAGTTTGGGTCATCTTGCCAGATAAAGAACTTCAATCAGCTGAGATTCTGGCTGAGGGCAAGGGAAATGGTAAAAGAAGACATAGACATCAATTATGGTCTCATTACTAATTACAGAAATGAGAACTTTGAAGGCTTGGCATATTTTCCCTTTGTTATGTTTTGTGTTTATTTGTATAGTATAACCATTTTCTTCTTCTCTTCCTTCTTTCCATTATTATAAGTTACCAAAGCTTAACTTCACAATCAGTCTCTTGACAATAGAATATTCAGTGAGCTGTGATTTGAGGAGTGAATAACATGTCCAGCAATGGATATAATGACTATAGTGACTAAGCATCTTGTCATTTGGGAAAAGGATGAAAGCTTCTTCATCATATGAGAGATAGTTCTAGCTTGTTAAATGGAAATGTAAGCCTTGTTCCATTGATACATGAGCACTCATATGTATGTTGAAAAGTGCATATGGAAGCTAAGTAGCCAAAGGGGTAGACTGCACCAGTTACCAAGTATTGCCTCTTAGACTCAAATCTCCCCTTTACTGCCTTGCTTGTGATAATGGAGCTGGACCCTGTAAATGTTTCTCCTTTATCAGTTGGTATACCAGCTTAGTAGAGGGTGCTGGAAGAAGGGCTTCTCTTCTTGCTTCCTGTGTGCTTTTCTATCTTCTTGCTCCCAAGGTGCTCTACTGGTGTTTTAGTGGGCACTCACATGAGCATCTTCCCAAGCAAGTCCCACCAGCGACCCAAAGCCGGCTATCTGGTGATTTAGCAGTACCTCCATGTACAGTTTCCTGTTTGCCAGCTTACAGCACCTCAACAAACATCTTTACCATCCAATGAAGACATGTAAGATAAGAAACTAGCCTTGGGTGAGAAGAGCACTCTTCACATTTTTCCTTCCTTGTGTATTCTGCCTGAGTCCTGGAGGTAGTTAACCGTTCCCTATATCTGCTATTCTTGTATTCTTTGAGTTTTCTTTACGCTTTAAATTCCTGTTTAAATTTAAATACCTTCTAATTGCCCTTTAAATACCCTTTAATTCCCTGTTTAAATTACTGTGTCTTTTCGGTCTCCTGATCAGACGCTAGCTGATACGGATACTGAAAGAGTTAAAAACTGTGAGATAGCTTAAATGGGAAAAAGAAAGATATTTAAGCCAAAGAGAATAAATCAGAAGGCACATGTTAATTTCTAATTAAAAGGCTATCATATGCATAAAAGAACATACTGTATCTTTGCTGCTCAGCACCAATAACAGCAGCAGCTGCTTCAACAACAGAACACCTGTCTATTTTACACAGAAAAACCCAAGACCAGAAATACTAACTGCTATTAAGCAGAAAGCAGAACTCCTCAATGAAGACCTGCAGGGGATCTATGTCAATACTCAGATTTACAGTTTGCACAGCTTTATGTCTTCTCATCTCATTTTAATTGCTTAAAACCTACTGGAGAACCAGCCATGCCGGGTTTTTGCAGTGACGAAGTCCTAAGTTAATTTTCTCACATGAAACAAAAGTCTTCAGTTTGCCTGGAATTCTTTTAAAGAGCCACCTTCAATTTTGTCCTCTAGAAATAGAGCATCTCCAAAGACACAATGGACAGCAGACATGTTCTAGTTACATCCAATTAAAATACTGTTATATAATCATCTAAATAAGAAAAGGGGCTGATGGCCAAACAGTGATTTATTGGCAAAAACAGTTCCTGGGTTGAACCTGTAAAGGCTTTCAATGTGGACATTAATCATCATCCTAATATCTTACATTTATTAACTCCTTCATCCATGTTACAAAGCACTGAAATTGTTTTCTCTTCTTTAACCCAAACAATTCTTCTATTACTAGTTCTCTTTTTATAGAGGAAGAAACTTCAGCTCAAAGAGGGCAAATAACTTGCCCAAGAGAGCCAAGCTCAGAGGAAGATCTATGCCTGCTCTTCCCACAGCGTTCTTGAATCTACACAAATCACTAAGACGAACTTGTTTCCAAAAAGACATGTAGTGATAACTAGACTGCAATTATATTGGCCTTGCTCTTCACTTTCTTTTCTCATGTAACCAACAGAAAGAACCACACGCTCAGAGAAAAATGCTGGTTTAGAGAAAAGAAGGGAGATGACCAAACTACTTATGTTACATCAACAATATACAAAATTCAAGTCAGATCATCTTTTTCTGTTTACACATAAAATAGCAAGGTGGTCCATAGCTCATTGAACACAACGGTCATTATGTCTAGACAGGAGTTTGTAATTTTTTCAGTAGCAAAGAAAGATCATAGTACAAGGCTTAATTATTAACTACAAAAATTCTTTTCAACCTCAGTGACAAAGTTTTAGACATGAAAATGTGTTAGATAAAGAGGGAGATGGCAAGTCATTGTAAACTTCACATGCTCAGGGATATGACAGTAACACCAGTAACACATACCTGGGCTTTGCCTCCAAAGACAGAAGAGGATATATCTGTATCCTGGATACATTAAAAAAAAAATGCCTGCTTCATTTCTTACATGCTGCAGAAACACAGCAAAGTATCTATAGGGGAAAGTCCCGATATCCTTTAGAACGAGCAGGAAGTATGCAATGGCAGAAATACCCCTCCACTGCCAGAAAGAGAACTCTTCTGGGGGGACCGTCCGACTCTTGATTTCGGCTCAGGTCATTATCTCATGGTTTGTGGGTTCAAGCTGGCAGTACAGAGACTGCTTTGGGTTCTCTCTCTCCCTCTCTCTGCCCCCCCCCCACTCTCTCTCTCTCTCAAAATAAATAAACATTAAAGACAGACAGAGAGAGAGAGAGAGAGAGAGCACGCTAGCTCTTCTCTCTGCTTTAATCAGTGCCTCAATCAGTGCACCCTTCCAACCTCCACCCCTTCACGTACTTTACTTCCTTTCCATCTCAGTACAAATACGATTGCCAATTTGGGACAGACTTTCTCAGAATCACGTTTCTTTCCTTCAGAGTTGCTTTTTGTTTGTTTGTCTGTTTGTTTAATTACACATTCAACAAGATGATTCATCCAATAACTGCTGAGCACGTACCATGTGCCAGACATGTTCTAGGTGCTGTGCCCCATCAATGACCAAAACAGAAACCCTATCCCTGTCATAATATTTATCTTCTAGTGTGGAAAGTCAGAGAATAAACAAGATAAATAATTAAACTGTACAAATTATAAGTGACAGGTACCATGAAAAAAATGAAAGCAGAGAAGTCGGGAGAAAAAAATGGAAGAGGTACAATTTTAGAATAGAGAAGGCCTCACTGAAAAGGTATACAGAGAACTATGAGTATATCTGAGGGAAGAACAATCAAGAGAAAACAGCCAGGGCTCAGAGCTCAAGATAAAGGCCCACCTGGTTTCTTCAGTTACAGTACTAAGAACAGCAATGAAGCAAAGTTAGCAAAGGGGAGGGTTGGCGGGGTATTGTAAAGCCTTGCGGTGACTGGTAAGGACTCAGGCTTTTACCTTGAGACGGGAAACCACTGGAAGGGTTTTAAGCAAAAGAGTAACAAGAGAATACACTATAGGGAGCAAACAAATGGAAGGTGCAAGACTAATTTGGGAGGTTATTACAGTAGTCAAGGTGAGAGAGGGTGGCTCCAATCAGGGAAAATGCAGTGGAGGTGGTGAGAAGTAGTCAGGTTCCAGGTAGATTTTTCTTTTCTTTTTAAAAAAAATTTTTTTTAAGTTTATTCACTTATTTTGAGGGAGACAGAGCATGAGTGGGGAGGGGCAGAGACAGAGAGAGAGAATCCCAAGCAGGCTCTGTGCTGTCGGCGCAGAACCTGACACGGGGCTCAAACTCATGAAACTGTGAGATCATGACCTCAGCCAAGATCAAGAGTCAGACACTTAACCTACGGAGTCACCCAGGCACCTCACGGGTCCATTTTTCTGCCAAATTAGATGTGGGGTACAAGATAAAGAGTTGCAAACATTTAGGCAACTAAGAGAACATTATATTTCCATTTAATGAATGGAGAAGCAGGTTTTTGTTTTGATTTGGGCGGGGGTGGGGGGGGGGGGTGGGGATCAGTTCAGTTTACCACACCTCAAATGAGGTGGCAACTTTATATCCAAATGGAGATTTTAAACTCTAATTTCAAATTTCACTAGTTCTCATCCAACCTCCTCATGGTATTTAACCATTATTACACATCTGTTCTTACCAAATGTTCCTTGTAACGCTTTAACATTTAAGTAATGTTTACATATTTGTGTATTATTCTCTGCAACTGTACAAATGAAAAAAAAAAGCCACAAGACAGCTAATAATAAAGCATTACTGTAATTCTAAAGAGGTCTGTAGTGTACATGATGGTTAATTTGAAAATCATCTTTTTCACTGAGCTAGCTTATTTATCTTTACCTTTTTATTTTTTCTTTTTTACCATTTTTAAGTATACAGTTCAGTAGCATTAAGTACATTCATAATGTTATGCAAACATCACCACCATCCATCTTCAGAGCTTTTTTCATCTTGCAAAACTGAAACTCTACCCAATTCTGCCTCTATGAATTTGACTATTTATATACGGAACCTCATGTAAGAGTAATCATATAAGTGGAATCAGTATTTGTTTTTTTTTAACTGGCTTATTTCACTTAGTACAATGTCTTTAAGGTGCATCCGTGCTGGAGCATGTATCAGACTTTTCTCCCTTTTTTAAGGCTGAATATCACTCCATTGTATGTATATAATGCATTTTATTCATCCATCCAACTATCCATCTATCCATCAGTGAGCATACAGGTTGCTTCTACCTTTTTGCTATTGTGAATAATGTTACTATGTTGAGTCTCTGCTTTCAATCCTTTTGGGCATAGACTCAGAAGTGGGATTGCTAGATCATTCAGTAATTCTATTTCTAATTTTTTATAAAACTACCAATCCACTTCCCATTGTGGTTGCACCATTTTACATTCCTACCAATCGTGCACAAGAGTTCATTTTTCCACATCCTTACCAACACTTCTTATTTTCTGTTTGTTTGGATTTTTTGGATAATAGCCATCCTAATGGGTGTGAAGTGGTATCTCACTGTGGTTTTCATTTGCATTTTCCTAATGATTAGTGATGTTGAGCATCTCTTCATGTGCTTATTGCTATTTGTAGATTTTCTTTGGGGAACTGTCTATTCACATCCCTGATGCATTTTAATCTTGTTTTTATGTTGTTGAGCTGTAGGAGTGTTTTATATATTCTGGATATTAATCTCTTGTTCAGATATGTTTTGCGAATACATTCTCCCATTCTATGGGCTGCCTTCTACTGATAGAATCCTCTGATGCACAATAGTTTTTAATTTTTATGGGGTCTAACTTATCTATTTTTACTTTTGTGGTATGTTTTGGTGTCACATCCAAGAAATCATTGCCAAATCCAATGTCATCAAGTTTCTGCCCCATGTTTTCTTCTAAGAGTTTTATAGTTTCGGCTCTTATATTTAGGTCTTTCATGCATTTTAAGTTAATTTTTGCATTTGGTATAAAGTAAGAGTCCAATGTCACTCTTTTGCGTGTAGGTATCCAGTTGTCCTAATGCCATTTGTTGAAAAGACTATCTTTTCCCATTGAATGATCTTAGCATTCTTGTTTAAAATCATTTGACCATATTTGCAAGGATTTATTTCTGGGCTCTTCATTGTATTCCTTGGTCTATATGTCTATTTTGGTCTAGGCTAGGACCTAGATTACTGTAACACTGCAATTAAGTTCTGAAATCAAGAAGTATGAAACATCCAACTTTATCTTTTTCAAGATTGTTTTGGCTATTTAGGGTCCTTTGAGATTCCACATGAATTTTAGGTTAGATTTTTCTATTTCTACCAAAAAAAAAAAAGTGGTTGGATTTTGAAAGAAAAAAAAGTCATCTTTTGAAAAAGCACTTTAAATCTTCCTACCAGTGACTGACATTTCACTGCTGCTTTAGAAGCTCCTAGAGGCTCATGGTTGTAGTAATCATCTGTATACATCCTTTTATCCACACTCTAGAATTTTTCAAAGGAATTAATTTGTGAGCAATGTAAAAATCATATGAGTTAATTATATTATCAAACTTCTCCTTTAAAACATTAGGATAAGAGTCCTAAAATATGTGAATATATATTTTACATATATGAATATATATGAATAGATGATATATGAATCAAAACTAACCAAACTGAGAAGATAGTTCAACCATTGAACTATACCCCACTTTCAATAATTAATGGAACTAGACAGAATAGGAATAGAGGACCTGAACAACACTATAAACCAACTAGATCTAACAGACATTTTTTAGAACACTCCATGCAACAACAGCAGAATATACATTCTTCTCAAGTACACATGGAACATTTTCTAGGACAGACCATATGTTAGGCCATAAAACAAGCCTGAATATATTTAAAAGCACTGAAATAATACAAAATATGTTCTCCAACTACAATGGAATGAAATTAGGAAATGACAACAGAAAGCAGTTTGGGAAATTCATAGACATGTGGAAATTAACAACATACTCTTAAATTACCAATAGGTCAAAGAAGTCATAAAGGAAATTAGAAAATAAGACCAATGAAAATGAAAACATAACACACCAAAACTTAGGAGATGCAGCTAAAGCAGTGCTCAGAGGGAAATTTATAGCTATAAGTACTTACATTAAAGGGGGGTAAAAAAAAATCACAAGTCAGTAACATAACTTTACACCTTAAGAAGCTAGAAGAAAAGCAAACTAAATGCAAAGCAAGTAGAGGAAAGGAAATAATACAAACGAGACTGGAAATAAATGAAACAAAGAAGAAAGTACACAGAAAACACAACAAAACCAAAAGTTGATACTTTGAAAAGATCAACAAAATTTGACACTTTTGTAACTGGACTGATCAGTAAAAGAGATATGACTCAAATTACTAAACTCGGAAATGAAAGAGGAGATATCAACACCAATCTTGCAGAAATAAAAGGGTTTATAAGCAAAAATTAGAAACAATGGCACAACAACAAACTACAGATGAAATGGACAAATTCCTTAAAAGGCAGTTACTACTGAAACTGATTCAAGAAGAAAACACTAAGATTGGAAATTCCTGAAATAATTTTTGTAACTTATATAATTAGTTATATAGTTTCTAACAATTAGGCTTGGGAAATTAGTTCCATAGATGAAATTCCTTCAAATTTCCTTCTATAGAATTCAAGGACCTTATTCCTTATAATAAGGCATAAGCAGATAAACCTTTTGTTGAATTAATCTATTGGGTTAACTGGACACCTCTTGTACCCAATCCTCCTTAAAAGTCCATCTTTCACTCTACCTATAACTGCAGCATCCAGGTGCATGTAAGTGTGATTTGACTGCACTTTATTTCAACCAAACCAGAGTTTTCTGCCTCACATCATCTTGATGCCAGAGACGAGTCATCTGCAGTCTGGCCCTGCACAAGTGCAAACCCAGAAGTACAACAGTTAACTGAGAGATGGCACAGGATTAAGGCACCTTTGTCCACAGAAGTGACTAAGTTAGTGATACTTCTTCATATTGGCTTGTCCTCTTTCCAGGACAATTTCACTTTCCAATTTCCAATTTCACTTTTCCTGGTCTCCTCTTTTTTTCCATGGGATCACTTCTCAAAATAAACTACCTACACACAAAGCCCTTGCCTCAGCCTGGATTTTCTCCCAGAAAGTAGAGACTAAAAAAGGCCTTTAAAACAGGCCTTTAGAGGCGTCTGGGTGGCTCAGTCGGTTAAGTTCCTGGCTCTTGATTTCGGCTCAGGTCATGATCTCACAATTCGTGGGTTTGAGCCCACATCGGGCTCTGCACTGACAGTAAGGATCCTGCTTGGGATTTCTGTTTCTCTTTCTCTTTCTCTCTTCCTCTCTCTCTGTCCCTCCCTCCCTCACCATCTCTAAACACATACATACATACATACATACATACATACATACATACATACACAAACTTAAAAAAAAAAAAAACAGGCCTTTAAAGGTCCGTTCCTTCCAACTACCTTTGTGAACTTCGTTAGCACTGAGAAGACCCACTGTGATATGACAGGCTGTGTTAGAAAGAGCATAGGGCTCATCAGCCTACGTTTGAGTTTGAGTTCTATCATTAACCTAACTTCAACTTCTTCAAATGAAAAATGGATATACTGTTATACATTCGAAAGAGTTAATAAACTCCAATATGCTATACAGAAGACAGTTATCCTTATCATTCATGAGATGTATCAGAAAAATCTGTTCAAGTCCACATTCAGGTAAAAATACAAGATCAATTTACAGAAGCTGTGTGTGAATATTAGTTCTTTGAGCAAAAATCCTCTGGTCTCTGATACAGTATGGCTGTATCGATAATGCTTTCATTTTATAAGAAAGGAGAATGTACTCGTATATTACTTATGAAATTACAAATAAAAGAAAAATATTCTATATCTACATATGCCTGTTGTCATAAGGTAGAGTTTCATTCCACAAAAAGAAGCAAATTATATAAACAGAGTTATGGTTTAAAAAGTATATCAGAGGGGCACCTGGGTGGCTCAGACAGTTGAGCTTCCGACCTCGGTTCAGGTCATGATCTCATGGTTTGTGGGTTCGAGCCTCGCGTCAGGCTCTGTGCTGACAGCTCAGAGCCTGGAGCCTGCTTTGCATTCTGTGTCTCCTTCCCTCTCTGCCCATCCCCCGCTTGTGCTCTCTCTCTGTCTGTCTCTCAAAAATAAATAAATGTAAAAAAAAAATTTTTTTTTTTAAGTATGTCAGAGTAGACGACCTACTTCTGGGTCGGGGTTGTATACGTAGCAGAGCAGCTCCCTCGCTGCGATCTACTGAAAGTCAGCCCTTGACACAAAGGTTTGTAAAATTTTCTTAAAAACAATTTTTTTTTAATAAAAAGCATATCAGAATAATGGATTCACGAAAACCTCAGGAAGAAGCTATTTGGTCTTATTCAATATCAAGTTGCAAAAGAAACTGAAATCGAATGGCTCACTGTACAATGACATGCTCAGTGCATGAGCTGGTTTCAAGGGAGTCCTCAATACCCTAAAAGTGAATGTAACATGTTGTATTAATGGGTATATGTGGAGTTTTCTGAGAAGTTCTACATCTTTATCAGAAAACCATGAAGCAAAAAAACTTTAAGAAACATTAGGTGTTTGTATTTTACTGATGTGTCTCCAACATGCAATTTGTATCTGGAAAATGAAAGAAAGTAATTAAACTTTTGTTTCCAGGATTTGGGGATGAGGCAGAGAAAAAGAGGTCTTGCCATGTCTAAATCTAGGAACACATTGTGCAGCTTTATGTTTGGGCTTCATTTATAAGTTATAATGCCAACTTAGAGGTTGGTTACAATAGCTGCTCAGAAATTCTAACATTACAGATTTATTTTTCTGCTAAGATTTCACCTTTATGGTTCCTGAGAATTTTTCTAATGCTAAATTCCTTGCATTCTATCTGATGCTACAGGAGACAGTGATGAAACCCCTAGGACATCATTTGTGCCAGGACATTCCAACAAAGCAGTTTCATCTTCCCCTGTTGATATGACCGGATATCACATCACATTCAGAACAGTTCTCACAATAAAAAGCCACCTAGCCTGTTCATAATGGAAACCACCAGTAACACTGCCATTTGTGGAGGACTCAGTGTACTGCATCTAGCTTAGCCTCCATGGTAGCACAGACATTTATTCCACAAATAATTTGTCATGAAGTCTTGTTAAGCTTTCACTGTAACAGAAACAGCATCAATATAAAATTGAGGATAATCCACTCTTACATGTGACTTAGAAATGAAGCTGACATTCTGTGCCTGCCCCACCAGTTCTATGTCTTTGTCCAGAACCCTCTCTAGGCTTTCAGCTCCAATGTATTATCAGGTCTACAAGGGGGAAGAATCCAACAGTAGCCAGATTTCATCTCACTTTCATCAAAATGAATACACTAGTAAGATCTAAGAATTGTCCTGATCACCAAAACCTTTAATCCTAGCATACTTACAAAAAGTTAGTCAGGACTATGAATTATTATTTATAGTGTTTAAATTCTTGTGCTTTAAACATAAGAATAGATTGTTAAGCCCTCTTAATAAAAGAAAATCTAAGCAGGAGCCTGGCTGGCTCAGTCGGTGGAGCTCCTGATCTTGGGGTTGTGAGTTCAAACCCTATGCTAAGTGTAGAGATCACTTAAAAATAAAATCTTAAAAAACCGGGGTCGGGGGGCAATTAGTTAAGCATACGACTTTGGCTCAGGTCATGATCTCACGGTTCGTGAGTTCGAATTCTGTATCAGGCGATCTGCTGTCAGCAAAAAGCCCACTTCAGATCCTCTGACCCCCTCCCCACTTGCTCATGTAGGTGCGCGCGCGCTCTCTCTCTCTCTCTCTCTCTCTCTCTCTCTCTCTCTCTCACACACACACACAGAAACCTAAGGACATTAAATTGAACTTTCTTAGTAAACAATGTGCCAAGCTGAGAAATGTTCTTTATACCATGCAAATTACCTTTGGCATAGAATCTTTTCAATGCCTTAGTTCAGTCAACATAGTGCATTTGCAAATCTACCTACTGTAAAGAAACAGTAACCCAGAAATGGGTAGGGAATTGGGCATTCTGTTGACTTCTTCCCAGAAGCAGCATACTAGAGATCATCAAATAATAAAGTTACAAAATTAAAATGTCATTGAATGTAACAGTTTCAAATGATAATTCAGAAGGCATTTTAGGAAGACTGTGAACCTGAATTTTAACTGGACTAAACTAAGCACACACATGTAGTCTTAGAAGGTATTGAACAATAATTGATATGCCATGAAACTCTTTTGGATTAACTGCATGTTGCCACTCTGCCAACTGTTTTTCTCACCAGATACCATAAAATATCAGTCATTTGGGCTTACCTAATACAGATTCTGGATGAAAAGGAGTTATTCTGAGAATCAAAGATACGTAAGTGAAAATGAAAATGTCTGGCAAAGAGTAAAATGCCCATACAACTATGAAATTATTATGGGTGGGATCAGAAGCTTAGACTGAGAATTCACTCCTCAAGTCTTTATTTGCCAAACTCATGTCTTAGTCACATCATACTTCAGTAATTAAGACTCCAACCAAATCCAGTCTGTAAGGTGTTAATGTAAGATGTTTATTAGTGTAATTTATTTATTAGCACAATGATCACATTAAAATGTCCCCAAATACAAACTGTTATAGTCTAAAGTCACAAAAAGTATAAACTCAGGTGCATGAATGAGGTTATATAAAATGTTATTTATAAACAAAGTTCTACATCTTCAACATTGGGCGAAAGAAGAAAAAAAAGAGAGAGAGAGAGAGAAAGATTACAAATAAGAAACATATTTCAATAGAACAACCTGACCAGTCTGGTAACCTCACACTCAGGTACGCCCATGATGACAACACAGCATATCCTTACAGAACTGGCTACTTTGTACAAAGCTATACTGAAGCAACATGAAACATCCAAGAGAAACAGAGCTAACAATGTACATGGAATTTTAGCTGTCATTAGTGGAAATTTTCAATTCCATAAATAAAAAAACATATTTGGGGAAAAAGAGTCAAACAAAAACAAAGCAAAATGGAAACCAAAATGGAATAAATCAGTGTCAGCAATGGAGTGTGAGTGTGTCCCTTCAACCACTGCCACAGTAGGGTGGCCCTGGGCTTCTCCAGCCACCTGTCACTTGCACAAGCTGTAGAGACTGGTTAGAACAGTTAGAAAAAGGTCAAAGTTGATCCTTAAAAGTTAGCACTGCCAGTTTTGCAAAGTTCCTAGCCAAAAAAACAAAACCAAAACAAACACAGAAAACCAAAACACATACTGAAAACTAAATGCACACCAAAGGGCAAGTGCTAGGTTTTATCTGATGGGTGCTCTCCTACAGTTAAGAGTTTTATATTTTATCAACTGCTTCAGAGGTAAGCATAAGCAACTTCCCTCAAATGTACTTCCTCTAAGTGTCTTTTCTCCAAGAACTCACAGAAGGAATTCCTGGCAGAGGAGCAAGCTCCTGCTTGTGAGCAGAAGAGGGAATGCTTCCTGAATTCCAGAAGTCATTGCAGGGACTCGGTTTAAACTTTCATAATATTCTGGTTTTTCCATCTCAAAAGTAGTTTTGTGTCAGAGGATCTAAAATAACGTACATCTCAAAACCTACCTAGAATCTAGTGCCAATTATTTATCTTAATCCAAAACAATCAATAATTTGGTTGACTGTGACAACCTGCATAATCAGAGGACAGAAACCTGGAGTGTTTCACATTCTGGTTCTTAAGCCAGAACTCCTCTACGATTTCAAACCATGGCCCACGTATTATATTCTCTAAAAATATCTCTGCTAAAAATCCAATCAAAGGTTATTATCTGAAAAGCTCCACAGTACTTTTCTCAAATAGTTCTTCTAGATTTTTTAGCTATTAGTGTGGGAAAACGAGGAACAAGTTTAAGAAAGTCCCATTGGGCTCTGTGCTGGCAGTGCAGAGCCTGTTTGGGATTCTCTCCCTCTCCCTCTCTCAAAATAAGTAAAATAAACTTAAAAAGGAAAAAAAAAAAGTCTCATTGGGACAATCCTCAAAACGCACTGAGTATAAACGCTAATTTGTAAAGGTCTTCCCACATGATCCACCAGTCCCCCTGGAATGCTGCAAAAAGGCTTCTCCAGAGACCAAAGGGATTCAAGACACTACCTGAACAGAGTTTGCATCCAATCTGAAAACCATGTCATTAGAAACCTGATAAGTTGGTTGTAGTTGTTCAGTGAATTGCGATATACTTTCATTCTCATGTTTTTACGAAAAAGTTGTTTCTGTATCAACATCCCAGTAGTCTATACAGGATTCCACTTTCTTAAACTTCTCAATTCTTATTTTGATAGTTCATGATCATGTTACGAAAGTAACTTTGGTTATAAAATTTCATACACAATAAAAGGTTGTCAGATTTTCAAGAGAATCTAAGCCTCTAGACAAATAAACCGCCATTTCATAATAAAAACAATTTCAGCCCAACTTACAAATAACAAAAGATGATTTAATTTGAGGAAGTACTTTTCAAAGTTTAGTCAGAGCTACTCTAAATTAAAATAGCTATCGTTATTCAGATTTTAGTAAGGTGGAGAGAATTAGAGGTAAGCCTGAAAGACTGCCCTTCCCTAAAAGCAAGCTCACAGAGGGAGAGGGAAGGGAGAGGAAAAGGGAGGGTCACTGCAGTACGGGTGGACTCAATCCCTTTATGAAAGCACACGTTCTCATTTGGTGTTACAATATCCTGATTCATTCTGAAGAGCTGAAAAAAACACATGGAAAAGGCCAACTCAAAATGTTAAAAAAAAAAAAAGAAAAATGTGAGATTTGAATGAAATGATAAAATGAGTTTTCAAAAAGAACAAGAAATAAAAGACATTAGATGCCCAAGGATTCATCTTGTACTCTGTGCTCACAAAGGGAAAGGAGGTTCCATCAAGCCCTGCAGAGCACAAGAGGAAGCAGGTGGTTTGCTCAGGCAGCAGCAGAAAAGGCCCCGAAGAACTACCCTCTGCTTCTTCTACATCGTGTCCAGGAAGGAAAAGCAAAGCTCTGCAAAATGCTGCAGGTTTTAGAAGTGTAACGGTGCTTAGGAAAGATCACTGGTCTGGTGTTGCAGCAGCCCCAGTGTGGAGAGACACGCTAGGCTTCTAGGAGGAGAAAAATAGAAAGGGAGGAAGAAGTAGGAAGGGGAAAGAAAGGGCAGAAAAGCACAGGTCATTAGTAAACAGCAAGTTCAACATAGCAAGATGCTCATACACCCTTTATATGCTATCAGCGGAGCTGGTCTGCTCTTAGGACTAGAGACAACATCCTGAATAAAACAGAAATGGGAGTTTTTCAAAATGGCACTGAGCTATGTGCTCTAGTTAGTAATGGCCAAATCAGAATGAGGTCACATCATGCTCCAAAAACATGCACTCTTTGTCCCCTCCCTACTCATTCCCACCCCCCAGTGAAACATGCATATTTTCAAAAGGTCAAATTCAGAACACACACATCTTCCCAGGTATGCAAACCATACTCTACCGGCTGCCATCATGTCAGTGGGCAATTCATAAATCCCTGGGTTCTTTTCTGCCACCAGGTAACTAAAAGTCTTGAAACAGTAAGGGCCAGGCTGCATGTTTTTCCTGTTCAATTTTTTCCGTGCTAGTAAGAGTTGGCAATCAGAAGCAATTGCTACCCAAAGTTTGGGTCTCTTCTGGTCATACTTGACATCTTGCTGGGGAAGAAATCTACTCTAGTTTGGATAATTGTTTCCTCTCTGGATGAAAATGGCATCCACTCCTTCAACTGGCTAATCAAATCAATCCCCTCCAAGCCTTTTCTTCCCCTGGCACTGCCTCTTTGTTAAAGAAAGCTGAACTTACACATTTTTTTAAAAGTTCATGTTCAAGCTTCTCCTTTAATCACAGGTATATTTCCATAAATGTTTCCTTAAAACTATACTACATAGATGACTCTGCTTTCAAAGCAGGCACAGAAACAGTCAATAATACAACAAAGGTTATCAAATAAATACAAAAATTTCTGTTCACAAAACTGGAAGATAAGGTGTCACTTCTGGTTGTTTTTAGCTTTTAAAGTAAAGAGTTTCTAAGTTAATGAGCTGCTAATAAGGATGTTAATGTCAGTGGGTAAAACTAACATTCACAACAAATGGAAACCAGCCATCAATAAATCTGAGGTACAAAGATAGAGAGGACATTTTGAAAGGTCACAGAATAAAAAATAAATCCTGGAATAATTGCTGTTGCTAAGAGGAGGCTTTCTGGAAGCCTTACAAACAGAAATCGTATGGCGGCTCAAGAAAAGTCTTCTCAAGGCTGAGGTATGCGTACAAGGGAAACACAGACACAGTATGTGTCTAGTGCTTACCTCCAATGCAGCAATGTGAATCGAATGTTATGCCCCAGTTAAGGGCACGCTCCGTTGCAAAGAACAGTTTGCTTGACCATTAGAAGTCTATTCATTTGGGTCAACAGTGTCAGCCTGATTACAACTGCAAAGTGCAATTATTTATAAAAATACAACATGACTCTCATAATGGCTACCTAAGAGAAGGTTTGCACAGTACATCCCTATGGATCCTGCTACTTCTTCGAGAATTCTGCTCTGGGGTCAGACAGCTGGTGCTAGTTATGAGGTGGAAACCCATAGGAACTCAGTGCCAGCTGACAGAATATCAAAGCCTTAGTAATTAATAGGCTGGAGCTAAAGTTAGAGACAGATTTCAAAAGTAACAGTTGGGGGGGGGCGGGGAGAAAAAGACCGAGGGCAAAATAGAAAGGAAAGAACTTTTAATTTGTGGCTCACAGATTTCCTAACATTAAGCCATGGCAAGCAATCTAAGTGCAGTGGGGGAAAGCCTGTGTAAAGAGCTGTAGTGGCCAAAGGCCTCCAATATAACATATTTTGATGATGATTAGTTTGCATCTATAATCGTAGTTTTAAGATTGATCCAGCTCTTGTGTGGCACAACTACAACAAATATTCAATACCACTCTTCTGTTGTTAGAGATGTTATGTGGCAGATGCCCTGGATTTGAATACATCCAACAAGAACAACAAAACCCTTAGAGATAATTCACATGCCTCCCTAACAGTCTTCCTCAAAGAAGCTCATCAAGGTGTTTACTGTGACTGTTTCACCTCCACATTTGGGGAATCCGGGGAACCACTTACCCACAGTATCATTCCCTTCCATTCCATGATCACCATTGGCTAGCCCTGTTGCTTTAGAGGATGGCGTACCTGCAACAACCACAAAGAATAATTAGCCGCTGTGACAGACAGCAGTATGAAAAACACACTCCACACTACCTAACTAGGTAGAATTTTGTCACTCTTCATAGCATGAGCTTAAAGCAGATAAATATATGTCCAAAATTTAAAGATCCAATAAAAGAAAACCCAGAAATATAGAACACAACGGAGTCATTCATTTTTACGGGACCCAGACTCTACACTATAGGAGAGCCTTTCCTAATAAGCAAACTGAAATCCTTTCTGTTCTGTAAATTGTCAAAGATTACCATTGTATTCAATTAGAACCACTATTAAGCACCACAGATTTTGTATCTGTGATTCAAATCCAATGCTCCAAGGGCACAGGGCCATTTGGAACTCCCTCACAAAGAGTCCAGGGCATTTTAATCTTACTTATTCTGATAGAGTATAGTTGTGTCACATTCCCTAATAACTAAAGACATTGAGCATCTTTTCATGTTTATTTGCCATCCCTTTCTTTAGTGAAATGAATGGTCAAATTTTTTGACCACTTTTCTTTGGGTTGTTTTCTTATTATTTAGTTTTGAGGATTCCTTATACATTCTAAGTACCAACCCTTTATCAGATGAATTCTGCAAATATTTTATCCCAGTCTATAACTTGAATTTTCATTCTCTTAACTGTGTCTTTTGCTTTGCAAACTGTGTCTTACCCGTATTTTCATTGTCTTAACTGTGTCTTTTGCTTTAAATTTTGATGAACTCGAACTTTTCATTTTTCCCCTCATGCTTTCTTATATTTTCAGTGAGGTATCTAAGAAATCTTTATCTAACTCAAGGCCACAGGATTTTCTCCTACGTTTTCCTCTAGAACTCTTCTAGTTTTCAAATTTAGGCTCCATATTAAGGCCAATGATACATGATAAATTTTGTATATAGTGTAGCTACAGGTCTAGATCTGTATTTTTTGCCTATGGACATCTAATTATTCCTGTATAATTTGTTGAACAGACTATCCTTATTCCCTGAACTGCCATTGCATTTTTGTAGTAAAATCACATATACTATGTGTGGATCTATTTCTGGACTCTCTTCTATTCCACCGGCCTATAAGTCTATCCATTTTTCCAATACTACACTGTCTTGATTACTGAATCTATACAGTATTTCAAAAAGGTCATGTGAGTCCTCCATAGTGGGTCTTTTCCAAAATTGTTTTGGTTATTCTAGTTTCTTTGCTCTACTATATCATGGATGAAATTGCGTTACTACATAGACGAATATAAGGATGTACAACCTTTTCTTAAAGGCTTTGACCACATCTAACACTTCAGCAACCCATCTAGCTCTGCAGTCAGCTTGCCAACCCAAGAGCTTCCCATGAGTCCCTCTCAAGAACTTAACAGAGATATTTGTCTTTTTTTTTCTTTTTTTTTAATCTTTATTTATTTTGGGGAAAGAGATTGAGAGAGAGAGACAGACAGACAGAACCTGAAGCAGGCTCCAGGCCCCAAGCTGTCAGCACAGAACCCGACACGGGGCTCGAACTCATGAACCACGGGATGGTGACCTGAGCCAAAGCCGGACGCCCAACTGACTGAGCCACCCAGGTGCCCCTAGAGATATTTTTCATAAAACAAGTAAAAATCTGGAATGTATGCTACAAAAATATAAAATGCAAGATTTTACTTTGAAAGACAAGAAACTGTACTGTCCAACCTTCTGACTCCCACAGATCCAAGGCAGAAATCTTTCACATAAACTCATTGAAAATATCTTTCATTCTGTTATCTCAAATAACAGAGGAACAACTACAGAAAACCTAAAGAACAAGGCAGACCAAAAAGAGATTATCAATTAACTGGAGGAAAAAGAAAATAAAGGAATGAAAGAGAACAGACTTTTATTGAATATCCACCATGCATTAGGTACCATACTAGGGCTTTACATACTGTTTTACTTATCTGGAGAGATACCAACTATGTTCTATCCCACATTTATGCCAAATATGGGATAGAACATGTTTAGCATAAATTTCCTTTTACCCTCACAAAGTACATTTATAAAATTTATTCTTCTTAGCTCAAGAAAGAACACATATTTTAAAAAATCTGCCTCATTTTAAAATACAGATTGTAAAAAATAAAATAAAATGCAGATTATAGGAAAATGCAAATTATAAAAAATACCATCTTCTGGTCATGAGAGTGATAAAATCTTTTTACAATTTAATAGCCAGTGTTGGCACAGTGTAAGAAAACAGGTAATCTCATACACCACTCAATGAATATAAATCAGAACAACCTTTTATGAGACAACTTGGCAGTCTATCAAATTTTGATATACTTGTTTAACTCAACAATCCATTTTAGGTACATAGTTCAGAGAAAGACATAAAAGTGCACAAATATGAATGTTAATGAGATGTTGACTATGGCATTGTTTAAAAAGTTACAAATGCCCACTGACAGATTCACTAAATTATGAAATAATATGCAATTTTAAAAGAAATGAGATAACTCTTCATGTACTGATATGGGAAAATGCCAGACCATATTAAGAAAAAAATTAAACCAGGGTTGCCTGGGTGGCTCAGTCAGTTAAGTATCCGACTCTTGATCTCAGCTTAGGTCTTGAACTCGAGGTCATGAGTTCAAGCCCCACATTGGGCATCATCATGGGCATGAAGCCTACTTAAAAGAAAAAAAGAAAAGCAAATATGGCATAATAGCATTATAACACACACGCGCACACAAATAATCAGAAAAATTATGAAAGAATATATCCAAACACCACTGATGGGGAACCAGAGATAAGGAAAAAAAGGAAGACTTAAACAGACACAAAGTCCTGTTTTAATTGAGCACATTATTTTATAATACTTTAAAAAAAAATTTTAAGTTTATTTACTTTGAGAGAGAGAGAGAGAGAGAGAGGTGCATAGAGGGGCAGAGAGAGAGGGAGAGAGAAAGAATCCCAAGCAGGTTCTGCACAGCCAGCATGGAGCCTGATGCAGGGCTGGAATCCACCAACCACGAGATCATGACCTGAGCCAAAATCAAAGAGTTGGACACTTAACTGAATGAGCTACCCCGGCGCCCCAGAGCACATTAAAGAATTTAAGAGTAGGGACGCCTGACTGGCTCACTTGGTAGAGTGTGCGACTCTTGATCTCAAAGTCGTAAGTAAGCCCCACATTAGGCATACGGTTTACCTAATGAAATAGTAATACTACTACTACTAATAATACTATACCTTTTAAAAAAATAATCGATAGACATTTAAAGAATGGATAGACAATGGACCAGAACAGAGAGCCCAGAAATGGACCCACAAATGTATGGCCAACTAATTTTTGACAAACCAGGAAAGAATATCCAATGGAATAAAGACAGTCTCTTCAGCAAATGATGCTGGGAAAACTGGACAGCAATATGTAGAAAAATGAATCTGGACCCACTTTCTTACACTATACACAAAAATACACAAAATCGATGAAAGACCTAAATGTAAGACAGGAAGCCATCAAAATCCTCGAGGAGAAAGCAGACATTTTTAAAAACCTCTTTGACCTCAGCTGCATCAACTTCTTACTCAACATGTCTCCAGATGAAAGGGAAATAAAAGCAAAAATGAACTACTGGGACCTCATCAAGATAAAAAGCTTCTGTACAGCAAAGGAAACAATCAGCAAAAGTAAAAGGAAACCAACAGAATGGGAGAAGATATTTGCAAATGACACATCAGATAAAGAGTTAGTATCCAAAAATCCATAAGGAACTTATCAAACTCAACACCCAAAAAACATTTCTTACCCAGTGAAGAAATGGGCAAAAGACATGAACAGACACTTCTCCAAAGAAGACATCCAGATGGCCAACCAATACAGGAAAAAATGCTCAACATCACTCATCATCAGGGAAATACAAATCAAAACCACAATGAGATGGCACCCCACACCTGTCAGAATGGCTAAAATTAACTCAGGCAACAACAAATGTTGGTGAGGATGCAGAGAAAGAGGATCTCTTTTGCACTATTGGTGGGAATATAAACTGGTGCAGCCACTCTGGAAAACAGTATAGAGATTCCTCAAAAAGTTAAAAACAGAACTACTCTATGACCCAGTAATTGCACTACTAACTACTAGGTAATTAACTAAAGGACACAGGTGTGCTGTTTCAAATGGGCACATGCACCCCAATGCCTATAGCAGCGCTATCAAAAATAGCCAAAGTATGGAAAAGAGCCCAAACGTCCACCAACAGATGAATGGATAAAGATGTGGTTTGTGTGTACACACGTACACACACACACACGCACACACACATACATACATACATACACACACACAATGGAGCATTATTACTCAGCAATCAAAAAGAATGAAATCTTGACATTTTCAACAATGTAGATAGAACTAGAGTGTATTATGCTAAGCAAAATTAGAGAAAAACAAATATATGACTTCACTCATATGAGGACTTTAAGGTACTAAACAGATGAACATAAGGGAAGGGAAGCAAACAGGGAGGGGGACAAAACATAAGAGACTCTTAAATATGGAGAACAAACAGAGGGTTGCTGATGGGGTTGTGGGTGGGGGGGATGGGCTAAATGGGCAAGGAGCATTAAGGAAGACACTTGTTGGGATGAGCACTGGGTGTTATAGACTGGAGATGAATCACTGGACTCTACTCCTGAAATCATTATTGCACAATATGCTAACTAACTTGCATGTAAATTAAAAAATAAAAAATTTTAAGTAGCTAATAGTTACAGAATTCTATAATAGAACACTATTTAACCATTAAAAACAAAGTTGTAGAAGTATATTTATTAACATACTTGTAAATTAGCAATCTACATGTGCAAAATAATAAAATTATTTTGTACCACACAAAATTATTTTGTACAATACAATCCCATTTTGGTAAAAAATAAAATTACATATTTAAAATTAAGAGAATGGATAGAGAGAGCCAACTGAAGTTCATAGGTCATCCTCAACATACTACCACAAATACTTAAACATGGCAGGAAAGATGGCTCAAAAGAATAAAGTAAGAAAAGACCTAGAAATCAAGAAGGTTACCATCCAGTGGAGCAGAAATTACAAGGAATATCCAAGAAGCTGAAGCAAATGGGATCACACTGAAGGAGAAACCACAGCCCAAAGGCGGCCCAGGAAAGCAGGACTGCAAGGTCTTCTGCACTTGGACAGCAGGCATGATGGGAGCGCCATTAAAAGCTACCAGGCCAGTCCCCATTTCCCCCATACTTTCCTTCCCTCACCCCACAACAGTCAGCCTTGTGCCAACCTCCAGAACGAATGGGGAGCCCTCACACTCCACCTGGCAGCACAGCTGTATCCCTGTCAGAGGCAGGTGGTAAAAAAAAAAAAAAAAAGTCATGAGGAATCTCAAATAGACAGTAATGCCACATACCTGAGGGAAACTATCACCAAAAGAATAAGGCATCATCGCATTCAAAGAGAATAAACATCACTCAGGGAAGCAATGTTGATACAGCAAATAAGAGACTTTTTTTTTTTTAACATTTATTTATTTTTGAGGGACAGAGATAAGAGCACAAGTTGGGGAGGAGCAGAGAGAAGGAGACACAGAATCCGAAGCAGGCTCCAGGCTCTGAGCTGTCGGCACAAAGCGCAACACGGGGCTCAAAACCACAAACTGTGAGATCATGACCTGAGCTGAAGTCGGATGCTTAACCGAGTGAGCCACCCAGGTGCCCCGCAAACAGGAGACTTTTTTTAAAAACTACCTCATTTCCCTCAGAAGGTATAAAGAAAATATCACAGATCCATGAAACAAAAGCAAGCCCCTGAAAAGTAAATTCTCTCATGACTGAGTAACAAATCATCTTCCAGGATAGGTAGTTTCCAATTCTTTGCTTTCATCAAACTTTAAAGAAGTTTTAATGTAGTTGCCTTCTGATACAACATTGAAAATAATTTCTAATAATAATGACTTACAGAATCCTTAACGTATAACTCAAAGAATTGAGGACATTTCCGTAGAGACTTCTATTCCCACACACTTAGCCATGTGAATAAAGTTTTTTCACTTTAAAATCTATTAAAATAGGAAGAGAGGGGCGCCTGGGTGGCTCAGTAGGTTACGCACCTGACTGATCTCAGGGTCAAGAGTTCAAGCCCTGCGGTGGGCTCTGAACTCGCATGAAGCTAACTAAAAACAAAAACAAAAACCAATAGGAATAGAAATTACTACACCCTCTTTCATCCTAGCAAAAAATAATTATCCAAAGATTCATGACCTAATTGAGAAAAATATTAGACCCCCCAAAAACATTTCCAACCAAATTCAACTTTTATGGTTAGTAACGATTTACCAAAAATCATGACACATGCGATCAACTGTGTACTACTACTAGTAACTGTGATAATAACTTTTCTTCTGGATCAAGTTAATATTTAAAGCCTTATGTTTACAGGAACTTTTTAAATTAAAATTTAAGCTCTCATACATATTTTGTTACAAAAACACAATAACAATCAAGAAAAACCTATCAGTATAAAAATGTATTACTCTAAGATAAAAGTCTATGACAGACATGGACTAGAAATAAGAGTTCAAGGAATCGAAAGAAGGATTTACATTTCCAATGATAATGAACAGCTTGCTCATACATTTTTAAAATACATGATGAGGAGGATCAAAATGCTATATATTTAGGAGCATTTGGATGCATTGAAAAGAGCAGCATAACTTATTTTTATGTGGCAAAAGTAAAACATTCTGAAAATGACATGCTTCACAACTACCTCCTTTAGCCAGAGCTTTAAATATCAACAACCTCCAGATTGGTATCCCGAGCCCAGAACTCTCCTCTGAACTCCAGACTCTTATCTAGCTGTCTATTGCTCTTCTCCACTTGGGTATCTTCTCTACTATCATGTAACTCACGCTCAGCAACTCTCGACTTAAATTTCTTATATTCCTCTAAAAATCTACCTTTTTTTTTTCTTTTTCTTTGGAAAAAGAGAGAGAGACTCTTAAGCAGGCTTCACGCTGGACAGGAGACCATCACTGGGCTTGATCTCACAACTATGAGATCATGACCTGAGCCGAAATCTAGAGCTGGACACATAACTGATTGAGCCACCCAGGTGCCCCTCAAAATACTCTTTCTAGAGCTTTCCCAATCTCAGATGATGGCAATTCATTTTTCAGTCAATCGTGCTAAAACCCTTGGGGTTATCCGGGATTCATCCTTGGCAATGTAAAAGGAGCGGTTTGGGTGGCATGGCATGGGCTACTGTAGGATGGGAAGGGGTTCAAGAAAGAAGGAGACAGGTAGTAGATACATCTTTTTCACAGGAACAGGGAAAAAAAGAAGTAAATGAGATGGGCATGGGGTTGAGAAAGGACTTTTTTTTTTAAGTATATTTATTTATTTTGAGAGAGAGAGAAAGCATGAGCTGGGGAAGAGCAGAGAGAGAGAGAGAGAGAGAGAGAGAGAGAGAGAGAGAATCTCTAGCAGGCTCAACACTGTCGGTGCACAGCCTGATGCAGGGTTCTAACTCATAAACGGTGAGATCATGACCTGAGCTGAAGTTGGACACTCAACTGAGTGAGTCACCCAGGAGCCCCTGAGATAGGATTTTTTTTTAAGGAAGTTAAAAATTATGGTCTATTTGATGCTGATGAATGACCCAGTTGAAACAGAGAAACTGATGATGCAGGCAACAGAAGAGAAAATGGCTCTAGCAGTGCCCTAAGTGAAAGCAGTTCGCCCATAACAAGAGGAAGAGCAGAGGAAAGGGCAGAGGGGGGAGGTAGGTGAGGACCTGCAGCAGGGGGACTGTGCAGAAGTTCTCTTCTGACTGAGTCTATTGATCCTTTGTTGTAAAAGTCATTGGCTGAGAATATGAACAGGAGGGCAGGTGCTGGAGGTTTGAACAGAAAGGAGATGATGTGAAACAGTCACCTAAGAAAGTGGAAAACTTTACAAATTCATATGAATTAGTAGCAGAGTCCTCAGGTTCAAAGTTCAAGCTCTTTATACAAATGAAATAAGACTCATTTATAGTTCCTGAAAATAATATTTATATGTCTAATAATTTTGTCTTTGAGTTAAATAAGTAAATGTTTAGTTTTGAAAAACAGCATCTATAAGACATTAAATTAAGCAGAGAGTATGCATCTGTGAAGATGGTGTGGTTTCATAGAAAGAACATGAGGTTGAAAATCAGAAGATCTGAGTTCAGTTGTGGTCTGTCACTATTAACCAAATGATCAAATCCAACTCCCTTGTGCTTTCTAAGCCTTAGCAGCCTCCCCTGAAAAATGTGATATCTATCTCCCATGGTTATCAAGAAGACGAAATCTACTAATACTGGAGGAAGTATTGTGCCAACTATACAGTGTTATGTAAATGTTAACAAATGTTATTATTTCCATTGTTATTAACAATGATCATCTATAGTTGATCAATCTGTACACTAACTGTAGATTAACTGCAGACTGATCACTAAACTATAAAGTAACCTTGGTAGAACATGAAAATATAAAAATCTAGCTTAAGTGACATTAGTAGACTAATAATTGTGCATCTAAGAAATAAGAAACTTACCAGAATAAAAAAAAAAAAGCAAAATAAGGAGGTTAGAAGAAAATAAAAGAGAGACTGAGATTCTACCATACACATAACACCTAACAGTCTAAAAAGAATCCAAGCCCAGGAGAGAGGAAGGAAGGAAGGAAGGAAGGAAGGAAGGAAGGAAGGAAGGAAGGAAGGAAGGAAGGAAACATAGGGAGGGAGAAAGAAAAACATTACAACATAAAAATAAGTAGGCTTTGGGGCACTTGGGTGGCTCAGTCAGTTGGGCGTCTGAGTACGGCTCAGGTCGTGATCTCGCGGTTCGTGAGTTTAAGCCCCCCGTCGGGCTCTTTGCTGACAACTCGAGCCTGGCCTGCTTCAGATTCTGTGTCTCCCTCTCTCTCGCTGCCCCTTCCCTGCTCATGCTCTCTCTCTCTCTCTCTCTCTCAAAAATAAATAAATATTTTAAAAATAAATAAATAAGTAGGCTTTAGAGTAAGAAAGAGGTTCACTGTGCATTACTGGGTAAATCCTAATTCAAAAGATGCTACACTGCCTTCTTTCACTAATTCCCTCAGAGGAACATCCATTTCATGAAATGAAATCTTTCTCAGCTAAACACCTATTGCACTGAAAACAACACAATTTTTAAATAATCACGCGCCCTGAGAAATAAGGACATTCAAATTCACTGGGTTTATTTTTGTGTTTTGGGGGTTTCTTGTTTGTTTGTTTTTAAATCTCTTCTCTCACAAGTGATTTTAGAGTCCCATAGCTGGCAAATCAGGCAGAGAAGGGAAGTGGCAAGACCCTGAGAGGGCATGTGTGCTGTGACGAAGACAGCCACGGTGAGTCGGCTTTGGGCAAAAGGGGGCGGGCGGGGGGGGCGGGGGGGGTAGATTCTGCATGATCTCGGCACAAGGGCACCTTCTAGCGCAAAAGTCAGGCCTGTTCCAACATCGCCCTCTGGTGGCCAATAAAGCTGGTTGCAAGGCTCTGCAAGAGAAGGCCCGTCAGCTAAACAAGAATCTGCAGTATCTAGTTATCATTCTTTCCAGGACTTGGCTTAGGCCCTCCCTCCTGGATCAATGTTTCTCAATCTTGGGTGCATCAAAGTTACCTGCAAGGGCCTGTTAAAACACAGACTGCTGAGCTCCATACCCAAAGTTTCTGATTCCAGGTGGGTGGGCCTGAGAATTGTACCTTAACAAGCTCCCAAATGATGGGATCACTTCTGGTCCAAGGACCACACTTTGAAAACCACTGTCCTAGGTTAGAACATTTAATAGAAAAAATTCTTAGCCCCCAAAACCTCCTAGAATTCTCTCAATCTCACAAGTACAATTAAGCACAGAGTACAGAAAACTTAAGTGACTTGTGCACAGATTTGCCAATTATTTGTGTCTAAGCATCAACAATGTGCTAGATGCTCTTTCAAACATCTATGACAATGTTGTGAATGAACAAAAGTCACAGAAATATTATTGTTTTGTTATTCACATGTAAAAGAAAGCTGTCTTTTGTTTCCCTGACCTAGAAAATAGAGCCATACAGAGGTGATAATGAGCAATGATTAAGTGGATAACATTTCTGAAGAAGAAAAAAACAAGTAATACATAAATCCTGAAAAAGTATTTTGAGAACTGTTTTTGCAAGGTGACAGGCATTTCAGAAGTAATATGACACCAGTTTTATTTCCAGGTATTTGGCTCTTTAGAGGTTTTATGGGGTAATAAGAAGAAGATAAAAATATTCATGGAAACAAAACTGAATAGCAGTAAAATGGAAAAGAGAAAAGAGTACAGTATATCCACAAAAAAGGCCTAAAACCAATGAAAAATCCAGTGGCAACAAGCACCCCTAGCACCCACCCACGTTGTAAAGGGGAGGGAGGCTCTGAGAACTTACTGTTTCCAGGTCTGGGGCAGGAAATGTATGTCGGGAGAAAAAAGGCAACTTTTCCTACTCTGTGTTAAGTGTCATAAAGGTAGCCTGCTTGCTTATCCCCCATTTTTAAGTCATGGGTAATTAGGGTAGGCATGTGAGAATTAAAAGAAATAAAAACACCACTGTCCAAAGAATTCCATTACACGTTGTAACCTATTCAACTGCCCTTTCTATTCTAGACGCAGGAAACTGGTTGATAACTTTCCACTGACTGGCCTAAGTAAGCCTGCTGGTAATCACACCTGGACCGCCAGTGATAACTTCATGAATCTCACCCAATAACAAAATCAAACTTAAAGTTGGGTATATAGTAAAACATGAAGATAATGAAGTCTAGGACCCTTCCATCACTTCTGAAGAAGTATTCAGAAGAAAAAAACATGTTATTTAGAATTTTCTCCAAGCAAAACACAAACATGAACCCAACCTATCATTTGGGCAAAACCCATGAGAGAAATAATCTATAAAAGTTAGACTCACAGTAAAGAAGCCCCCATTCACTGAGAACTCACTCACTGTCCCAGATTTCTACAAGACGAAATAAAGAAATTCTTTTCCTTTCTTCTTCAAGGTCTCCCAACAGCCACCTCTCCTTTTCCCACTTATTCTTAGCCAAATCTTCTACAAACAAGGTGGTATAAAAATAAAATTAGAAACTTATAATTTAGTTCTAATGTAATTATAAACTTTGTATTATTCTTTTTGAACAGGTTGATAAATATATGTGTACAAAACCCAAGTGGTCCAAAGGGATATACAGTAAAAATAAGGCTCCCTCCCACCTCTACACTCTAGCCAGCTACTTCTTCCCGGAGTAAACACTGTTACCAATTTCCAGACTAGTCTCCCTGAGTTAATGAACTTTTAATTACAGTAATTTTAATTACAGTTATAGGTTATTCATATATTAAAAATATTAGGGGAAATTTAATTTTTATAAGCAAAACAGTTTCTAAAAAACTTTCCTCTTCTAGGGTTAATGAAACACAGGTCAAACCACCGAAGATAAAGCACAAGAAAATCTACTGCTGCCACATCACGATGTTCACCCACCTAAGCTGAGGCCCAGGAGGTGGAAACAACGCACAACCAAAGGAAAAGAAAAAATGAAATCCAAAGGAAGACATGGCCCTCAAGGAGACAGGGAGGTAAGCACCGGCTCTCCTATGTCAGAGCGTGTGAGGGAGAGATGCTGGGTTTAACAAGCAGGTAAGAATTCAACTAAAAAGTTTAATGATAGGCTAAAGGCTAAGTGAAGGGCTGTATGACAGTCTAGGGTCCCTAGCATCCACAGACACAAGGGAAGTTCAAACATCTGCACAGATGTTGCCCAGATGCTGGTAAGACTGGAGACAAAGTGGGAGAGTCTCCTTCTGCAGACCTGGGAGAAAGCCACCACTTAACTCATGTAAAGTCCTGACCACCACCCCCAATCTTACCCTGCCCTTCTACCCCATGCAAACAAAAGCTGAGCTGCTTGGGGGAAGAAGTGTGTCAAACCCAATCAGTCCCAGGGCCTGGGCTAAGGCAAACTGTAGCTGGGGAAAGAATTAGAGTTAAGAAGAAGATACCTTCTTCCCCTAGGGGAGCAGTAAGTCCTACCCAAGACCCTGCAGGATATTGTGAGAAGACCCTACCACCTGTAAGAGGGTATTACTGAGAAAGACTCAACCATGCACACAGGATCACACCTGAACGAGGACCAAAACCAGAGATATCAACAGTCCTGTCTACTTCCAGGCTAGGACTTTTCTGGGAGGGGCAAGCGCATGGAGAAACAGCCTTCCAGCCTTTCGGGCGCAGGTGTCACAGGGACACCAAAAGCGAAGAGTGGAACAAGAACACTGAGAAAAACCTTTCAGCACCCCACTCCCCACTCTAAACACAAGGAATGGAGGAATCTCAAGCCAGTAATACACTGAAGATAATCATAGTAACAACAAAACCCAAACCTAGTTCAACTCTATCCTAAATGGACTCAGTGCTGTGTATTAATTACCTAGTGAAAGAAGAGACGTGCCCAATTCCAGGCATAAAGATTGTTTTCTCTCAGTGACTACAGTTTTACATGTGAAGTCCAGCATTCACTCAAAAATTAAGAGACACATAAAAAATACAAAAAAAAAAAAAAATAAAATAAAATAAAATAAAATAAAATAAAATAAAATAAAACAAAACAAAACATTGTCAAGAGACAAAACAATCAGACTGAGAAATGACCCAGATGACCCAGATGTTGACCCAGATGATCCAAACTATCAGACAAGAGATTTAAAATAATAATGAATACTGTTAAGGTCTACAGTGGAAAAGATAGAAATATGCATGAACATATGGGGAACTTCAGCAGAGACATAGAAACTATAAGAAAGAGTCAAACAGAAATGCTAAAAATTATAACCAGAAAGAAATTAAAGAATGCCACTGATGGGGCTCCTGGGTGGCTCAGTCGGTTAAGGGTCCGACTCTTGGTTTCGGCTCAGGTCATGATCTCACGGCTTCCTAAATTCAGATTCATTCTCTCTCTCTCTCTCTCTCTCTCTCTCTCTCTCTCTCTCTCTCTCTGCCCCTCCTCAGCTTGTGCTGTCTCCGTTCCTCTTAAAAATAAATAAACTAAAAAAAAAAAAAAAAAAAATGCCACTGAGGGCTCATCATGAGATTCAATGCAACCAGGGCCAGTGGGAGGGGTGGGGGAATCAGGAAAGTTGAAAATAGGTCAAAAGAAAGTACTCAAATGAGACACAAAGAGAAAACAAAGGAGAAAAAAAAAACAAGAGCATCCAAGAGCTGTGAGGCAATACCCAAAAATCTAAGAAAAATGTCATTGGAATCCCAGGAGAAAAGAGAAAGAATGAGGCAAAGTAATTTAAAAGATAAATACTCAAAAAATTTCCAAACTTCATGAACCACATCAAAGCACAGATCAAGCTCAGAGAACCCCAAGCAGAACAAATACCATACCAAGATAGCACCTAAATACAACATATTCCAACTGCTAAAAAACAAAGATAAAGATAAAATCTTGAAGGCAGCCAGAGGGAAAAAAGGGGAACAAAATCAAGATTAAAAAAGATTTCTCAGAAACTATCCAAGCGGGAAGACTAACTTTCCTAAATAAAAGAAAGAAGTCACAAAGAATATGATACCTTGGAAAGATATCTTCCAAAATTGAAGGCTGGTTTTTCGTAAACTAAGGCTGAAATAATTCACTGCTAAAAGACCTGTGTTAAAAAGAAATGTTAATGGAATTCTTTCAGGAAGTGTGGTGTTAGATAGAAATCTGGATCTATACAAAGAAATAAAGAATGCCCCAAATGGTAAAAATTAGAGTAACTATAAAAGGTTATTTCCCATATATTTTTTTAATGTTTTTATTTATTTTTGAGACAAAGAGACACAGAGCATGAGCAGGGGAGGGGCAGAGAGAGAGGGAGACACAGAATCTGAAGCTGGATCCAGGCTCTGAGCTGTCAGCACAGAGCCCGAGGCGGGGCTCAAACTCACAGACTGTGAGATCGTGACCTGAGCTGAAGTTGGACACTCAACCGACTGAGCCACCCAGGCACCCCTCCCATATTTTTAATCTAAAAAATAACTGACAATCTACAGCAAAAAGAGTAACAAAGTACGTTATTAACGTATGTAAAATTAGGTATATGACAGTAAAAGAAAAAAATGAAAGAGGAATTGGACATTTACTGTTTTGCATGGAATTTTACTCTATATATGAAATGGTTCAATATTACTGGAAGGCAAATTAGAAGAAGTTGAAGATATACACTGTAAACAGTATGTCAAAAATAAAAGAAATTTTAAAAGAAATATACATAATAAGCCAATATTGAAGTTAAAAACATAATCATGGGGAGCCGGGGTGGCTTAGTCGGTTAAGCGTCTGACTTCGGCTCAGGTCATGATCTCACAGTCCGTGAGTTCGAGCCCCATGTCAGGCTCTGTGCTGACAGCTCAGAGCCTGGAGCCTGCTTCAGATTCTGTGTCTCCCTCTCTCTCTGCCCCTCCCCTGCTCAAGCTGTCTCTCTCTGTCTCAAAAATAAATACAAACATTAAAAAAAAATTAAAATCACAATCATAAAAAACATTCAATTAATCCAAAAACAGATAGAAAAACATAAGAACAGATAGAAGAAATAGAAAGCAACTATCAAAATGACAGATTTAAATCCACCATACCAATAATAACATTAAATATAGTCTAAAATACCAATGAAAAGACAGAGATCTTCAGACCAGCTAGAAAAGCAAGATCCATCTATATTCCATCTACAAGAAACCCATTTTTATTAAATATTAATAAAGAATGCTCTGAAAGTCAAAGGATATATGGAAGTGCTGAATCACTATACTGTACATTTGAAACAAATATAACCCTGTATGTCAACTACACTGTATGTGCACATGACAACAGATCTTCAAAATACATGAGATAAAAACTGGCAGAATAGAAGGGAAAAAGAAACAAATCCATAAAACTCTGTGGAGACCTCAACATCTCTCCCTCTCAGAGATCATTACAAGTAGATATAAAGTCAGTAAAGATACAGAAAACCTAAACAACCCTATCAACCAACTAGACTTAATTGGCATAAAAAGAGTACTCCACACAATAACAGCATCATATTATTTCAAGTGCTCACAGAACACTGACCATGACAGGTCGTATTGTGGACCATAAAACAAACCATGACAAATTGAAATGAACTGAAATTTCAAAGGATGTCTTCTGACCACAACAGAATTAAACTAAAAATCAATTATTGTGAGATATCAGGAAAATCTCCAAATATTGAGAAATTAACATATTTCTAAATAACCCATGGCTCAAATGGAATCCACAAGGGAAATTAGAAATTTTTATTTTTATTTTCTTAACATTTATTCATTTTTTGAGAGACAGTGCCAGTGGGGGAGGGACAGAAAGAGGAAGACACAAAATCCAAAGCATACTCCAGTCTCTGAGCTGTCAGCACAGAGCCCGACGCAGGGCTCAAACTCACAAACTGTGATATCATGACCTGAGCCGAAGTCGGACACTTAACTGACTGAGCCACCCAGGAGCCCCAGAAATTTTTTTTTTTAAGAGAGAGAGAGAGATTTTATCTATTTGCAAATCAATGTGATATACCACGTTAATAAAAGAAAGGATTAGAACTGTATGATCCTTTCGATAAATACAGAAAAAGTATTTGACAAAGTACAGCATCCTTTCTTGGTAAAAACCCTCAAGAAAGTAGAGACAGAAGGAACATACCTCAACATCCTAAAGGCCATATACAGGAAAGGCCCACAGCTAATATCATCTTCAATGGGGAAAAACTGAGAGCTTTCCCCCTAAGGTCAAGAACATGACAGGGATGTCCACTCTCACCACTGCTCTTCAACATAGTATTGCAAGTCCTGGTCTCAGAAATCAGACAACAAAAAGAAATAAAAAGCATCCAAATTGGCAAAGAAGTCAAACTTCCACTCTTCACAGATAACATGGCACTACATGGGAAACCTGAAAGACTTCACCAAAAAAATGATATGTGAATTCAGCAAAGTCGAAGTTATAAAATCAACATAGAAATCAGTTGCATTTCTATATATCAATAATGAAGCAGCAGAAAAAGAAATCAAGGAATAGACCCCATTTACAATTGCCCCCAAATCCTTAAGATTCCTAGGATAAATCTAACCAAAGAGATAAAAGATCTGTATGCTGAAAACTATACAAAGCTTATGAAAGAAATTAAAGAAGACACAAAGAAATGGAAAAACATTCCATGCTCATGGATTGGAAGAACAAAAATACTGCTAAAACGTCTGTACTACCCAAAGCAATCTACATACTCAATGCAATCTCTACCAAAATAATAACCACATTCTTCACAGAGCTAAAACAAACAATCCTAAAATTTGTATGGAACCAGAAAAGACCCCGAATAGCCAAAGTAATGTTGAAAAAGAAAACCAAAGCTGGAAGCATCACAATTCCAGACTTCAAGCTGTATTACAAAGCTGTAATCATCAAGACAGTATGGTACTGGCACAAACACAGACACTTAGATCACTGAAACAGAATAGAGAACCCAGAAATGGACCCACAAATGTATGGCCAACTAATCTTTGACAAACCAGGAAAGAGTATCCAATGGAAAAAAGACAGTCTCTTCAGTAAATGGTGATGGGAAAACTGGACAGTGACAAATGTTAAGAATGAAACTGGACCACTTTCTTACACCATATACAAAAACAAATTCAAAATAGATGAAAGACCTAAATGTGAGACAGGAAACCATCAAAATCCTAGAGGAGAAAAAAGCAAGCAACCTCTTTAACCTCAGCCACAGCAACTTCTTACTTGACATGTCTCCAGAGGCAAGGGAAATAAAAAGAAAAATCAACTATTGGAACCTCATCAAGATAAAAATCTTCTGCACAGAGAAGGAAATAATCAACAAAACTAAAAGGCAACCAACAGAACAGGAGAAGATACTTGCAAATGACATACTGGATAGCGGGTTAATATCCAAAATCTATAAAGAATTTACCAAACCTAACACCCAAAAAAACCAAATAATCCAGTGAAGAAATGGGCAGAAGACATGTATAGACAGACACCTTTCCAAAGAAGACAAGGCTAACAGACACATGAAAAAATGCTCAAGAGGGGCGCCTAGGTGGCTCAGTCGGTTAATCGTCCAACTTCGGCTCAGCTCATGATCTCACAATTCATGGATTCAAGCCCCACATTGGGCTCTGTACTGACAGCTCAGAGCCTGAAGCCTGCTTTGGATTCTGTGTCTCCCTCTGTCTCTCTGCCCCTCCCCTGCTCCCACTCTGTCTCTCTCTAAAATAAATAAACGTTGGGGCACCTGGGTGGCTCAGTTGGTTAAACGTCCGACTTCAGCTCAGGTCATGATCTCGTGGTCCGTGAGTTCGAGCCCTGCATCGGGCTCTGTGCTGACAGCTCAGAGCCTGAAGCCTGTTTCAGATTCTGTGTCTCCCTCTCTCTCTGACCCTCCCCCGTTCATGCTCTGTCTCTCTGTCTCAAACATAAATAAACATTAAAAAAAATTTTTTTAATAAAATAAATGAACATTAAAAAAATTTTTTTAATAGTAAAAAAACAAAAAAAGAAAAGAAAAAATGCTCAATATCACTCATCAGAGAATACAAATCAAAACCACAATGAGATACCACCTCACACCTGTCAGAATGACTAAAATTAACAACTCAGACAACAACAGATGTTGGCAAGGATCCGGAGAAAGGGGAACCCTTCTGCACTGCTGGTGGATATGCAAACTGGTGCAGTCACTCTGGAAAACAGTAGGGAGGTTCCTCAAAAAATTAAAAAATAGAATTACCCTACAACTCAGCAATTGCACTACTAGGTATTTATCAAAACGATACAAAAATTTGATTTGGGGGCACCTGGGTGGCTCAGTTGGTTAAACGTCTAACTCTTGATTTAAGCTCAGGTAATGATCTCAGTTTGTGGGTTCCAGCCCCGCATCGACTTCTGTGCTGGCAGTATGGAGCCCGCTTGGGATTTTCTGTCTCCCTCTCTCTCTGCCCCTCCCTCACTCGTGCTCTCACTCAAAAATAAATAAACTTTAAAAAAATTCTGATTTGAATAGGCACATGCACCCCAATTTTACTGCAGTGCTATCAACAATAGCCAAATTATGGAAAAGTCCAAATGTCCACTGAGTGCTGAGTGGAGATCCATAGGTTGAAAGATAGATAGATAGGGGCGCCTGGGTGGTGCAGTCGGTTAAGCGTCCGACTTCAGCCAGGTCACGATCTCGCGGTCCGTGAGTTCGAGCCCCGTGTCGGGCTCTGGGCTGATGGCTCAGAGCCTGGAGCCTGTTTCTGATTCTGTGTCTCCCTCTCTCTCTGCCCCTCCCCCATTCATGCTCTGTCTCTCTCTGTCCCAAAAATAAATAAACGTTGAAAAAAAAAATTAAAAAAAAAAAAAAAAGAAAGATAGATGATAGATAGATATGGTAATCAAAAAGAATGAAATCTTGCCATTTGCAACAAAGTGGATAGAACTAGAGTGTATTCACTAGTCAGAGAAAGACAAATATATGATTTTACTCATGTGGGATTAAACAAAACAGATGAACATAGGGAAAGGGAAGGAAAAATAAGATAAAAACAGAGACTGGTAAACCATGGGAGATGCTTACATACAGAGAACAAACTGAGGGTTGCTGCTGGAGGGGAGGTGGGTGGGGGGATGGGCTAAATGTGTGATGGGCATTAAGGAGGGCACTTGTTGGGATGAGCACTGGGTGTTATATATTAAGTGATGAATCACAGGGTTTCTACTCCTGAAACCGACTCTACACTGTATGTTAACTAACACAGTTAAATAAAATTTTTAAAAAATAAATTTAAAAAATTAAAAAAAAAAAGAAAGAGAGAGAGAGAGAGAGAGAACACAGGGAAGAGGAGCAGAGGGAGAGAACCTCAACCAGGCTCCATGCTCAGCACAGAGCAGAGTCCGATGCAGGGCTTGATCCCATGACCCTGGGATCATGACCTGAGCAGATATCAAGAGTTGGACACTCAAATGACTGTGCCAGGCAGGTACCCTGAAAATATTTTGAAATGAATAAAAATTAAAAACAGAACACACCAGAGGCACCTGGATGGTTCAGTTGGTTAAGCGTCTGACTTCGACTCAAGTCATGATCTCATGGTTAAGTGAGTTCAAGCCCTGTGTCGGGCTCTGCACTGACAGCTCTGAGCTTGGAGCCTGCTTTGGATTCTGTGTCTCCCTCTCTCTCCCTGCCCCTGTCCTACGCACGCACGTGCTCTCTCTCTATCTCTCTCTCAAAAATAAATAAACGTAAATAACACACCAAAATCTATGAGGCACATATAAAACCATGATTAGAGGGAAATTTGTAACATTCAAAAACTTATTTTAAGTGGTTGCCAGAGGTGGAGGTGGAGGTGAGCAAAATGGGTGAAGGTAGATAAAAGGTACAAACTTCTAGTTACAAAATAAGAAAGTCCTGGGAACATAATGTACAGCATGGTAATAACTACAGTTAATAATACTGTACTGTATACTTGAACATTCCTATGAGAGTGGATCTTAAAAGTTCTCATCACAAGGAAAAAAAATTGTTAATTATGTATGGTGACAAATGTTAATTAGATGTATTGTGGTAGTTATCTCACAATATACACAAATAGTAAATCATTATGTTGTACACCTTAAATATAATATTTTGTGTCAATATGAAAAGAAATGTTTAAAATTAATGATCTAAGCTGCCACCTTAAAAAAACAGAAAATGAGGGGCACCTGGGTGGCTCAGTCGGTTAAGCGTCCGTCCGACTTCAGCTCAGGTCATGATCTCACAGTCCATGAGTTCGAGCCCCATGTCAGGCTCTGTGCTAACAGCTCGGAGCCTGGAGCCTGCTTCAGATTCTGTGTCTCCCTCTCTCTGACCCTCCCCTGCTCATTGCTGTCTCTGTCTCAAAAATAAATAAAAACATTTAAAAAAAATTAAAAAAAAAAAACAGGAAACGAGCAAATCAACTCAAAGTAAGCAAAAGGAAGGAAATATTAGAGATATGAGCAGAAATTGAAAATAGAAAAATAGAAAAAAAAATCTACAGGGGCGCCTGGGTGGCGCAGTCGGTTAAGCGTCCGACTTCAGCCAGGTCACGATCTCGCGGTCCGTGAGTTCGAGCCCCGCGTCGGGCTCTGGGCTGATGGCTCGGAGCCTGGAGCCTGTTTCCGATTCTGTGTCTCCCTCTCTCTCTGCCCCTCCCCCGTTCATGCTCTGTCTCTCTGTGTCCCAAAAATAAAATAAACGTTGAAAAAAAAAAAAAAGAAAAAAGAAAAAAAAATCTACAACACCAAAAGCTACATCTTTAAAAACATTAGTAATTGATAAACCTCTAACCGGACTCAATTAAAAAAAAAAAAAAAGAGAGAGAGAGGACACAAATTACCAATATAATGAATGAAAGAAGGGGTATGACAACAGATCCTACCGAAATTAGGAGAATCAGGTAATAGTACAATTCTATCTCCAACAATCTTACAACTTAGAGGAAATGTACCAATTCCCTGAAAGATACAACCTACCAAAGCTGGCTTGAGAAGAAACAGATAACCTGAACAGTTCTAGATCTCTTAAAGAAATTGAATTCCTAATTAAAAAAAAAAACAAAAAAACAAAAACCTGACCCAGAAAACTCCAGGTCCAGATGGCTTCACTGACCAAGTCTATCCAACATTAAAGACAAAAACATCAATTCTACATGAACAACTCTAGAAAACAGGAGGGAACATTTCCCAACTCATTTTATGATGCTAGAATGAACTCAATTCTAAAATCAGAAAAAGGCATCACAAAAAAACTACAGACCAATATCCCACATGAACAAAAATGCAAAACTCCTCAACCAAAGGGTACCTGGGTGGCTCAGTTGGTTAAACGTGCGACCCTTGATTTGGGCTCATGTCATGATCTCACAGTTCAGTTCATGAGATCAAGCCACACGTCAGGTTCCATGCTAACAACACGAAGCCTGCTTGGGATTCTCCCTCTCCCTCTCCCTGCCTCTCTCTCTCAAAAAACAAAACAAACAAAAAAATCTCAACCAGATAGTAGCAAATCTGATCCAGCAATATATAAAAGCAGCAAACCTCTTTTTAAAAGATTTAATCCATGGTTTAATCCTTACCTGGCATTACACCCAAAGACAAGTGGTATTTGATTCCATTCTAAATTTAGTCTTGATGTAAATACAGAATTTTGTTTATCTGACTTTTTACAAAGCTACTTTCAAAGTCAAGGCACAGCAGACCATTTAATTCAGGAAAGTAGGCAGATTATACAGTAGCTGAGACCTTACAGAAGAAACCTTTGGGTTAAGAGTAATCTACAGTCGGGGCGCCTGGGTGGCTCAGTCAGTTAAGCATCTGACTTCAGCTCAGGTCATGATCTCGTGGTCTGCGAGGTCGAGCCCTGCGTCGGGCTCTGTGCTGACAGCTCAGAGCCTGGAGCCTGTTTCGGATTCTGTGTCTCCCTCTCTCTCTGACCCTCCCCTGTTCATGCTGTCTCTCCCTGTCTCAAAAATAAAATAAACGTTAAAAAAAAATTTTTTTTTTTAAATGAAAAAAAAGTAATCTACAGTCTCATGAACACACACTCAACTAAAAGGTAACGAACCTACGTCTTTGGTTTCTAATGAAAGAAATTTAGATAAGGAGAAAAGTGACTATACTAAAAAAGTCAGCTCAGTTTCCTCAAGGTTTCTAAGATTATGACCTACAGCGTCATCCCCAATCTGCTTTCTGAGCAGCTTGGTTTAATTACTTACCTTCAACCTGGCTAGTATCTGAGCATGGTTTCTTCTTCGACTCCGAATTGCCGGTTTTCTCATCAACATCCAGTAGAGGAATATAGTCTGTTTTTCCAACAGTTTCTCCCACAACATCATCAAAGGCCTCTGCCTCCAGTGTGGCAATGAAGTCCCGTTTTATCTCTTCCTCAATTTCTGGAGGTGGGTCTGTCAATGCATCTGCAAGACTGAGGTCAGCCATTCTGCACCACTGCAACTGCCTGGTAAAGGAGGGAAAAATGTTTCATCAGATGAGCACTGTGCAAAGGAAAAAACATCCCTAGAAACTCTTCTCAGTTGTTCTAAACAAAAAAAGAATTAAAATCCAAAATGTTAGAGCTAAAAGAGACTCCCTCATTTGACAGATTAGAAAATTAAAGCTCAGTTAACCAACAGTCTTACCCAAAGTAAACACCCTCTTTTCACATAGCTGGGAGGTAAACAGAGCCAAGTGCCATTTTGTCCTTTTCATTAATAAGAAAAAATAAAGTGTAAAAAAACAAACAAACAAACAAAAAACACCAATGTATCCAAAGTTCAAATCAGGTCTTTTGATTTCAAGTCTCATAAACTTTTTAATTATTCTATATATCTTCATTTCCAAATCATGTCCCAGAATAATTCTTAAATGAACATACAAAAGGAGGTCAGATTACATTATATTCCCATGAAAAAAGTTACATTACTATCAGGCAAAAGAAGTCACCTCTCCTGACTAAAGACTGTGAGTATGGGCCCTATCTTGTTGAGGTTAAATACTGTTTCTTCATGAATCTCTTGTAGCTAGGCTAGGTCCATCCACCAAAACCATGCCTAGCCCTGCTGGCATAAAAATACAGACCTGTTCCCTGATTAGTTAGGGGCGCAGTCCCTCTTTGTGGCCATGTACATCACCACCTTTACAGAACATCAGGCTCTCAATTTTTAAACGTAACCTGACGTTAAGAAGTATAACCTACTAAAGGCAAAATTGTTAGGTGAAGAGCTGAAAAAATACAAATGGTGTAGTAAAAGTGCCAAAGGGCCTGCAAATAAATGGAGTTCCTAGTACATACACAGCACAGTGGGAAATTAAAAAAAAAATGTGCAGGGTACTATCTGTCCTTCAAAAAGTCTAACTTTGGGGTGCCTGGGTGGCTCAATTGGTTAAGTGTTGGACTTCAGCTCAGGTCATGATCTCACGGTTTGTGAATTCAAGCCCCACGTCAATTCAAGCCCCACATCAGGCTCTGTGCTGACATATCGGAGCCTGGAGCCTGCTTTGGATTCTATGTCTCCTTCTCTCTCTGTCCTCTCCCCAACTCTGTTTTCTTTCTTTCTCTTTCTCTCTCTCTCAAAAATAAATAAACATTAAAAAAAAAAAAGTCTAACTTAACAGACTCTCCAAGAGATTCATGAAGATAAATGAACATATGAGCTTTTGTGACCAGGTAAAGGTAAATCAAATAGAAATAATAGCTATTGCTTCTGTCTGCCCAGAAATCTATTCTTCCTTATCTTCCCCCATATACACCAATGGTCACCCTAGTGGTGTTGGGCACATGACCAGGCAGAGGATGGTTGTAAAAGTAATGTTTCACGACTACATCCTGGATGGAAGATTCACCAAGTGGCAGCTGTTCAGTTGCCCTGGTTGTCTTCTTTCTTAAGTCTGAGTGAGCAACCTTCCAATTTTTTTTTTCATCTAATTTAGTCAGTCTATCGCTTGCAACCAAAGAATCTCAACTAATAATATATATATAGTCTTTCCTCAACCCAAATTTTAAAAGGCCAAATTTTACTATGATTTAAGCCACTTTTTTTTCCCCGTTTATTCATTTTTGAGAGACAAGAGAAAGACAGATAGTGAGTGGGGTAGAGGCAGAGAGGGAGGGAGACACAGAATCCAAAGCAGGCTCCAGGCGCTGAGCTGTCAGGACAAAGCCTGATGCGGGGCTTAAACTCACAAACTGTGAGATCATGACCTGAGCCGAAGTTGGACACTTAACTGACTGAGCCACCCAGGCACCCCGATTTAAGCCACTGTTAAAGACTCTCTTTTAAAACTGTCTGTCCTCCACTGTCTTCCTCTCTCCAACTAAATTTACTAAGGAAAAGGAAATACCCACCAAAAGTACAGTCATTCTATCTTCATCTTTGTGTTCTACACACAAGTTCCTATCATAGTCATCAGTAGGGAGTAGCGCCCATATAACCCATTTACAACACAGGAACATGGATGGGCAGTCCTACTCTCTATGCCACCCAGCTACTTTACATATAGAGTATTATTGTCACTCCAGATGCCACCAGGAAAAATGTAGAAAAATGACTCATTAAAGAACTTTTAAAAAGCCTGACAAATTTAATGTCAATAAATTCCATAAAAAGTAAATGTTTTTCCCTTTTCTATGATGACTATTATTACCAGTTAGCATTTGAAACCTATTATGAACCAAAAATAATAAAGGACGTCTGTAATTAAACAGTTTCATGGTCAAACAGCACTTGAAAGGACATCTGTACCATCCTTAACAATAGCTTTATTTGTTTCCATAATATACACATATGATACCTTTTTCATATAATCCACTCAAACTTCCTAACTCAGGACACAGGTAAAAATAGAGACAAAATCAACAGTATCTTTTAAATGTCATTTATCTGAGTGCATATTCTCAAAGGGCAGCTCTTTATCCACTGTAATGTTCCCCTGTTCACCCCCACCCTCAACTTCCCAAACTACTACCTGGGCTGACATGCGGTTCATGGAATACAAAGAGCAGCTTAAATTCAGCCTAAGAAGGTAAAACTGACAGAAAATGAGACAGCTGGAAAGCAGGAAGGTCATTTGGCTCTGAATGTATCTAGCCAACCACCCAAGCATCTGTATCTCAACACAGTTTAGCTATTCCTTTCTTGTCACTACATATAAATAGAAGTGTGATTTAAACACACACACACACACACACACACACACACACACACACACACACACA